>NC_133649.1:80100818-80415498 GCF_009905375.1 Apium graveolens
TTAAAACAGACCTTTCTAGGAGTATTAGAAACGGATTTATATTGTTATCCTTATTAACACCTTCTTTTCCATTCATATTCTTCCTAGGCTTTTTTTCCTTGTTTTTCATTTTCACACATTCTTCAGCTTTTCTTAAGCTGATTATGAGTCATTAAACCAACATTTACTGATTTAGTATAAACATGTTCACACTTATCATTTTCTAAATTTGACTTAGATGCTGATGTTGACCCTTTTTCATTAACTGACTTAACAGTATCAACACTTAAGTTAAACTTAATAGGTCTTAACTGAGTCTGGTTCAGTTTTACCTTTATATCGGAATTTACTGGTTTAGCTTTCCCAGTTCCCTTTTTATTTCTCTTATCAAAATTAGTCTTTTCAGCATATCATAATCCTGATCCCCAACATTCATTTTCTATTAAACTTTAAGTTATTTTTCCTGAACTAGTCCAAAGTTTAATCACTGCTCTTTCTTTAGCTAATTCCTTTTCTAGATAAGCATGCTTTTCTACAATTTATCTTTACCATACAGCATATCCTCTCCTTTGAATTTCTAGCATTAAAATCAACTCAGTTTCTAGGTAATCATATCTTCTTAAGATCAAGTTTTCACTCTTAATCCTAGCATTCTCAAGTGGTTGATCCCTATAACTAACATGCAGAGATTTAAGAACACTCTTAACTCACAGATATTATCAGTATCAAAAGCAAGATTGGTTTGAGGTATCTTTAGTTCAACAGTGTCATCCTCAGTGTCAACATTTTCCATGAGAGTATAATTGACTTCATCATCTGATTCTGATGTATCATCCCAATTCTTTTTCTTGGTGATCAAGGCTTGTTTCTTCTCAGTCCTAGACTTTCTGCAGTCAGCTGTAAAGTGTCCTACTCCATCACAGTTATAGCACATTTCTATTGACTTGTCAAACTTTTCTAGATCTAGACTCCTTCATATCAGAGTTTCTTCTGTAATTCCTCTTATCGGAGTTTGAGAAACTAGATCCCTTTATGGAAAATCTCTTCTGGTTGTTTTTGAAGTTCTTGTAGACCATCTTCTTGAAGCTTTTAACCAAAAGAGCTGCCATTTTCTCAATATCTTCATTGTTATTACGGTCACTTTCAGTATCTGATTCACTATCAGAGTTTGAGTCGTCATCAGAGTTTGATAACTCGGTATCAGACTTTGCAATCATAGCCTTTTTTTAAAGTGGCTTTTTCTCCTGGTTTTCTCCTTTGGTTTCTCTTCAACTTTAAGAGCAACATTTCTTGCTCTTGGTCCTTTTCTCTTGTTTCTTTGCTCCATCTCCAGTTCATGAGTCTTCCGCATTCTATAGATCTCATCTAGAGATATTTCATCCAATTCATAGTTATCCCTGATTGATGTGACTTTTAAGTCCCACTTTTCTGGGAGTGCTAGAAGGAACTTCAAGTTAGAGTCTTCAAGATCATATTCTTTGTCAACCAAAGACAAGTCATTGATCAGCTTTTGAAATCTTTCATAGGTTTCAGTCAAGGACTCATCATATTTTGAGTCAAAGTGTTCATACTCCTGAATAAGTATTGTCCTTCTGTTCTTCTTGATAGCAGTAGTTCATTGACACTTGACTTCCAAAGTATTCCAATTTTTTTTGACATTTTTACATCCAATAACTCTGTTAGACATAACACTGTAAAGACTACTGTGAAGAATATGTCTCACTTTTGCATCTTTCATAATAGATGAAAGATCTTCAGGAATATAGTCCTGTTTATCTTTATCAACCATCTTTTCTTCTTCGCCAGCAACAACAACAACTGTAACACCCTCCAGACCCGGGGTATAAGTCTGGGGGTTACTAGCTAATCACCAAACCTGTAAGATTAACAAATAATAAAGAAATGAATCTAAACCCCTTTAACACTAACCAAGGTCTTTTTAGGTTGAAGTATGAAAACAAGAACCACTAACTACTTTTGTTATAAACCAAATTCAAAATCTTACAACTCTCTTTATTACAAACCATTGTCTAATCAGTTTTAAACTAAGTTCATATTTTATTTAAATACACACACTAACTATCTACACACCACCTATTCGGGAAACTCAAAGCTTTCTTCCTGGATTGGGATCAACACCTTGGGTATGAGAGGATCCCGAGGCTTGACCCGCTTCTTTACCACTCGAGTCCTGATGGGTTTCATATTCCTTCTTAACTGAAAACAATAACTTGAATAACAATAAAAAGGGTGAGCCAAAAATTGCTCAACAAGTCCGCAAAATATAAACAGTGTTAAAGCAATTTAAATGAATCCGTAAATAAGGTATATCTGCAAAGATATAACCTCGCGAGAATAGAAAGAAGACCATTACTGACAAATACAACTGAACTAAACTGGACACAAGTTCGCATCTATATCCTGCTGATCAGCTAGGATACAGTGCAGATCTATATCCCACTATAAAGATCCCGTCGGGCACCCAGGCACTACAACCCATCTCAAGGATCCAGTTATGTCCCGGTCCTTAGGATTAAGTAAACTTAATCCCCAAAGTATCATTATCCAGTCCACGAAATAGCAACCGGAACAATCGGTATACTTTGATATATTCTAATAACCAGAATATATCAATAATTGTGAGTAACAATTGGAATATGAACAATAAATTCAAATAAAAAGGATAAATCAAGAATCGAAATGAATATGAACAAGAGAATCAAAAGAGTACAAGTGTGATAAGAATCTGAAGAAATATCACTATTCTGAAAATAGAATAGGGAAAAAAACTTGCCTTCTGCGCGACTCACTGCAGTTAAGTCACCTTCGTCTATCACCTACTCAACCTACTTTGCTGGCTTAGCTTCTGTTAGCAAAAAGAGACTGGTTAAGTCATTTCGTACTTCAATTGCATCTTGAATCGACTTCACATCGTTCCTATTATCTACCCATGCGCTTATGACTGACTCGTATATTACATATAAGCAAGTAAGACTCGATTAACCACATAATACACATAAGCACATAAGCACATAATCATTTTTATATATAAAATAATTTTTAGAATCAAAACTGACTCGCTGATCGCTCAACTGATCATTATCTGCCTCATTTTTCATTTTTCAGAATTTTTCGGAATCGTCTCGGCACACAATTCGACTGATAATCAAGTAAGTAACAAATTCAACTAATTCCTAGAAGAAATTAGGTCTTAATATTATTTTTAATGAAAAGAATTCATTTTTCTGAGTCAAAGGGCTTTCGTTTCGCTCAAATCGGACTAACGGACTAATTAATATCAATTAAACACTGATAATTCAATTTATTATTTAATATAAATATTTATTACTAATTTTTAAACCCTAAAATAATTTTTAAATAATTATTTAAGAAAAATCAGAGTCAAAAATAATTTTTCTATAATTTTTGGAATTAAAATGAGTTTGTTATGATTTATTGAAAATTATTTGATTAATTATTGAAATAATTAATCATTTTTAAGTAATTGATAAATAATAAATAAGAAATTAATAATTAATAAATAATTATTTAATAATTTAAAATAATTAATCCATAATTATTAGGATTAATTATAATTTATTACCAATATTTACAATTTATTATTACTTACTCGATTAGATCGATTATTTATAAATAAATAATCGATACAACTAACTGTTACGTTATTTATCGAATAAAAAATCATTTTTCGAATCATAATCCAACTCAACGATCAACTACTCGTATAAATACGAGTTGCTCGCATTCCTCGCATAATTATTGAATTATTACGATTATTATTACAACTTATACGATTAAATCGATTATCTGTATTTAATTATTCATTATGAATAATTATTCTGATATTCTACGAATAATTAACTATCGCTCGAATAATAATAATCAAACTTATCGTACAATTACTCGTATTATTTAATTATCGAATCTTTACTCGTAATATTCGATAAATTTTAATCCTTAATTATTAATTAATTACTTAATTACTAAATAATAAGTAAATAGATAAATAATTAGATAAATATTTAAATAATTAATTAAATAACTAAATTCAAATTTTTAAACTAATAAAATAATTTAGGAATTATTAATTATAATTTTCAGAATTTAAAACTGATTTTTATTTGATTTTTAGAATTAATAAAACTAATTTTGATTTTTATAAAATATAAATAATTAATTATAATTCAGAAACACAAATCAGAAAATGGGTTTGGGAATCAGAGGATCAAACCCGGGTCGTACACCGGGTCGAAACCGGGTCGACCACGGGTCGCCAAGAACAGCCGCCCGGCTGCCCAGAATCCGGCACCGGCGGTTTATTTCCGGCGAGACAGAAACACAACTAAACAAGCACGATTTCGATTCATTTTCGATGCAAAATCACTCCCCTCGACTACAGCAATCCTTCCCCCACGTCTCCGGTGATCGACGAACCCCACAGCGTCCTTTCCGGCGAAAACTGAAGCTACTCTGGCCAACAATTCGATTTGACTATCCTAAACTTAAAACTCTACGTTCTATACATCAAAATGAAGCTTAACACATGAGGAATCTATTTAGAACATCAAATCAAACCAAAAATCATCACATAGTTCACAAAATCGTTCAACCCGAATTATAAACGGGTCAAACCCATTGAACTCGTCCGAACTATCCTGGACTGTAAAAATCATGTAAAAATACTTAAAATTCATTACTCAACGAGAAAAAACTATACATATCTGTTTCATAATCCAAATATCAGTAAATCAAAAATAACCAAATCAAAACGGGTATGAACCCTAAAATTTGAATAGATTAAAATCGTAAATAACACATGAAATTGGTGATGAATATAGCTTGTACTAACACATATAAACATATATCAATCAACAAGAACATCCAAAAATATCCAGAATTCAAATCCCCAAATCTGTTCATATAAAACCCAGAATCGAGTTTGAGTTTCATACCTTTTTGATTCGTTTTGATGATAAAATTGAACAGAGCTTGAAAAACTATGAAGATTGAGCACAAACACGACCCCTTTTGGTTACCAGAATCGATCAAAATCACTGTTTGATTCTCGAACTCAAGAACCCTAGTTTCAGAGAATTTTGTGTATTTTTGCAGATTTTTAATGATTAATTATTAATAATTAATTAAAATTAGGCTATTTATAGTGCTGAAAATAATACCCCCTAAATAAAATTAAGGGGCTAATTACACTCCTTATAAAAATATTTAGCCCTAATTTTTTATAATTTTTGAATATTAAAATTTAATTTATAAATTTTTATATATACAATATATATGCCAAAATTTCCCAAAAATTGTGAATAATGCAAAAATTCAAAGAAATGATATAAATAAAAGTCTTATAATTTTATAAAAATAAAATGTGATTTTTGTGGAGTTTTAACCCAATGGGGCCCAGAAAAGTCATTTTTCGTAAAATGAGAAAATTTATAAAATACCTAGATGTTCATAATAATGCGATGGTAAAAGCCGTTTGTTGAAAAATAAGGCCCATTATTTTATTTGAAATACGTGCTTTAAAATCATGGTTTGGGTCGTAAAACGTTTGAAATGGAAGCGATAAATGAAAAACAAAATATCTGAAAAATATCTTAAAAATACCGGAATGACACAGAATGCACATAACACGTAGCAATTAGGGTTTGACAGATAATTACACATAATGACTCCTTAATACATATAATTTATTATAAATATAATATAATACAGACGTAAATTTCCCAGACGTTACATCCTTCCCCCCTTAATAGGATTATGTCCTCAGAATCTCACTATGAAAACAAATGAGGATATTTCTCTAACATTTCACTCTCAAGTTCCCAGGTTGATTCTTCAACCATAAGGTTTCTCCACAAAACTCGCACTAAAGACACGGACTTATTTCTCAACACTTTCTCTCGCCAATATAAAATTTTTATCGGCTATTCTACAAAAGATAAATCAGGATGGATATCTACCGGCTCATACTCGATTACATGCCTAAAATCAGGATTATATTGCTTAAGCATCGATACGTGAAACACATTGTGAATATGTTGCATATGAGGCGGTAGAGCTAATTCGTACGCAACTTTTCCCACTTTCTTCAAAATTTCAAACGGTCCAACGTATCGTGGTTTCAATTTACCCTTGTTGCCAAATCTGGTTAATCCTTTCCATGGCGATATTTTGAGTAATACATGTTCTCCTTCCTTGTAGTCCATATCCTTCCTTGCTTGGTCTGCATATTTACGTTGCCTGTTTTGTGTTGCATCTAGTCATTTTCGAATAAGTTCTATCTTTTCTTTAGTCTGTTGGATTAATTCTAGATCCAAAACTTTGCGTACTCCAACTTCATCCCAATATACCGGTGATCTGCATTTTCTTCCGTATAATGCTTCATACGGTGGCATTCCAATGCTTGCGTGATAGTTGTTGTTGTAAGAAAATTCAACCAAAGGTAAATGCTCATCCCAACTGCCTTCGAAATCAATCGCACATACTCGTAGCATGTCTTCAATTGTTTGAATAGTTCTTTCACTTTGCCCATCGGTTTGCGGATGAAAAGCGGTACTCATGTTTAATTTAGTTCCAAGACATTCTTGAAATTGTCTCCAAAATCTTGAGTTGAAATGGGGATCTCGATCAGACACAATAAATATTGGAACTCCAAGTCGCATCACAATTTCCTTAAGATACAAGTGCACTAGCTTGTCGAGTGAAAATATTTCGTTAATCGGTAGAGAATGTGCCGACTTCGTTAGTCTGTCAATGATTACCCATATCGCATCATGATTCGCTTTAGTCCTCGGTAGTCCTACCATAAAATCCATTGCTAGATATTGCCATTTCCATTCTGGAATATCTAATGGTTGCAATAATCCGCTCAGACGTTGATGTTCCGCTTTAACTCACTGGCATGTGTAGCATTTACTTACCCATTCTGCTATCTCCTTCTTCATGTTCGGCCACCAAAAGTTTTCCTTCAGATTGCGATACATTTTTATACTTCCTGGATGAATGGAATACTTCGAACTGTGCGCATCTCGCAATATTTCTTCTTTCAATTCTGCCACGTTAGGAATCCAGATTCTCGATGCAAAGCGTAAGATTCCTTCATTATCCTTCTGAGTTATGATTTCTTCTCCAGTTAAGTCGTCATCTTGACTGATCACTTCTTCTTGACAGCGGCGAATCTTCTCTAGCAACTCAGGTTGAAAAGTCATAGCGTAGATAGCTTCAGTAGATTCATTGGGAACATGAATTTCGATTTCCAACTTATCAAATTCCTTCGCTAATTCTTCGTATGAAGTTAACAAATTCAATCTTTCTTTCCTGCTCAGCGCATCTGCTACAATATTTGCTTTCCCTGGATGATAACTGATCGTGACATCGTAATCTTTAATCAATTCCAGCCATCGACATTGTCTCATGTTCAGTTCCTTTTGCGTAAAGATGTACTTCAGACTTTTATGATCCGTGTAGATTTCGCATTTTTCACCGTAGAGATAGTATCTTCAAAGTTTCAATGCAAATACGATCGCTGCTAATTCCAGGTCATGCGTAGGATATTTCTGTTCATCAGGTTTGAGTTCTCTTGAAGCATATGCAATGACGTTACTGTGCTGCATCAGTACACATCCTAACCCGCGATAGGAAATATCGCTGTAAATGACAAAATTCCCATGCTCTTCTGGTAATACAAGTACCGGTGCGGTTACTAACCGATTCTTCAGCTCTTGAAAACTTTCTTCACATTTGTCATCCTATACGAACTTTTCACTCTTTCGAGTTAACTTGGTCAACGGCGTTGCTATTTTTGCAAAATCTTTGACAAATCTTCGATAATATCCTGCCAATCCCAAGAAACTTCGAACTTCTGTCGGTGTCTTTGGTCTTTCCCAATTTAACACAGCTTCAATCTTTGCTGGATCGACTTGGATGCCTTCTCTACTGATGATGTGCCCTAGAAATTGTACTTCCTTCAACCAGAATTCACATTTCGAGAATTTCGCGTACAGTTGCTCTTTCCTCAGAATTTCCAAAGCTATCCTCAAGTGCTCAGCATGCTCTTCTTCCGTCCTTGAGTAAATCGAGATGTCATCAATAAATACGATCATGAATTTATCCAAATATTTCTTGAATACCCTATTCATCAGATCCATGAATGTTGCTGGCGCGTTGGTCAAACCGAATGCCATTACTAGAAACTCGTAATGTCCATATCTCGTACGGAATGCAGTTTTGGGAATATCTTCAACTTTAATCTTCAATTGATGATAGCCTGATCGCAAATCTATCTTCGAAAACCATGCGGCTCCTTTTAGCTAATCGAACAAATCGTCAATTCTCGGTAAAGGATACTTATTCTTAATAGTTAGTTTATTCAATTCTCGATACTCAATGCATAGTCGCATGCTGCCATCTTTCTTCTTCACAAACAATACCGGTGCACCCCACGGGGATACACTAGGTCGTATGATGCCTCGGTCTAGAAGATCTTGCAATTGTGTTGACAATTCCTTCATCTCGACTGGAGCCATTCGATATGGAGCTTTCAAAACTGGTTCTGTACCTGGTCCTAGATCAATCGTAAATTCAATTTCTCGATCTAGCGGTAACCCTAGAAGCTCGTCTGGAAAGATGTCCGAAAACTCACATACAACTGGAATATCTTCTATTTTGGGACTTCCTTTCTCAGTATCTAACACGTAACCTATGTACATCTCATATCTTTGTCGAACCAATCGTTTGGTCTGCATCATTATCAGAAATTTCTTCCGCTGTTTTTCGCCCTTAAACATTACCGTTGCATTTTCCGCAGTTTGTAATTTGACTTTCTTATTCGCACAATCGATCTGAGCATTATGAAAAGCTAACCAATCCATTCTCAAAATGACGTCAAACTCTCCTTGCTTAAAAGGAATCAAGTCTACAGAAAAATGATGTCCAACTATTTCTATATCGCACGCAGGACATACTCGATCTACTGGAACTTGGTCGTCATTCGCTAATTTTATAATTAACGTCTCGCCCAACCATTCGATTTCGCAATGTTACTTATCAAGAAATTCTTCAGAAATAAATGAACGAGTAGCTCCAAAATCAATTAATACTTTTGAATCTACGGAATTCATCAAAAACATACATGTAATTACACTAAGACTCTACACTGCTTCTTTCATTATCATGTTGAAAGTTCTTGCTCTGGGTTGATTAGGCGGCGGTAGCGGAGGTAATGCCAATACTTTCGGAATACTGGCTGTCATAGCTGGTCCTTTGCAATTTCTAGCGATATGCCATTTCTTTCCGCATTGGTAGCAAGTAATTTCTGCAGTTGTTCCCGTTGGACATTCATTAGAATAGTGCCCTTTCTGCTTGCATTTGAAACATGTCACATCCGCTTTGATACATACGTCAGTGTGCTTGCGTCCACAAGTTCTGCAGTACGGCACTGGGACTCTGATAATTCCCTGCTGTTTGGGGGCTTGGAAACGATTACCGGTTTTCTGGGTACCTGGTCCTATCCTTTTAAAATTCAAATTTGACTGGGCTTGAAATCCCGGCTTCCTGCTGGAGCGGTCTTGGAAACTTGCCTGTCCTCTATCCCTTTGAGATCTTTCACTTTCCCCTTCGATGATCAAGGCTTTCTGGACTACGGCGGTATACGTCGTTAATTCAAAAACTGCAACTTGTCCATGGATCCACGGTCGTAATCTCTCTTGAAACCTTTGAACTCGTTTCACTTCAGTATCCACTTGTTCTGGAACAAACCTAGCCAATTCAGTAAATTTGGCTTCATATTCTGTTACAGACATACTTCCCTATTTTAATTCCAAAAACTTAATCTGCATTTCATTTCTCACATAGCGAGGAAAATGTTTCTCTAAGAACAACTCTTTAAACCTATCCCATGCGATAACATCTTCACTCTCTAAAGCCTTTTTAGACTCTCACTAATAATTTACCTCTCCTTTCAACATATAACTAGCAAAGTCAGTCTTCTGGTCTTTCCCTACTTTCACTAGAGTAAACGCTTTCTTTATTTCTTTTAACCAAGTGGTAGCGTTAATAGGATCAGCTGTCCCATCAAATTCTGGAGGTTTAACCAACTGAAACTGCTTGAAAGTAACAACAGGTATAGCTGGTGGAATTTGGGGCTCAGGACGAAGTGGTTGTTGTAACATTTGTTGTTGAATCTGCTGCTGCTGTTGCTGCATCATTACCATCTGTTGTTGCATCAGATGGAACATTTAGTTCATGGTCTCATTAGTCTGTCCTTCAGAATTGCTGTTAGAAGTCTCAGTCCTAGTCTTTCTTTTTGGTGTCATCTCCTGATAATAAAACAAGTGATGTTTCTTTAACAATTTAATAAATAATTGACAGTAGGTAAGAAAACAATTTATCCTGTATTAACAACATTATATAATGGTTTAAAGAAAGAAAATAGTTGCTTAATATAAAAATAGGAAATGTAAACAGTTAAATGAAATATTTGTTCTGGTTGTTCCCTTTTTTCGACAGAATTTATAATATGAAAAGTTGTAAAATAATAAAGTGAAGGTAAATGCTGTAAAACTATAAAGACTGAAATTCAAATAAAAGAAATTTGAAAAGTTCATTTTATATATATGATATCAGCCTCAGGTATAAATGCTTGATACAAAAAGTCTCGCTCTACTGGTTATCACCGCGGCTACAAGTCACACTACCACTACATGTCAAACTACTACTACAGTCAAGCTACTACTACACACATACATACTACTCACTATATCATACTAAGTTGCCTCTATATACATTTGTACTCTGTAGTCAATGTCTCAAAACCCAGGCAGAATACGCCTCAGCTCCTCTCTAAGCGCCTGAACCAAAGTTCGTGCCAAGCGGAATATCCTGTAGAACTCTACGAAAGAAGGTGATCCTTCATGGGTCAAATCATCTAGCTCCCAAGTGGCACTCATCAAAACTGACTGCAACCTCTGTCTCATAAAGCCGTTAACGGTCCTCTGTCTCTCTGGTCAAATAAATGCATAATCTCTCGGCACTGTGCTCTCCAATACTCCACATCATCTCTCATAACCCTGTACTCATGGTATGGTACCATATGTGGCTGTGCAACCTGACCCACTGACTCTTGTGACGGAACCCTCGGTATACCTCCACCCTGCTGTGGTAACCCTAACTGTAGATCCACATCATGCTCTCCCATCCCCTCGACTGGAATTATCTGAAATACGTCTGGCTCTGGGGCATGCACTGGTATAGGAGGTAACACTGGTGGTTATGGTAACTCCGGCTCAATCCCCAGTATAAACTGATGCTCTACCGATAGTGGAACCATCGGTTCAAAGAACTTAAATGGATCAAACATCTTTATAGGGTCATGGACTATCCCCTGTACTGAAGGTACTGGCTCCTGTGGCAATGGTAGTGGAGGTGGTTGAGGAGGAAACATGTACTCAGATACTGGAGGTACAACTGGTGCTACTGGCCCAGTGACTGTCCTCTCAGAAGAAGCCGAATAACCTGATGACGCTATCTGATAATATACAGAAAGAAGAAAGGTCACTAAACAATCCTAAAACTTATACTTTCCTATCCTAATCTGATCTACATCCTAACACTACTCTTCCTATTTGACTATTCCTATCCTATGTGATCTCCCTATCTTATCTTAACCCTAATGTTCTTGTTTTTAGGGACCAACCTACAGCTCTGATGCCAAACCTGTAACGCCCTCCAGACCCAGGGTATAAGTCTGGGGGTTACTAGCTAATCACCAAACCTGTAAAATCTGATTAACAAATAATAAAGAAATGAATCTAAACCCCTTTAACACTAACCAGGATCTTTTTAGGTTGAAGTATGAAAATAAGAACCACTAACTACTTTTATTACATACTAAATTCAAAATCTTACAACTCTCTTTATTACAAACCATTGTCTAATCAGTTTTAAACTAAGTTCATCTTTTATTCAAACACACACACTACCTATCTACACACCACCTGTTCGGGCAACTCAAAGCTTTCTTCCTGGATTGGTATCAACACCTTGGGTATGAGAGGATCCCGAGGCTTGACCCGCTTCTTTACCACTCGAGTCCTGATGGGTTTCATATTCCTTCTTAACTGAAAACAATAAGTTGAATAACAACAAAAAGGGTGAGCCAAAAATTGCTCAACAAGTCCGCGAAATACAAACAGTGTTAAAGCAATTTAAATGAATCCGTAACCCAGGTATATCTGCAAAGATATAACCCCGCGAGAATAGAAAGAAGGCCATTACTGGCGAATACAACCGAACTAAATTGGACACAAGTTCGCATCTATATCCCGCTAATTAGCCTGGATACAGTGCAGATCTATATCCCACTATATAGATCCCGTCGGACATCCAGGAACTACGGCCCATCTCAAGGATCCAGTTATGTCCTGGTCCTTAGGATTAAGTAAACTTAATCCCCAAAGTATCATTATCCAGTCCACGGAATAGCAACCGAAACAATTGGTATACTTTGATATATTCTAATCACCAGAATATATCAATAATTATGAGTAACAATTGGAATATGAACAATGAATTCAATTGAAAAAGATAAATCAAGAATCGAAATGAAATATGAACAAAAGAATCAAAAGAGTACAAGTGTGATAAGAATTTGAAGAAATATCACTATTCTGAAAATAGAATAGGGGAAAAAAACTTGCCTTCTGCGCGACTCACTGCAGTTAAGTCACCTTCGTCTATCACCTACTCAACCTGTTTTGCTGGCTTAGCTTTTGTTAGCAAAAATAGACTGGTTAAGTCATTTCGTACTTCAATTACATCTTGAATCGACTTCACATCGTTCCTATTATCTACCCATGCGCTTATGACTGACTCGTATATTACATATAAGCAAGTAAGACTCGATTAATCACATAATACACATAAGTACATAAGCACATAATCATTTTTATAGTTAAAATAATTTTTAGAATCAAAACCGACTCGCTGATCGCTCAACTGATCATTATCTGCCTCGTTTTCCATTTTTCAGAATTTTTTAGAATCGTCTCGGCACGTAATTCGACTGATAATCACGCAAGTAACAAAGTCAACTAATTTCTAGAAGAAATTAGGTCTTAATATTATTTTTAATGAAAAAAATTCATTTTCTGAGTCAAAGGACTTTCGTTTCGCTCAAATCGGACTACCAGTCTAATTAATATCAATTAAACACTGATAATTCAATTTATTATTTAATATAAATATTTATTACTAATTTTTAAACCCTAAAATAATTTTTAAATAATTATTTAAGAAAAATCAGAGTCAAAAATAATTTTTCTATAATTTATGGAATTAAAATGAGTTTGTTATGATTTATTGAAAATTATTTGATTAATTATTGAAATAATTAATCATTTTTAAGCAATTAATAAATAATAAATAACTAATAAATAATTAATAAATAATTATTTAATAATTTAAAATAAGTAATCCCTAATTATTAGGATTAATTACAATTTATTACAAATATTTACAATTTATTCTTACTTACTCGATTAGATCGATTATTTATAAATAAATAATCGATACAACTAACTGTTACGTTATTTATCGAATAAATAATCATTTTTCGACTCATAATCCAACTCAACGATCAACTACTCGTATAAATACGGGTTGCTCGCATTCCTCACATAATTATTGAATTATTACGATTATTATTACAACTTATATGATTAAATCGATTATCTGTATTTAATTATTCGTTATGAATAATTATTCTGATATTCTACGAATAATTAACTATCGCTCGAATAATAATAATCAAACTTATCGTATAATTACTCGTATTATTTAATTATCGAATCTTTACTCGTAATATTCGATAAATTTTAATCCTTAATTAATATTTAATTACTTAATTACTAAATAATAAGTAAATAGATAAATAATTAGATAAATAATTAAATAATTAACTAAATAATTAAATTCGAATTTTTAAACTAATAAAATAATTTAGGAATTATTAATTATAATTTTCAGAATTTAAAACTGATTTTTATTAGATTTTTAGAATTAATAAAACTAATTTTGATTTTTATAAAATATAAATAATTAATTATAATTCAGAAACACAAATCAGAAAATGGGTTAGGGAATCAGAGGATCAAACCCGGGTCGTACACCGGGTCGACCACTGGTCGCCAAGAAGAGCCGCCCGGCTGCCCAGAATCCGGCACCGGCGGTCTGTATCCGGCGAGACAGAAAGACAGCTAAACAAGCACGGTTTCGATTCGTTTTCGATACAAAATCACTCCGCTCGACTGCAGCAATCCTTCCCCCACGTCTCCGGTGACCGACGAACCCCACGGCGTCCCTTCCGGCGAAAACCGAAGCTACCCCGGCCAAAAATCCGATTTGACTATCCTGAACTTAAAACTCTACGTTCTATACATCAAAATGAAGCTTAACACAGGAGGAATCTATTTAGAACATCAAATCAAACCAAAAATCATCACATAGTTCCCAAAATCGTTCATCCCGAATTATAAACGGGTCAAACCCATTGAACTCGTCCTAACTATCTTGGACTGTAAAAATCATGTAAAAATACTTAAAATTCACTACTCAACGAGATAAAACTATACATATCAGTTTCATAATCCAAATATCAGTAAATCAAAAATACCCAAATCAAAACGGGTATGAACCCTAAAATTCGAATCGATCAAAATCGTAAATAACACATGAAATTGATGATGAATATAGCTGGTACTAACACATATAAACATATATCAATCAACAAGAACATCCAAAAATCTCCAGAATTCAAAACCCCAAATTTGTTCATGAAACCCAGAATCGAGTTTGAGTTTCATACCTTTTTGATTTGTTTTGATGATAAAATTGAATAGAGCTTGAAAAACTATGAAGATTGAGCACAAACACAACCCCTTTTGGTTACCAGAATCGATCAAAATCACTGTTTGATTCTCGAACTCAAGAACCCTAGTTTTAGAGAATTTTGTGTATTTTTGCAGATTTTTAATGATTAATTATTAATAATTAAATAAAATTAGGCTATTTATAGTGCTGAAAATAATACCCCTAAATAAAATTAAGGGGCTAATTACACTCCTAATAAAAATATTTGGCCCTAATTTTTATAATTTTTGAGTATTAAAATTTAATTTATAAATATTTTATATATACAATATATATGCCAAAATTTCCCAAAAATTGTGAATAATGCAAAAATGCAAACAAATGGTATAAATAAAAGTCCTATAATTTTATAAAAATAAAAATGTGATTTTGTGGGGGTTTTAACACCCAATGGGGACCGGAAAAGTCATTTTTCGCAAAACGAGAAAATTTATAAAATACCTAGATGTTCAGAATAATGCGATGGTAAAAACCGTTTGATGAAAAATAAGGCCCATTATTTTATTTGAAATACTTGCTTTAAAATCATGGTTTGGGTCGTAAAACGTTTGAAATGGAAGCGATAAATAAAAAATAAAATATCTGAAAAATATCGTAAAAATACCGGAATGACACAGAATGCACATAACATGTAGCAATTAAGGTTTGACAGATAATTACACATAATGACATCTTAATACACATAATTTATTACAAATATAATATAATACAGACGTGAATTTCCCAGACGTTACAACAACTACCTTCATTGGCCTATGTGGACCATCATAAATTCTGCTTAGATATTCAGGATCTGTTGCTTCCAGATACATGGCCATCTTCACCTTCCATATTGGAAATTTATGAATCTTCAAGATTGGAACTTTGATAGCCTCATATCTGCTCATATTATGATTGATGGGTTAATTGGCCGGTGGATGAGGTGGGGGATTCTGTTGAGCTTCTTTATCTGCCACTATAAATTGATTTTAGATCTTAAATTGTTTGTATATCAACATCAAGCTCTGATACCAATTGTTAGGTCCTTAATACAACTGTAGAGGGGGGGTGAATACCATTTGTGCAGATAAATTGAATTAAGCACTCAACAGGATAAACAGTTTTCTATTGATTGATAAAAACTGATTACAAACTAATTTCTCAAAGGATGAGCAGATATCCTTGAGAACTGCTAGGTTACACAAAAGATATATCAATACGCAACACATAAAATATTCACTTAATTTGTGCTTATATACTGCACAGCTACACAATCAAATAAGGAATCCTATTCTATTACAATAAGGAATCATAAAACATATCCTTAATTTGATTGCTACTAGAAGTAAAGTCGTTCACCGACTTGGATTCTACAAACTCTTTCCATCTTCGATATCTCCTTATCATTAGCTATAATGACTAAATACTTATGTCATTTACTGATCAACAATTGCTGATGACGTCACCTTCTGCTAAAGTCTGATATCAAATGATGATAATAAACTCTGGTAGTTTAAAAACTGATTTCATCAATTTCTTCTAAAATGTACCAATGGTAAAAAAGTTTATGTACTAATGGTAAAAAAATTATGTTAACGTGTATTAAAGTACATATTAATTTAGCTGGTCTAATTATTTTATTCTCTTGATTTTGATTTATCATGAATCAATTGGATAATTTTTTTAGTCCAGATGAATAACATATATTAATTTATTTTAGTCCGACGAAAATTTGCTGACTAAGGAACCATCTTTATTTTCATTTTATTAAAATAGTATGAATATCCTTAACTATATAAACTCAAACATTATACACACAGATCTGCTATCAACCTTTTAATATTTCGGTTATTGGGGTAGGATCCCTATATCCCACTCTTCTAATTCTACATTATATCTAGTATCTACCGATGAATTAGGTGAACTTTAATTTTATTAACACGAATCAATAATGTAAAAATTATCTTTAGTTTGAATTTAATTTTATTTTACGTAGATCAATAATACATATTATTTTGTTTTAATCCCAAGACCGTTATATCAACCAGCTAATTACATTTAGTTTGTTTTTAATTTATTTTAACTCTGAGTGAATTTATTTTGTTTTAAATCGAATGAATAATATATTTTATTTTAGCGTGATAACATTATATCGACCAATTATTACGTTTCAAATTTTATTTTTGTTTTAGTAATATTTATTATTTTATTTTAGTATTAGCTAGCAAATCTTGGTTTTAGTATCATGCCAGTTATATCAACAAAATTCAGCTAATTACATTAGTTTTTTTTGTTTAATTTTATTTTAGTCCGGGGTAAATATAATTTTATTTTAGACCGAATAGATAATATATTTTTTTATTATTTTTTTATTATATTTTTGGTTCAGGAGCCATAATCATAAATTCTCCTCCTTTGGGCTTCGAACATGTGACCAAGAGGATACTTATCCCCTCTTTAACCAACTGAGTCAACCCTTATGGGAGATAATATATATAATTTTGTTGTAGCTAGATGACATTTTATCGGCTAAAAAATTTCCTTTCAAATTTTTATTTTATTTTAGCCTGATAACATTATATCAATAAAATTAATTTTCTTTCAAATTTTTATTAGTAAATATTATTTTATTTTAATCTATGGCTACGATTCAACTAACTATATGTAGTTTAATTTTGTTTTTTATTTAAGATTGGATTAATAATATAATTTTGTTTAGCCCGGCCCATGTGAATATTATATTATTTTATTTGAACCAAGATATTCAACATATTATAATTCTATTGTATTTATATAATTCTAGTGTGAATATTAATCTATTTGTTAGTCCCTAACAATGCAACAAGAATTACAGAAGGGGAGTTGAATGGAATTCTTGAAACTTTTTCTCAATTAAAATTGTTCTACCTTAATAATATATAAGTGTTTGATTTGCACAGTGCGGAATAAGAAGTTAATAGAATCAAAACACAAGTAATTAAAAACACAGGTCTTTAAAAACTTTCTGGTGGATTTGAATGTATCCACCAGATATATATATATATATATATATATATATATATATATATATATATATTATATCAAGAGAACTTTGTGTAGCAATAAAGCTCACAGCTGCTTACAAATAAGAACAACTAAGATTACAGAGAAATGCTAAGGATGTAGCTTACAAATGTTTCTCTGAGACAAATGTTCTTAGTCTTGTTGTTGTTCTATTTGCTACTTCTTGGTTTATATATCACCAAGATTACAAAGTAAAAAGACAAGATAATAAAACAAAACCTATCAAGTCTAATACTATGCCGCTTCATTACTCTTTTCCAGCATCTTTGAATATCTTCATAATAGCATGGAAATGGCAATGCTTCTTTGTTCTCAAAAACCCAGTTGAATAGGCTTCCACATTTCTTTTGTATACACTCGACGCATGTGACTGTGTTGTCACTGTCAACGGATATTTGAATTGATTATTCGTTGAGTACATGATCATCCGTCGAGTTATCTTGTTGATCATCCGTCGAGTAACTTTGTTAATTATCCGTCGAGTAACTACTTGGCACTTGACTTCATTTCATTTATGCAGAATTACAAGACATCACTTATGTATAATTAATCAACCTATTCTGCATATCTAATTAAAGTCAACATGACTTATATGCTACTACAGAATCTATACAAAGGTGTATACAGGAATGTGTTACAGACTTATTATTACATAAGCTACTCACTCAATGGATAATATATTACTATCCGTCGGGACTATAATTTGTCATCCATCGGGACTATAATTTTTCATCCGTCGGGACTATAATAAGTCATCCGCCGGGACTATATTCCTTATACGTCGAGTGCTACAATTTCACTAAGTTAAATCTACTTAGGTGTTTTATTAGTGAAATCATCAAGTTCATAATATATCCACAACAATCTCCCCCAATTTATGTCTACTAGAATTGTAGGCATAAATTAAGAGAAACTTGATGATAACAAAACACCCTAAAAATACAACTTTAAAAGAAAGTAGATAAAACTGTAAAGTATTTCAATTGACAAAATGTACAAAGTTTGGCTCACAGTCATTTTCAAGGTGCTCATCTAGCCTGAGCAGATTAATCTATTTCCTTGAAGATCTGGATCTCTTTCCAGGCTTTCTGTTATTTTCCTCTATCTGATTTTGGAGCTGTCTGTGGAATTCCAATTCATCAGATTCTGAGAGATTTAGCTTTCCTTACATTTCCAAAAGAGTCTCATTGCTAGAGATGCTCAATTGGTCTTCTAATCTGAAAAATCTTCTGACTCCTTTGTCATTCATGAACTCCATCAGCCAGTAGGGCCTTAGATGCACTCTACTTCCTGTGTAAGAAATGATTAGAGTCTTTGGGAGTGCATCTTTGGCTCTAATACTTCTCAGTTCTTTAATTTTCTTAAGAACAAGTCTTCAAGCTGTAAAATTGAATCCAAAGTTCTTCTTGAATGATGAATAAATCTTAATCAACAAAGATTGGCTTTCTTGAAGGATCCTGTGAAGTGGCCACTGTATCTCTTTTCCTCCCTTGTACTTGAACACTAACCTTTCAGGTAGGTTCCTGTAAGCATCAATCCCTCTAACTTCTTCCAGTTCATCTAGATAGAGGTTTAGATCTGAGAATTCCTTGATGTCACATATGTACATGTAATCTCCTTTGTTGACTTTTGATTGAGCTTTAATTAGAGACTTGGATTTGAGAGGTGACAGCTTCACTTTCTTGACTGCCCTTGACTTTGTTCTCTTTGGCTTGGCAAGGATTGGCAAATGGAAATCAAGAATTGGTAGGCTTTCCCAGTCTATTGGTTCATCCTTGGGAACAATGGGTATACCATGAATATTCCTATAAGGATCTACCACCTTAATTTCTTCAAATACCACTGAGGGTTTTGATGCTTGAGTTGTAGTTGGAGTGGATTCCTTGGGAAATTGATCCTCCAATTCCTTACCAAAAAAGTCCAGTTTCCTTTTGTTTCTTTTAGCCAATTCCTTGTATCTGTGAGACTTCTTCTGTTGTGGTTCACTTTGCTTCTTTAGATCTTGAAATTCAGTGATTTCAGATGGCTTGACAGAGATTTGTTGAGTGGTTTTCATAGCTTACAGCTTGGCCAAGATAGCAGCTTGCTCTTTCCTTTGTTTAACCTTTTTAGCATCTAGAGCAGCCTGCTTCTTTTCTTACTTCAATCTTACCTTTTCTTCTCTCTTTGCATTGGCAAATTGAGGGTGTCCAGCCACCACACAAATTTCTTTACCATTTCTGAAAACCTTAGCAATTCTCCTTTTTAAAGCTGAATCAGCTGGATCTTTATAAAAGGCAATTGATCTTGACAACAGTTTCTTCTCATCTGGCTTAGGTGTCTCATACACTGTGTCCAAGGGGTTCTTTAGAGATGAATTTGGATAGTTCACCCTTGGTTTCAAGATTATTTCAGCCTTTGGAGATTTGATGCAGGATGGATGACCTCTTTCCAAATAGTTCAAGCTCATTTCATTCAAAGAGATTTGCCTGACTTGAGAACGATGAATGGCTGACTTTTCTGGCTTCTTTGCTAGCCCAAACTTTTGTTGTATATCCTCATCAATTTTCTCCCAGCTGAGTGGACTCAACTGCTTCTTTTCAGCTGCTTTCAGAGTAGCTGTTGCTTCATGTATCAGATCAATACTGTCTTTAGCTGGTGGCTTTGAGATAGTAATTGCAGGCACAATTACTTTGCTGACTTGAATGTTAAGCACTTGCTCCCCCTCACTCCTAGATCTCTCTATATCCCCCTTTTTGTTATCATCAAGCTGAGCAGAGGAGGAGGTTTGTGCAGCCACCAGCTTCTGAAGTAAGTTTGTTTGTTGAGCTTGGTGTAGATGAATTGCAGTAAGGGAAGCTTCCGTAGAATTCATCCTTTTGTCCAAGGAATCCACCTTGGTTGCAAGATCAGAGTTTTTCCTGAGCTGCCTTTTGATGTCAGTTATTGTTGTCTCGGGAAGTCTGGCTTCCAACTGGTCAGACATGTCCTTCTTGAGTTGTTCAACTTCATGTTTGATGAGAGAGACATTTTGACTCTATTGGTAGCCTGAGATTTGTTGTAATTGCAGAGAGGCAAGATGTGCTTAAAGGAGCTTTTTAGTGCTGGCATTGGTGGTGGTTTGAAGAGCAGAATTTGTTTGATTGATGAGTTAAATCAGGGTTGTCTTGAAGTAGTGTTCATCACATTGTTTGGAGATGCCCAAGATGGCATGCCTGATCTTGAACTGGAACCTACTTCTCCCCCTATGTCCAACAGCTCTTCTTCACTATCTCCACTTCCAAAGAAATCTTCTGAACCATCAGTCTCATAATTCACATCACCAGCTGTAGAAGGCAAAGCTGTGATGGCATCCCTAGCTCTTTGCATGGACTGTGAGGTGTGCACTAAGTTGAGCATCCTTTCTGCATTGTTATTGCCCTGTCCAGCTAGAAGTTGGTAGGCTGGAACAGGATGAGTAAATGCCTCAGCATCTAAGTAGGTGGAATCTATAACAGCTTGAGTTTGCTGAGATAGTCCCTCCTTGTCTGCATCCTGGACATTCATTAACTCACTTACAATGACATCCATCCTTATATCTCCAGTACCGGCATTTATCTCATAATCTCTCTTTTCTTGTATCGAGGTCTCACCTTGGCTCCCCACCCTCACACCCTCACCTTCACCATCTAAGGTGGGACTACTCTCACTCTCTTTTGCCAATCCTGAAGAAATGGATTGCATTTGTTCACTCATTACCTCTCCTTTTTCCTGGGAGCAACCCAGACTCTCACTCATATTTTCACTCCCTTCCCTCAATCCTAGAAGTGATTGTACTACCACTAAGTCTTCTGCACTTGAAATAATTGAAGAAATTTGAAGCTATGCAGAGACACTCGACGGATAGGAGATATCCGTCGGAGTAGTAGTTTGGCTAGTCGACGGATAACTACTGTTAAGCTTATCCGTCGGGATACAATCACTACTCGACGGATGAACAATATCCGTCGAGAGAGTAGAAATGAATGAGTTTGGAGTGGAAACTATTGTGGACTCTGTGCAGATTGATGAGATTTTGGGCACAAAAGTTTCAACAGTTCCTGAAAGAATTGGCAAGTGAGCCAACAAATCATCCAAAAGATGATGCTCACTTGCACTAAATTTTGGCTTCCCCAACAAAGTTAAAGAAGGGGAATCAGGAATTGATGCGTTGATTATATCCACATCCAGAGAGTTTATGGGAGAATTTGGTGTTTGGGGTGCTTTTATCACTAAAGATTTTGGTTGTGACTCCACATTTATTGGAGCCACATCAAATTGACTTTGTGAAGGTGCAGTGACTGAGTCTATTACACCAGTTTGCACAGTGTGTGTACCCTGCGCATCCCCAATGGTTTTTGATTTCTTCTTTCTAGTATAGGTTTGGGGTGAGCTTGTGTCCCTTACCCTTTTGCCCTGTGCTCTTGGCTGAGAGCTTTGTTCAATAGTTACATCCTTTTGAGAGGATGCAACTAGAAATGAGCTTTTGTCCTTATTAAGCACTGCAGTTTGTTGAGAAACTGCAGTGTGGCTAGGCTGGGAAACACTCACCTCTCCAACCTTATCCTTAGGGTTTCTTTTATGTTCACCCTATCCCTCACCTGGCTTACCCACCTTCACGCTCCCCTCTTTAGGTTTGGTGGATTTTACAAATGGTATCTTTTGAGAGACACTAGAGGGGGCTTTCTTTGACTTTGATTTAGAAATTTTTGATGATTTGGTAGCTTGGGTAGGCAACTGTTGGGTCATTGACACAGTTTCCATAGCTACACTAGATTGTAAAGAAATTGAAGGGGTTGGAAGAGCAGGGATAGCTGAACTTACCTCACTTACCTGAGGTGCCTCCATGACAGGAAAATAGAAGAGTGGCACATCTTTGTGATGGTTTGCCCTGTTCAAATCTGTAATAATTCTTCTCTCTTGAACCCAACAATCTAATTTGTTGGTTGGGTTCTCAAGTACAACATCCTCAGAGAGGTGGTAGCAAGCATCATAAGGAATCTAGCATAATAAACACTCTTACCTCTCTTATTTAGCTCTCCTAACTTAAACCCGAACTCAAATAACACAAGATCATTAAAGTTAAAGAATTTATCAGTGACAAGCATGTAAAGCATGTTAAGCATAGAGATATTGATAGAGTCAAAATTACTAATTTTACCAAAAAAGACTTTAGTAACTACATCACACAGAAAACTCCACTCGTTCCTAAAACCCATCCTCCTAATTTCACTTAATTTAGAAATAGGGAGTGCATAGTTCATGGAGGTAAGCATGTTAATAATGTCAGTGTCTGTGTGTGGAGAAGTTATAGTATTATCAGGAATCTTGAAACATGCTTTAATAATGTCACTATTAACACATAATTCCTTACCTTTAATAGTGAAAGTGATGGTCTTGTCAGCTGAGTTGTATGTAGCAGTTATCCACATCTCTTCAACAACCTCACAGTAAATGGTGGGTGATTCCAACATGACATAATTGAGTTTGCAGTTCTTCACAAAATCCATCATTTTATGGTAGTCTCCAGACAGTTGAATCCCCTTGTTTACAAGAGCAGTGAAGTTGTTCTTCTCATAGATGAATCCACTTTGTGACATTATTTTGACGAATGGTGCCATTGTTAGAGAGTAAAGATTGCAGAGAGAGAGATGATACTTTGCTTTTGAGAAAGGGAGAAATTAGAGCAAATGATTTGAGAAAGGTAAAAGAAAAGCAATGAAAATGAATTATGCTTTTATACTATCTCAAAAATAACTGTCGAAAATAATAAAGTAAAATAAAGTAGCCAATAAGAATTGCCCAAAATAGCCGTTTAAAAATTAAACTGTAAAAATTCCATCCATTATCCATCGTGTTATGCTTACAAACTGTAAGTATACTCGATGGATAATGTTCAGAGAATCGACGGCTAAGAATAGGATAATTCGAAGGATGAGGATAAATCAGTTATCCGTCGAGTCATAAAATATTCCAGAAAAGTAATTGATTTTTATTAGATAACTGTATACCGACAGATGATCAAACTCGATGGATAATGATCATCCGTCGAGATGCAAATTTTCACTTAGCCAAAATTTCATCCAAGACTGAAAAATCAATTAAATTTCTAGTTGTATTACAACTTGCAAAATATTTGTAAAAATTTAAGAATAATTTAGCATACCTAACTCACTTACCAACCTTGAAAAGGTGGATTCATCCAGTCGCTTGGTAAATATATCTGCAAGCTGTTTTTCACTTGGAACAAAATATAATTCAACAGTACCATTCATTACATGTTCCCTTATGAAGTGGTACTTGATATCTATGTGCTTTGTTCTTGAATGTTGTAACACCCCCAAATCCGGGGTCGGGGATCCGGGTTGTCACGAGTTCCATTTCCCTTAATAACACCCAATCTTAATAAACAATCAACTCCTCTGTACTGTGACCCCACAATAAACACACACACCATAAGTTATAGTCTCAGAGATGAATACCAAAAATAACACAAGTCATTTTATTCCACAATTATAAACCGTTACACCTTAAAAGGGTTTCTGAATAAATTTACATTTCTTTGCCATTATTACAATTCATATAGATACATAAGTCTGGTACATCAGAAGTTGAAAGTCTAGCCTATTGGTAATTTCTACCTTAGCTACAGCGGCATCAAAGCTTCCAGAAAATTGCGGAACGTTTCCTAACCGCTAGCGAATTGGAAGCTTGGTCATGTTCATATTTTCTATCGGTTGTTGTGTGATGAAAGAAGAAAGCAAGGGTGAGCAACAAGCCCACCGAAATAATATGTATAATAATTAACAATATATGAGCATTCTCATAGTACTCGTAAAAGTCTTGGTCAAGAATAAATGAACCAAGCTGATATCTTAGCGCGACCAAGTCGCAAAGTATTCAGTATATATATACATATATACTTTTCAAAATCTTTGAAATCCTCTGACATGTATAATATACACAGAGTTCCAGTTTATAACTGTATAAAAATATCGTTGCAAGGTGATCTCATATATCTAACCTTGTCTCAACGTTTTTTTGAAAATCTTTGACATGCACAAGATAATCATTTACTAGATATAAGTTTAAAAGATGAAGTTACAAGATACTCCAATATACTTATATCTTTTCCGAATACTACTTGAACTACCACCATTCAATGTATAAATAGTTCATCCCATAGATTAAGCTACAAGACAAAACTTGTATAGAATCAATCTTTAAATATCATCAAAATAAAATGAAGTTACGAGATACTTCATTTGATGCAAACATCATTTTGAAAACTCGACCCTACCAATACTCAACAATCGCCCAACCGTAGCCTTTCTATCGAAGTGCTCTGGGTAGTATTGCAGAAATATCCAATTGGATGATGGACTCATTACGGGAGTTTGCCGCGCTAGGAAGACCACTGACGATGATCAGTCGTAGTAGTGCAACCCCACCATTTTCTACATGTAGAGGAGAACCTGTCGGAATTACTTGTCAACCGAACACTGGACTCCTAAGGAATGGACCGTCTTAGCGGAACTTCCGGGCCATTTGGGCCAATATAATAAGGCTGGGCCGGCGCCACTCGACCACTTACGCCACTCCTAGTTCAGATGAAATCCATGACCCTGAAACGTAAAGCTCGTTCTCCCTTTCCCCAAGTAGAAACTTGTTGATACGGCTCCACTAAGAAGTCGTATCTAGTTGGAAAGGAAAACTCACCGATATTTCCCAGGCGATGCCTGTTAATGGATTAACTTGTTCCCAGAATTTTACTTCCCGAGAGTTGGGTAAGTAATCAAAAACTCTTTTGTCAACACAGCAACCTTGTTGCGAATATAAAACACACCACAGAGTCGGATCCCTCAGGTTTTGAACGAGTATTTAAATCCCCTTCGAAAGGAAGATCTTAAATATAAAAATGGGGTTTGGGATCCACCCTAACTTTTAAAAATCATTTTGAAGACTCGAAAACATTTTTAAGAATGTTTGAAGTAATGCTGATTTAATGAAATAAATCAGTCCCGATATATTAGAAAATATCTGAATATTATTAATTAAATAATATTCCCATAAGGATGATCTTTTTAAATATAATCGAAGTAGAAGTTTTAAAACTTATACTTGAAATGAATATTAAATAACCAAAGATATACTTATACGAAAGTACTATCTTTATTTGTATAATCAAAAGTAAGTTTGATTATCGACACATTATTCTTTAATAAAATAAAGAATATTAATTAGTAAATAATCGGAGTCATAAGTCCTCGAATGAATATTCAAATAATATTCATTAATAAAAATAAAGTTATCGAATAAACCTTATTCGATTAATAGTTTTGAAAACTATATCTATATAAATATATATATTTAAATATATATATATAATATACTCGGGAACATGGACTCCCGATTTTAGAAAATGTTCACCTTTGGGTCCCCTATACTAAGGGTATACGCAACTACTGCTTATCTCTAGCATATGTATTATGCAACTATAAGCATTGAAATCAACAGATAGATAACCAGATTACGAAACAGACATGCATATATATACCATATCAGCATTCTTCAATATATCGCAAAATTTGCTAATTAACCAACATGCATCTATCACAAGATAATGCATATACATATATACATCACAACAACAGTATAACGGGTAGAAAACTTTCCTGAGCGACTGGGGGTGGTAAAAGTCCTGGGATGAGTCTGGTAACCTATAAACCCATATAAGTTGAAATTAAACCAAAGTCGCTTAAGAATCTATACTTTAACCAATTAGACTCTAACGCTCGCGTTGCGCTTAATGATTCTCTTAAGTCGCTCGAATACCCTCGGCTCCACCATTTTTAATAAATTAATCATTAAGAGTTTTAAGGCGATTCTTTTGCGAGTACCTTACCAACTGCCTAATACACTTACATAAATGTTTCATACTCCAATTAGTCATTTAAGGTCTTTAACCAATGTTTCAAAGTAAGGCAAGGGGTAATGGTTCGTTCGCGAAACGGCGTTACTTAAAACGGTCGTTTCTCCTAAATCGTACATCGGATTCAAATGAACCACATATCAAAATGAAGCTCGTAACATGAACTATCTAATCATGGCAGTGGTCAAAACCTAACAGTGAGTTCTCGGGTCCTGATGTTAAGAACAAAATAGTCTAAAGTAAATCTGACATTACGACGGCTATGTTTACGTGATTACCAATTTTTATCCTACTCCAAATCAACCACCAATAAACCACAATTCAACCATACAACCAAACTCCATACATACAATGCTACAACAGCCCCAACAACCCAATATTTCCAAATTTATGCTACTTCCCAAACATGAACTAAAAGCTTACTTAAGTTCTTTAACTAATCAACAAGATTTACAACTCCAAACACATCACAAAACCAACACATCTCTAAATACACAATAATCCAGCTTCTCATGAACCATACCAAACACAAAAACTCTAAATATACAAAAGTAGGGCTAGGGTATGAGATTATACCTTCCTTGGTGAGTAAAAGTAACTAAGGAGCTTGGAATCACCTTTGAAAGTCCTTACCAAAACTTAATCTAAACAAAAACTCAAGAACAAAATTTTAAGTTCTTGAAAAACACTATTCACCCTCTTCTTTCATGAATTTTAGGAAGAGATTGTGAAGGAATTTGAAGCTTAAACTTTTAGGATAGCTATATCTATGCATAAGGAACCTTAGATAATTACCTCACTAATTAATGAAGCTTGGAACTTGGATTTGGGTTTTTTTCTTCTTGAAAATGGAAAAGGGCCGAGAGCTTCTCTTGGAAAAATGAAGTCAAGATGTGTTTTTGTGTTTGTGATTTGTTTTGCTTGGTTGCTAGGTTTTTGTTTTGTTTAATTACCCTTTTAACCATGTAAAATTGTGTGGTTAATAATCAACCATACTTCCTTCCTTTTTGGTCATGCTTAGGTCATCAATCTTATGTCATCTTCCCATGCTTGTCCTCTTCTTATTGGTTTGATGACATCATCCTCACTAACCTCTTTGATTAGCTCCTAATTACTTGGCTAATGACCGCTGATCTGTTATACGGTTCGCTTAACTTTCGTTTTCGTTTATCGTTTGAGGGATCATACCCGGGATCTTATTACTTGGGTTTCCTTAACCTTTCTCAATACATTATATTCCTTTTATGATCCTCTCTTATAATCCTTGAATTTAAATCCTTTTTATCCTGTTACCTTATACTCAATTCTTTCGGTATCTGGTGGATTTTCGGGAAAAATCAAAGTGTTTGAATTTGGATTCTGACGATCTTTACATACACTTATTTACTTTATGGAATACGAATACGATCTTATAATTTCCATAACAGCACTCTTATATAGCGTGGTCTGATAATTTTCCTTAATCAGCATCATCAGCAAAAGTTACTATTCATCCATGTTTCAAAAATTCCAAAAATTGGGGTTAATACAGTCTCCCCTCCTTAAAAGGATTCCATCCCGGAATCAGATAGAAAATGAATAGGGATACTCTCTTAGCATTGCACTTTCTAACTCTCAAGTAAATTTTTCCACATTGTGGTTCTACCATCAAACTCTGACTAGTTTGATAACCCTTCTCCTAAGCACTTGTTCCTTTTTCAATCTATAACCCTTCCTGGTTGCTCCATATAGGTTACGTCTGGTTGCATGTCTATGCGCTCATATGCCCCTATTTGTCTGGCATCCGAATTACACTTCCTTAAAATTGATACGTGGAACACGTTATGAACTTGCTACATGTTCGGGGGTAGGGCTAGCTCATTTGCTAACATCCCAATACGTCTTAATATATCCAAGGGTCCAACAAATTGTGGACTTAGCTTTCCTTTCTTTCCGAACCTCATCAATCCTTTGCAAGGGATACCTTTAACATTACTAGGTCCCCTATTTCATACTCTTTATCCTTTCGAGTCAAATCAACATACCTTTTTTATCCATCCTGGGGTTGCTGTCATCCGTCTTCTGATTAGATCCACTATGTCTTTGGTCCATTGGACCACTTCGGGTCTGAGCATCTTGTGCTCTACAACTTCATCCTAACATAAGGGAGATCGACATTGTATTCCCTCAAGGATCTCATAAAGCGACATCTCGATACCTGATATACGATCTATTATCGTAAGAAAACTCAATCCGCATTAAGTGACCATTCCAAATTCTTTCAAGTCTATTGTATAGACTCTCATCATAGCTTCTAGCATTATAGCTTTTGCTTCTCAATACCCACTCTTTTCCAGTTTGTAGTCATTACTATCTTCCGTACATAATACTATACTGGTTACACTTTTGCTCGTTAGTATTCTATAACCTTTTAATAAATGCGTCAACCTTAGTATCATGAATGCGTTTCCATTCCGAATACCACCATACTTGGTACCACTTCATCTCTAGATGCCTCCATCTTCGAAAGCTTGGTCCTTCGTGTAGAAGTAAAAGAATTTATTGAGAGATCACTATGATCATGAACATTTGTTTTATTGCATAGTTAGTACAGAAGGTGGCCAGCCTTTAGTACTTGACAAGCAATTAAACAACATGTGGTATCCTACTAGGCTTCTATCACACAGATAGATAGTCATTCGGCAATACCTCCCCTTCTGGAAGGGTTGTTCTTCTCAGCTTATACAAAATGAAAAGAAAAGAACGAATTGAAGAGAATTGTATATATGAAAAAAATATACTGCCACAAAATATCTGGCTTGGAGTCTACCTCTAAA
The DNA here is from genome assembly GCF_009905375.1 of Apium graveolens. Taxonomy (NCBI): domain Eukaryota; kingdom Viridiplantae; phylum Streptophyta; class Magnoliopsida; order Apiales; family Apiaceae; genus Apium; species Apium graveolens. The sequence goes on from NC_133649.1 coordinate 80,130,546, forward strand.
CTATAGAGGTTTGTCATAGGAGAACAAAACATATATGTATATATCAACATCAAGTATTATAGCATCGCATTTCACGTGCTTAAAGATTTTTTTTGCTATTTCGTCCATCATTCTACGGACCTATGCTCTTGCTCGAGCTCATAAACACTCACCTTTGAAACTCCCTCGACATCGAAACTCGAATAAGGGCTTTCATTCTAGACATCACCGTTACTAGAATTCTATGCTTGCACTGTAACCTTCCTCGTATAGTAATACGACTCTCTATTGATAAGAAGGAATAAGTATTCAATAGGTAGATAATCGACTTAATTAGTCTATCAATGATAACTTATACATCACCACAACCCGATTAGTGGTACTTAATCTCAACATCCATTCCAATACAACTCTCACGGTTGTAATTAATCGGCTTATTACCCGCAAAATCATTCCTGCACTACTAGGGTCCACCGTTGACCTACTGTAGTCATTCATTTTCCATGAAGTCTTAATAGCTAACCATACGGAGTCCATACATCTCGTATCGAATTCTTCTAAGGAGGTAACATGATCACCGTTCATGATTCATGAAGAACACTCCTGAACTTGACGTACATATGACATGAAGCAGATAAAATTGCAGAAGAGTTTCAATGAAGGCAACGATAGCAGGTTAATACCATTCTTAATCATATGTCTTTATTGGGAGACATGCATATCAAAGGTTCATTTAGTCATTTCGTAACATGGTCCTGGCTTATCTCAAGATAGTACCTTCTAAGATAGATAGCCCGCTCATGGCGATTATACGAATTAAACCTTTACCAAACTACTATTACGGTTGGGTACCGCACAGTCATCAGAAGGAATGTCAATCTTTCACACCATAATACAACCTTCACGGAATTAACCATTATCACTGTATTCCTCTGGCACGAGCGCCGATAATTGTCCTCTTACACTTAAAGTGTTGGCCACCTCTTTGTCCTTTCATGATAGTAAAATTTCCTTACAATCAATGTCATTTTAACCACCTCCAACTAAATTTTCTACCTCATTTCAATCACTGCTTATGTGAAAATGCTTCTCTTAAGTCCTGGTGAGAAAAAAAATCACCATTTTTCCATAAGTCATTGCCTTAGTCCTTAGATGTGAACATTGCCACGAATGACCCTCGATCATACTTAGGACGTCTCTTATCTTGGGTCCTTCTTGTTTTCACCAATCTCGACCCTCATTGGATCGATCTATACTTTCTTATAGTTCAACACGTGCCCCACCTGGCATTATTATAACTATGTCATATTTCCTTTATCAAAATTTCTATTCTTGAGAATTTTGAATATTACCTTTCTCCTTGTAAAACCTCTAAGGTTATCCTTGAATCGTTCCTCCTATATTCCCTATATACAGGGCATATCAAAATACCATTTACTAATACTAGAACCATTGTCTATATACTTCTGAAAAATTTCTCCACTGATCCTTAAAGGTTGTTGTTACCTTTATGCTTTCCAATTCATACTGTCAAAACTCATGCTGTCCCTATTAAGGGTGAAATGCCAACCTTTATGCATTCCCCTAGGATTCATTTCAAGTTATCGGGGTTTCATCCTTAATTCCACCTTTAAAAGATACTTACACTTTTTCATGGATAAATCAAGTCAAATATACTTGAAAGATTACCTTATTCAATCATTCTCACTTCGATAGTCTATACTTAATTTCACAATAGCATCCTTATTCAAACTGAGGTCAATCCATATGGCCTCCAAAAGATAACAACGGTTTTTTTTTCTTTCCGCTTTGCTTGCCTAATTTGGTAATGACAACAGGGATGTTCTGGAAGATATTGATCGTGTTCAACGTGAACTTCTTCTTAATAATTCCTTATTTACTTTTGTTGTTTATCTCAACAGTCATCTCAATGTTGGGATATCTTTCATACCTGGCGTCTCCCTTTCTGGGTATCAAGCCACCGGTCTTACACTTCACATTCTTGAAGGTCACTTCCTTCATCCAATTTTCCTAATTTCTTACTTCCTTGTCTCCTCAGTCTATCCGCGTCTCATTATTTATCCTTCGAACTATCTCAAGGTTTCCTCGAATCCTCCCAACTTACAGGGGATAAAATATATGTATCTCTTATGCCTTCAACCATCAATTTTAACTCACGGTGAATCACCCTCATCCTGACGATTATATACTTTTTTATTTCTATTGCTACGAGCCTTTAGGGTTTCCTCATACCCAACTCCCTTATCATTCCTCAAACTCTATTACCTTTATATTCCTTTCCACTCCAGTTTCTTTTTATTTTCCTTTCTCTTATCATTATTTCATGAACCAACACAACATAAGCATTGATTTCAAACATCCGGTCATTCTGGATTCGTGTCCTCAGAACAAATTTTGACAACTTTTACAACTTAGATTCATAATTCATCATACTCGTCTGCCTTTGTTCTAGCTTTAAAGCTTTTACACTATCTCCATAACCTTGGGAAGTACTTTCCTAAAAATAATTGACTGAACTTAAATCAGTTTATTGTAACCTCTGGCTCCGTGCCTTCCTTTGGACTTTCACCAGTGGGTGGTCTCTCTCTTAGGAGGGTAAGTGATAAAAATAGTCTTTTGTGATTCGTCAATCATTTAGAATCTCAAATGATTCCTATATTTCCTTTAGCCAGGCTCTTGCCCTGACTGGGTCAGCTATTTCCTTGGAACTCTGAGAGCTTAGCGACTTAAAGGTCCTGAAAGAATTTCACACCACATTGTTTCCTCAAGGTAGTGGTTAGGGGTAAAAGTATAAGTTTTGTTTTAGGCAGGTCCATGGATTGCCCAATAGGAGTACCATCCTGGTTCTTCCTATCTTGCTCGACTTCTGTTTTCTCAGTCTAAATATTTCTTCCTACTCCCCATAATTGGGGTCATCTTTTAATTTAAAATCCTCATTTTCCACTTCATTATATTCTGGGTTCCTTATATCTTAAATTACGACCTCCCTGATTATCATATTCAAGGTTTTCCCCTAATCTTATTCCTCGTGGGGGCATGATACTTGGAAAAATTTTGAGAATCTCTGGATATTTGTCTTACTTTGCTTAAATCTTTCCCTCGTTCAGTCCTTGCATGATTGCAAATTATGAATTCTCAAGTTCTATAAACTTCATGACACACTCTTAAGTGTTAACAGCGCAATTAACAATATGAACTTATCACAAACAAACTGATCTGAACTGAAATTAACGAATATATACTTAACCATTTGTTCGAGGGTACAACAACTAAACACATTAAAGAGAATTACATCATTTGATCTGATCGCTTCTATCCCAAAAGTACTACTATAGATAATCATCTAGTCATTAAAACTAATCATTCATAACTTAGGCTAATCCTCCAAAAGCGGTGCTACATGAAACCCTTGTCTGATTGCCCAGACCCTGCACACTATTATGGATCAAAAAATGCAGGCACGTACGACATCCCTAACCTGCTCCATTAAGGCGGTGATGAGGTCTAAGATAGTCGCAAGTAGAGCTGGTTCAATCTGATCCTCAAGATGGCCTCTAGTTGTAATTCGGGTGGTAGCCTCAATCCTTTCCATGCTATAAGCTAATCCTACCGGAAGTACCCCGCCCTCAATCCTCGGTGCAGTAAGTCGATCCAACAGATCACTCCTAACATTACGGGCCTCAGTCAGGCCACCCAAAGTCATATAATAATCGGCGATAAGAGAAGCCTGAGTGGTAGCATCTAGCAGTCCATGGGGTGCAGGTGGTGCAGACCCAGGAGATCCAAATGGATAACTAAGCACGGTATCAGGTGACAATGGTGCAGGAGATAAAGGTGGCATTTCCTCATGGATGTCTTCAGGAACCTCTGGAAGAGGGTCTGATACTGGTATAATTGGTGTCGTGGAAGGCCCCACTCCTTCTGCCCTCATTAACCTTTGTGCCCTTGGTAACTCTTCATCCTCTAGTGCCACCCTCGTGGCCATTCTTGCTCTAGTAGTCGCCCTGACTACGGTCACCAATTCCTCAGCGGTCCTCTCTTCATTCTCGTCAGGATCCTTCACGAGATCCTCCTCAGCAACAATCCCTTCTGGGATAACATCCTCAACCGCAACATTCTCAATATGAATCTCATCCGGTCCCTCGTTAGGGTACTCTATCGGATTCACAATTTGATCTCCAACATGTAATAAAACATCCTCATGCTGATGCTCTTGAACCTTAGGGTTCGGTGCCCCGCAGCCCTATACGAGAACGAACTATGTTACTATCATAATATTTATAAGGGTTTCCGTAAGGGATTTAACTGTCAGTACTACGTTAGGTAGCCCGACTATGAACTTGGCAAGAGTTCTTATTATCTTAGTGAACTTATTATCTTAACGTCACATCATCTCTGAGGTTTATAATGCCTGGCTCTGATACCATTTCTTTAACACCCCCAAATCCGGGGTCGGGGATCCGGGTTGTCACGAGTTCCATTTCCCTTAATAACACCCAATCTTAATAAACAATCAACTCCTCTGTACTTTGACCCCACAATAAACACACACACCACAAGTTATAGTCTCAGAGATGAATACCAAAAATAACACAAGTCATTTTATTCCACAATTATAAACCGTTACACCTTAAAAGGGTTTCTGAATAAATTTACATTTCTTTGCCATTATTACAATTCATATAGATACATAAGTCTGGTACATCAGAAGTTGAAAGTCTAGCCTATTGGTAATTTCTACCTCAGCTACAGCGGCATAAACGCTTCCAGAAAACTGCAGAACATTTCCTAACCGCTTGCGAATTGGAAGCTTGGTCATGTTCATCTTTTCTATCTGTTGTTGTGTGATGAAAGAAGAAAGCAAGGGTGAGCAACAAGCCCACCGAAATAATATGTATAATAATTAAAAATATATGAGAATTCTCATAGTACTCGTAAAAGTCTTGGTCAAGAAGAAATGAACCAAGCTGATATCTTAGCGCGACCAAGTCGCAAAGTATTCAGTATATATATACATATATACTTTTCACAATCTTTGAAATCCTCTGACATGTATAATATACATAGAGTTCCAGTTTATAACTGTATAAAAATATCGTTGCAAGGTGATCTCATAAATCTAACCTTGTCTCAACATTTTTTTGAAAATCTTTGACATGCACAAGATAATCATTTACTAGATATAAGTTTAAAAGATGAAGTTACAAGATACTCCAATATACTTATATCTTTTCCGAATACTACTTGAACTACCACCGTTCAATGTATAAATAGTTCATCCCATAGATTAAGCTACAAGACAAAATTTGTATAGAATCAATCTTTAAAATATCATCAAAATAAAATGAAGTTACGAGATACTTCATTTGATGCAAACATCATTTTGAAAACTCGACCCTGCCAACACTCAACAATCGCCCAACCGTAGCCTTTCTATCGAAGTGCTCTGGGTAGTGTTGCAGAAATATCCAATTGGATGATGGACTCATTACGGGAGTTTGCCGCGCCAGGAAGACCACTTACGATGATCAGTCGTAGTAGTGCAACCCCACCATTTTCTACATGTAGAGGAGAACCTGTCGGATTTACTTGTTAACCGAACACTGCACTCCTAAGGAATGGACCGTCTTAGCGGAACTTCCGGGCCATTTGGGCCAATATAATAAGGCTGGGCCGGCGCCACTCGACCACTTACGCCACTCCTAGTTCAGATGAAATCCATGACCCTGAAACGTAAAGCTCGTTCTCCCTTTCCCCAAGTAGAAACTTGTTGATACAGCTCCACTAAGAAGTCGTATCTAGTTGGAAAGGAAAACTCACAGATATTTCCCAGGCGATGCCTGTTAATGGATTAACTTGTTCCTAGAATTTTACTTCCCGAGAGTTGGGTAAGTAATCAAAAACTCTTTTGTCAACACAACAACCTTGTTGCGAATATAAAACACACCACAGATCCGGATCCCTCAGGTTTTGAACGAGTATTTAAATCCCCTTCGAAAGGAAGATCTTAAATATAAAAATGGGTTTGGGGATCCGCCCTAACTTTTAAAAATCATTTTGAAGACTCGAAAACATTTTTAAGAATGTTTAGGAGTAATGCTGATTTAATGAAATAAATCAGTCCCGATATATTAGAAAATATCCTAATATTATTAATTAAATAATATTCCCATAAGGATGATCTTTTTAAATATAATCGAAGTAGAAGTTTTAAAACTTATACTTGAAATGAATATTAAATAACCAAAGATATACTTATACGAAAGTACTATCTTTATTTGTATAATCAAAAGTAAGTTTGATTATCGACACATTATTCTTTAATAAAATAAAGAATATTAATTAGTAAATAATCGGAGTCATAAGTCCTCGAATGAATATTCAAATAATATTCATTAAATAGAATAAACGGAGTCATAAGTCCTCGAATGAATATTCAAATAATATTCATTAATAAAAATAAAGTTATCGAATAAACCTTATTCGATTAATAGTTTTGAAAACTATATCTATATATATATAATATAAATATATATATATAATATACTCGGGAACATCGACTCCCGGTTTTAGAAAATGTTCACCTTTGGGTCCCCTATACTAAGGGTATACGCAACTACTGCTTATCTCTAGCATAGGTATTATGCAACTATAAGCATTGAAATCAACAGATAGATAACCAGATTACGAAACAGACATGCATATATATACCATATCTGCATTCTTCAATATATCGCAAAATTTGCTATAAACCACATATAAGTTGAAATTAAACCAAAGTCGCTTAAGAATCTATACTTTAACCAATTAGACTCTAACGCTCGCTTTGCGCTTAATGATTCTCTTAAGTCGCTCGAGTACCCTCGGCTCCACCATTTTTAATAAATTAACCATTAAGATTTTTAAGGCGATTCTTTCGCGAGTTCCTTACCAACTGCCTAATACACTTTATATAAATGTTTCATACTCCAATTAGTCATTTAAGGTCTTTAACCAATGTTTCAAAGTAAGGCAAGGGGTAATGGTTCGTTCGCGAAACTGCCGTTACTTAAAACGGTCGTTTCTCCTAAACCGTACATCGGATTCAAACGAACCACATATCAAAATGAAGCTCGTAACATGAACTATATAATCATGGCAGTGGTCAAAACCTAACAGTGAGTTATAAGGTCCTGATGTTAAGAACAAAACAGTCAAAAGTAAATCGGACATTACGACGGCTATATTTACGCGATTACCAATTTTTATCCTACTCCAAATCAACCACCAATCAACCACAATTCAACCATACAACCAAACTCCATACATACAATGCTACAACAGCCCCAACAACCTAATATTTAACTAATCAACAAGATTTACAACTCCAAACACATCACAAAACCAACACATCTCTAAATACACAATAATCAAGCTTCTCATAAACCATACCAAACACAAAAACTCTAAATATACAAAAGTAGGGCTAGGGTATGAGATTATACCTTCCTTGGTGAGTAAAAGTAACTAAGGAGCTTGGAATCACCCTTGAAAGTCCTTACCAAAGCTTAATCTAAACAAAAACTCAAGAACAAAATTTTAAGTTCTTGAAAAACACTATTCACCCTCTTCTTCCATGAATTTTAGGAAGAGATTGTGAAGGAATTTGAAGCTTAAACTTATAGGATAGCTATATCTATGCATAAGGAACCTTAGATAATTACCTCACTAATTAATGAAGCTTGGAACTTGGATTTGGGTTTTTTTCTTCTTGAAAATGGAAAAGGGCCGAGAGCTTCTCTTGGAAAAATGAAGTCAAGATGTGTTTTTGTGTTTGTGATTTGTTTTGCTTGGTTGCTAGGTTTTTGTTTTGTTTAATTACCCTTTTAACCATGTAAAATTGTGTGGTTAATAATCAACCATACTTCCTTCCTTTTTGGTCATGCTTAGGTCATCAGTCTTATGTCATCTTCCCATGCTTGTCCTCTTCTTATTGGTTTGATGACATCATCCTCACTAACCTCTTTGATTAGCTCCTAATTACTTGGCTAATGACCGCTGATCTGTTATACGGTTCGCTTAACTTTCGTTTTCGTTTATCGTTTGAGGGATCATACCCGGGATCTTATTACTTGGGTTTCCTTAACCTTTCTCAATACATTATATTCCTTTTATGATCCTCTCTTATAATCCTTGAATTTAAATCCTTTTTATCCTGTTACCTTATACTCAATTTTTTCGGTATCTGGTGGATTTTCGGGAAAAATCAAAGTGTTTGAATTTGGATTCTGACGATCTTTACATACACTTATTTACTTTATGGAATACTAATACGATCTTAGAATTTCCATAACAATACTCCTATATAGCGTGGTCTGATAATTTTCCTTAATCAGCATCATCAGCAAAAGTTACTATTCATCCGTGTTTCAAAAATTCCAAAAATTGGGGTTATTACAAATGTTGTACTGGATTTTTAGTGATGGCAATTGCACTTGTGTTATCATAAAAAAATAGGAATCCTTTCAACTTGCAGACCATAGTCTAACAATTGATTTTTCATCCACAAAATATGTGCACAGCAACTCCCAGCAGCAATATATTCAGCTTCAGCTGTGGAAGTACAAACTGAATTTTGCTTTTTACTAAACCAGGACACGAGCTTGTTTCCTAGAAATTGACAGGTTCCTGTTGTACTTTTTCTATCAATTTTACAACCTGCATAATCTGCATTTGAATAACCAGTTAGATCAAAACCAGAATCTCTAGGATACCAAATGCCAAGTTTTGGTGTTCCCTTGAGATATCTGAAAATTCTCTTAATAGCTACTAAGTGAGATTCTCTAGGATCAGCCTGAAATCTAGCACAAAGATATGTAGCAAACATTATATCTGGCCTACTAGCTGTTAAGTATAGAAGTGAGCCAACCATGCCCCTATAGCTTGAAATATCCACAGGCTTTTCAGTAGTGTTTAATTCAAGCTTAGTTGCAGTGGCCATAGGAGTTTTTGTAAATGTGCAATCCATTAGTTCAAACTTCTTTAAAAGATCATAAATGTATTTAGTTTGACTAATGAATATTCCATCACTAACTTGCTTAACTTGTAAACCAAGAAAGTAAGTTAGTTATCCCATCATGCTCATTTCATACTTACTTTGCATCAATTTGGCAAACGTTTTGCAAAGTTTTTCATCTGTAGAGCCAAAAATAATGTCATCTACATAAATTTGAACAAATATACTAGAGCCATTAACATTTCTAAAGAATAAAGTTTTATTCTACAGTACCTCTTGTGAAATGATTCTCCAAAAGGAACTTTGATAAAGTGTCATACCAGGCTCTAGGTGCTTGCTTCAGTCCATAGAGTGCTTTCAAAAGATAGTAAACATAATTTGGGAAATTTGAGTCTTCAAAACCAGGAGGTTGACTGACATAGACTTCCTCCTCCAAATCTCCATTTAGAAAGACACTCTTGACATCCATTTGATAGACCTTGAATTGGCATGGGCTGCATAGGTTAAGAAGATTCTGATGGCTTCAAGTCTTGCAACAGGAGTAAAGGTTTCATCAAAATCTATTCCTTCTTGTTGACAATAGCCCTTAGCAACCAATCTAGCTTTGTTCTTGACTACTATGCCATTTTCATCCATCTTGTTACTGAATACCCATTTGGTGTCTATAGGTTTCTTTCCTTTAGGCTTGGGTACCAGCTTCCATACTTTATTCCTTTCAAATTGATTTAGCTCCTCCTGCATAGCTAAAATCCAATCAGGATCCAACAAAGCTTCTTCTACCTTCTTAGGCTCTTCCTTAGAGAGAAAGCTGCTGTATAGACATTCTTCTTGAGTTTCTCTTCTTGTTTGAACTCTAGAAGATACATCACCTATGATAAGCTCAAAGGGCTGATCCTTTGTCCATTTCCTTTGTTGAGGTAGATTAGCTCTAGATGAAGAGGCCTCATTGTTGTCTTGATGTGTGATTGAGTTTTGATTATTTGAAACTCCCCCTGAATTTATGGATCTTTGATTTGAGATAGGGGAATTTTCTGTAAGTGATATATTCTGACTCTCGGCTCCTTTTGATAACCCGACGGATGGTGAATTTTGAGTACTGACGGATGAGGCTGATTGTCTCTCGACGGATGATGCAGGTTGTCTACCGAAGGATGATGCATTTTGTAACTCGACGGATGTTGAGTTAACAGCTTCATTGGAGGTATATTTTCCTGCATTATCCTTAGTAGTAGTTTCTTGATCACTTTCATCATCACTGTCATCACTAACCATCTCCACATTGTCAAATTTGAGGCTCTCATGGTAATCTCCATCTTGTAGTCCTTCAATCTTTTTATCATCAAACACAACATGTATTGATTCCACAACAATGTTGGTTCTTAGATTGTAGACTCTATATGCTTTACCAATAGCATATCCAACAAATATTCCTTCATCTGCTTTAGCATCAAACTTCCCATTTTGATCAGTTTGATTTCTCAAGATATAACATTTGCAGCCAAAGACATGAAGAAAATTTAGAGTTGGCTTCTTGTTCTTGAACAATTGATAGGGAGTCATGCATTTTGCTTGATTAACCAGGGAAATATTCTGAGTGTAGCATGCAATATTTACAGCTTCAGCCCAGAAATATGTTGGTAACTTTGACTCTTCAAGCATTGTCCTTGCAGCTTCAATAAGTGATCTATTCTTTCTTTCCACCACTCCATTTTGTTGTGGAGTTCTTGCTGCTGAAAACTCATGCATAATCCCTTTTTCTTCACAGAATGCTCTCATGGTTGAATTCTTGAATTCAGTTCCATTGTCACTCCTGATTCTTCTAACTTTGAAATCAGGATGATTATTGACTTGCCTTATGTGATTGATGATGATTTCACTAGCCTCATCTTTAGACTTTAGGAAATATGTCCAAGAGAACTTTGAGAAATCATCTACAATTACTAGACAAAATCTTTTCCTTGAGATTGACAATACATTGACTGGTCCAAACAAATCCATGTGTAGCAGTTGCAAAGGTTCTTCAATTGATGAATCAAGATTCTTTCTGAATGATGCTTTGATCTGCTTTCCTTTCTAGCAGGCATCACACAATCCATCCTTAGAAAACTCCACTTGAGGGATACCTCTAACCAGTTCTTTCTTTACAAGTTCATTCATGGTCTTGAAGTTTAGATGGGATAGCTTCTTCTGCCATAACCAACTTTCATCCTGACTTGCTTTGCTGAGAAGACAAGTAACAAATTCTGCATTCGATGAGTTGAATTCAGCTAGGTACACATTTCCTTTTCTCACTCCAGTGAGAACCACTTTGTTGCTTCTTTTGTTTGTCACAACACAGGCTTCAAAATTGAAGGATACTGAATTGCCTTTATCACACAGTTGGCTGATACTCAACAAATTGTGCTTGAGACCATCCACTAAGGCAACCTCCTCAATGATGACATTTTCCTTTGAAATCAAGCCATATCCCACAATATAACCCTTGCTGTCATCTCCAAAAGTAATACTTGGGCCAACTCTCTCCTTGAATTCTGTGAGCAGGGTAGAATCACCAGTCATGTGTCTTGAATAGCCACTATCCAAGTACCATAGATTCTTTCTATTTCCCTACACACATCAAAATCAAATCAAGTTGATTTTGGTACCCAAGTTTCCTTGGGTCCTGCCTTTTTAGCTTTCTTCTTCTGTTTCTTAGGTTTGATCTCATTTGACTTGGGAATGTCAGATTCATCCTTAGTCATTTGAGTTGGACCTTTGAAACCATTCATTACAACAGAATTATCATGCATATTTTGGTTAACAGGAAATGGCATGTTATTCCAGTAAGGCATGCTAAATGGCATTTGTGGCATACTAAATGCAGCATAATAAGGATTATGTGCAAATGGCATATAAGCAAACTGTGCATTCATGTTCTGTGTAGGCATAACATTCATGGGCATAAAAGGCATAGCATTCATGTTGGGAAAATAAGGTGGCACATATATGGGAGTAGGCATGGCAGTTTTGCAATTAACAGACAGATGATTAACACTACCATACTTAACACAGATTTTTCTAGGAGCGTATTTATCAGGTGTGTAGTTGTTATGCTTGTTAATTCCTACTTTACCATTTCTATTATTTTTCTTTTTAGCATCTGTTTTAACCTCAATTTTCTCCAGCCTGTCACTCAACTGCTTGACAGTCATATGACCAACATTAGCCTTTTTCTCCTTCTTCACTTGACTTGATTCTCCTGGAACAAAATTCTTGGAAACTGATCCATATTTATCATTTAACTTGGCAAGTTTGGCTTTGCTCACAGGTTTGCTCACAGTCAACGGATGAGGATTTATGTCACTCGACGGATAACCCTTTTTGTTATCCGACGGATGACCCTCATCATCCGTCGAGTCTACATCTGTCAGCAATCCTTCAACCAAATTGGATTCCAGTTTCTCTTTGCTTCTCTTCCAGGCTGCATCATAAAAAGACTCAATTTCCTGAACTTTGGTGATTTGAGCATGGACATCTCTAGATGATTTCCATGCCTTGATCACCTCCTGTTCAAGATCAAGCTGCTTCTTCAAAATTTCTTCTTTCTTCAAGGACTCAGTTAATTCCTCCTTGGCAATCTTACACTCAATTCTCAATTTTTCAAATTCAATGAACTGAGACTCTAACACATTATTCCTCTCACTCAAAAACAGATTGTTTTCTTTAAGTTTAGCATTTTCTTTAGTGAGTGACTTAAGTGTAACACGCAAATGATATAATTCAGTAGACATGTCATTTATTCCATCATTACACTTAGCTTTAGATAAATGTGCTAGGTTTGTTGTAATTACCTGATTACTTGAAGAACATGTTTCTGTCTCATCAGACTTGGCCATTAGGGCTAGATTGACATAGCTGACATCTTCATCTTCATCTAAACCATCTGCTGCCCAGTCATTCTCCTGAGTGATGAAAGCCCTTTCCTTTTATTTGATTAGTTCAAAGAATTTTTGTTTATAATCCACAGGCTCAAACTTTTTCTTGCTGGAATCTGACTTTCTGCACTCACTGGAAAAATGCCCTGCTAAGCCACATTTGAAACACTTGAATTTTGATTTATCCACCATGTTTCTATTTGGCTTAGCTGCTCCAAAGTTCTTCTTGAACTTAAGCTTGGAAAATCTTCTAGAAAGGAATGCTAGGTGTTCATCAATGTCATCCATATCATCTTGGCTCAAAGAATCTTCATTTTCTGCTACCAGCCCCTTGCCCTTGTTTTCACAGACCCTTGAAGTTGACTCAACAGCTTCCATCTTCACTTCCTTCTCTTTCTCCAACTCAGCAACTAGTGCAATGGAACCTCCTTTCTTTCTCCCTTTCTCCATTCTTTCATCTTGCTCTATTTCAAGCTCATAAGTTTTTAGAATACCATACAGTCTCTCTAATGTAAACTCCTTGTATTCTTGAGAATTTCTCAAGGAGACTGTCATTGGTTTCCATTCTTTTGGAAGGGATCTCAGAAATTTGAGGTTTGAATCCTTGGTTTGATAGACTCTTCCATGCAGCTTTAAAGCATTTAGTAGCTTTTGAAATCTACTAAAAATATCAGTGAGAGTTTGACCTTCTTCAAAGTGGAAATGCTCATATTGCTGAATTAGTAACTGTATCTTGTTTTCTCTGACTTGTTCAGTGCCATCACAGATAATCTGAATTGTATCCCAAACTTCCTTGGCTATTTTGCAGTTGATGATATTATCAAACATATCACCATCAACTCCATTGAACAGGATATTCATGGCCTTCTTGTCCTTTTTGACTTGTTCAATGTCAGGATCTGACCATTCATATCTTGGCTTGGGAACTGATGGCTCATTTCGAGTTGCAACCCTCATTGGAACATGATGACCTCGTTCTATGCAATCCACATAGGCCTCATCTTAAGAAAGTAAACGAAGATGCATTTTTATCTTCCAATGATGGTAATTATCTTTATCCAGAAAAGGAATCTTAACTCCAACATCCTTCTCTTTCATCTTGCTGTCTGTTGTGATCTTTAAACTCTTTGTCCTTCAAGAGCTTGCTCTGATACCAATTGTTAGTCCCTAACAATGCAACAAGAATTACAGAAGGGGGGTTGAATGGAATTCTTGAAACTTTTTCTCAATTAAAATTGTTCTACCTTAATAATATATAAGTGTTTGATTTGCACAGTGCGGAATAAGAAGTTAATAGAATCAAAACACAAGTAATTAAAAACACAGGTCTTTAAAAACTTTCTGGTGGATTTGAATGTATCCACCAGAGATATATATATTATATCAAGAGAACTCTATGTAGCAATAAAGCTCACAGCTGCTTACAAATAAGAACAACTAAGATTACAGAAAATGCTAAGGATGCAGCTTACAAATGTTTCTCTGACACAAATGTTCTTAGTCTTGTTGTTGCTCTATTTGCTACTTCTTGGTTTATATATCACCAAGATTACAAAGTAATAAGACAAGATATAAAACAAAACCTATCAAGTCTAATACTCTGCCGCTTCATTACTCTATTCCAGCATCTTTGAATATCTTCATAATAGCATGAAAATGGCAATGCTTCTGTGTTCTCAAAAACCCAGTTGAATAGACTTCCATATTCCTTTTGCATACACTCGACGCATGTGACTGTGTTGTCACTGTCAACGGATATTTGAATTGATTATCCGTTGAGTACATGATCATCCGTCGAGTTGTCTTGTTGATCATCCGTCGAGTAACTTTGTTGATCATCCGTCGAGTAGCTATTTGGCACTTGACTTCATTTCATTTATGCAGAATTACAAGACATCACTTATGTACAATTAATTGACATATTCTGCATATCTAATTAAAGTCAACATGACTTATATGCTACTACAGAATCTATACAAAGTTGTATACAGGAATGTGCTATAGACTTATTATTACATAAGCTACTCACTCGATGGATAATATATTACTATCTGCCGGGACTATAATTTGTCATCCGCCGGGACTATAATAAGTCATCCGTCGGGACTATATTCCTTATCCGTCGAGTGCTACATTTTCACTAAGTTAAATCTACTTAGGTGTTTTGTTAGTGAAATCATCAAGTTCACAACATATCCACAACACTATTCATAAGAGTGTTTTATTTTAAATATTACTTTAATTATGATGACAAAATCAACTAACAAACAAACGTTCATTATTTCGTCTTTATTAGGACTAACCGAAATCCTGTGTGATGCACGAATTATTTTTAATATTACATAATTTTTTTGAATTTAATTTGAAGTAAAAATTTTAAGTTATGAAACTTATTTATTTGAAATTTTAATAATATATTTGGATATACTTATTAATATACACATAGATGTATAAGTTTGTGATAATACAGTTTTAAAAAATAATGTAATGATTGAAATTTATATTTTTATTGATATTTATAAATGTGTTTACGAAATATTATTATATTTAATTAAAAAGTAAATTTTAGCTGAGATCAGTAGTATACGAATTGTCATTAGTCTGTTAACCGACCAAATCCAACTAAATATATTCATATTTATGTCAGTTTAATTTGTTTAAACCCGAATCAATGGTAAAATTTTATGTGTCAATGGTAAAAAAATTATGTTAGCTTGAGACCCGTTATATCAACCAAATCCGTATAATTATAACTACTATTTTGTTAATTTTATTTTAGCCCGGGGTGATTATTATTTTATTTTATACTGAATGGTTAATATGTATTATTTTATTTTAACCTGATGACATTATATCGATCAAATTAATTTTTTTCAAATTCTTATCGGTCATTATTAATTCATTTTAGTCTAAGGCTGCAAATCCAGCTAACTGTATGTAGTTAATTTTTGATTCATATTTAATGTTGGATCAATGGTATAATTTTGTTTAGCCGGACTTGGGTGAGTAAAATTTTATGTGTAAATGGCAAAAAAATTATGTTAGCTTGAGACCCGTTATATCAACCAAATCCAGCTAATTATACTTACTATTTTGTTTAATTTTATTTTAACCCGGGGTGATTATTATTTTATTTTGGACTGAATGAGTAATATGTATTATTTTGTTTTAGTTTGATGACATTATATCGACCCCGCGAATTTCCTTTCAAAATTTTATTTTGTTATAGTCTGATTCAATAATATAATATTTATAGAGGGATCAATAATATTTATTATTTTAGCCCGATTCTTCAAATCCAACTATAAATATTTTTTTTACTTTTTTATTTAAAATTGGATCAATAACATAATTTTGTTTAGACTGTCCCGGAGAATTTTATATATTATTTTTGTTTTAACAAAAACTATTAGACATATTATAATTCTGTTATGAATATTTATCTGTTTATGGAAGTATTTTATTTTAAATATTATTATAATTACGGTGAATATACCGACTACCAACCAGGCTTTTTTTTATCGTAGGTAAACCGCAACTGCTACATTTTGGGTGCGCACGCCTGCAAACCACGTGAACCAAGGTAAACCGCATTTAAGTGACAGATTATGACTCAGGAGGCATAATCATAAATTCTCCTCTCGTGGGATTCGAACATGTAACCAAGAGGATAGTTATCATCTCTTTGACCAACTGAGCCAACCCTTACGGGATTAAATAGGCTGTTTTATGTTAAATATAATTACAGATTTAGAGTTATCAAAATAAAGGTAACTAAGGACCAACAACCAAACTTTTAATGTTTTATCTTTAATATATAATAGTATAGATAAATGTCATATTCAATAACATATGATAATTACACCTAACTCATTAATACTAATAATTTTATATATGTTATCATTTATCATTGAATATTAACAAGCTATAATCAGATATCTAAAATTTGATAATATTTGCCTATATATATACTATATTCTTATTTTTTTGAAGACTCTATATAAAATAAATTTATTTTCAGCAAATAAATTTAATATGTTAGTTAATCTGAAAATAACAATATTAGTGTATCAAGCATTAAACCCAAGAAATATAAGAGATATTCTCTTTGTATACTAATAAACGAGTGGGTTATGAGGGGTTTGTATAATAAAGTTAAGATTCTTATTAGATGGCTAAATCGAATATAAACTAATATTGGTTCAAAGATTTTGAATATATATGATCAAATATTAAAATTTTAAGTTCATTGCGGTTACATCAATGTTTTACAATAGTAAAATGAACATTTTTCTTACATAAATCAGTTTAAAGATTTTTTCAAAGGTATCAGTAAAAGAGTTATAAGATTACTACAGTGTTACATAAATCGACAATTTCGCCGATAAATTGCTAGAAGACAACCAAACAATATTACAGAGTAAAACCGGATCATACAACCCATTTTTGTCAAAATCGACGATTTTCCGATCAAAATTCGACGAATCAAACACACGATTTGAGGCTCTGAAGAGAAGAAAAAGAAGAAGAAATATACTAGTTGGTGAAGAACAACGATTTTAAATGAAGAAATCAGACGGCCGCCGAATGAAAACTGGAAATATAAGGGAAGAAGAAGAGAGATGTGTAAAGATGATTAAGACTCATATTATTTTAATGAATAATGCACACAAAATAATATTATAACTTGGTATAGATGTACAAATGAAAACATGACAATTTTACACATCTCAATTATAATTATATTACTTATATATTTTAAAAAGAATATAAAAAAATATGTCCAATTTTATTTTGATTTAACATTACAATAAATTCCTGAATTTTGATAAATCGCAAATCGACAGTTCAACCGATTTAGTCCTATTTTTAATTTCCATAGCCATGGATTACTGACCTGATTATTAATATATTTATCATAAAAAATGATGTATATTGAAAAATGTATTAATATTGTCAATGGTACAATATTATATTCAATATGTTGAGTTTCAGATTCAATCATTACATTTTCTACGATACAAAAAGTAAGAATTATCTCATTTTCATTATATTTTGTATCACTAATTGTACCATTTAAACAACTATAGTAACTTTTTAATTAACTCCATAATATTTCATTCTTATGAGTTATCTCTTATAAGTTGTGTGTTTTCATTTGTATTATATTTTAATCGTATATTTCAATTTCATTGCCGCATATCCAATTCATTTTGAGAAAAAATACGTTAAATATGTCATCGATCTCAATTTCATAAAAAGAGATATTTAATTAACTGATTCATCAAGAAGCAACATGAATATATCATCGATAATTATAATCAAAATAACATCAATTCATATAAAATAGAACATGCTCGTGCATCACACAAGATATAAAGTTAGTTTAATTTAGCAACCCCATTGAAAATATTCTAAAAAAGTTAGAATGGTTTCACAATTTACCTTAACTTTTTTCAACTTTTTAAGTGTAATGTTATTACTCGTTGCATTTAATTTTAAAACTGACTTTAATTTTTAATATACATTTTACATACTTTAATAGTATAAATGAAAATATTACATGTAATTGTATATTTTTTTAATAGACAATAATTTGGAGTTAAACTTCTTAACCTTGGGAAGAGTCACAAACACTTTTGTTAATTTATCTTTCAATAAAATTGGCAAAATACTGTTGCCCCCCTTTCAATATTTTTTTCTCTATCAATATTTTTTGTCTTTTAGTTTTTTCACATTAAATGGTTTGTTTCTTATATTTAATTTTTTTATTTCAATTTTTCAATTATAATGAAATTTTGTGTTATTTGTGATTGAAAATTAATTTGTTTTATTCTAGCTTAAGAGATTAAAAAAGTTAATAACCTTTTTATTTTCATAAAAACTTTAGTTTTTTTCTGCTAAAAACTCCATTTTTATAGTTGTATATTCTTATAGAAGGCATATATATTCTCAATAGTAAAATTTACTAAATTTGAATTTCTTTTTCATTTTCCCTTTAATTCGTATAGATGTACAATTTGTTTAAATATCCCCACTTAGTAAGTGTACTCCTTTTTTTCTTTATGAACATAGTTATGTAGACGGTTCTCCTACAAAGTAAATATAAGAAATATAGTGAAGAGGTTGATAAGAGTAACTTAATTAAATTATAATATATTAATTAATAACATGCGAAATTATGGAGGGTTTCTGCTAAGACTTGCATTCATGAATATACCATCGATAATTATAATCAAAATAATATCAATTCACATAAAATAGAACATGCTCGTGCATCATACAAGATATAAAGTTAGTTTAATTTAGCAACCCCATTGAAAATATTTAAAAAAATTAGAATGGTTTCACAATTTACCTTAACTTTTTTAACTTTTTAAGTGCAATGTTATTACTCGTTGAGTTTAATTTTAAAACTGACTTTAATTTTTAATACACATTTTACATACTTTAATTGTATAAATGAAAATATCACGTGTAATTGTATATTTTTTTAATAGACAATAATTTAGAGTTAAACTTCTTAACCTTCGGAGGAGTTAGAAACACTGTTAACTTATCTTTCAATAAAATTGGCAAAATACTGTTACCTCCCTTTCCATATTTTTTTCTCTATCAATATTTTTTGTCTTTTAGTTTTTTCACATTAAATGGTTTGTTTTTTATATATTTAATTTTTTTATTTCAATTTTTAAACTATAATGGCCTTTTGTGTTATTTCTGATTGAAAATTAATTTGTTTTATTCTATCTTAAGAGATTAAAAAAGTTAATAACAAAATTTTTTATTTTCTTAAAAACTTAAGTTTTTTTCTGCTAAAAACTCCATTTTTATAGTTGTATAGTCTTATAGAAGGCATTTATATTATCAACAGTTGAGTTACTAAATTTGAATTTCTTTGTGATTTTTCTTTTCTTTTGTATAGATGTACAATTCGTTTATATATCCTCACTTAGTAAGTGTACTTCTTTTTTTCTTTTGTGAACATCAGCTATGTAACAGTTCTCCTACAAAGTAAATATAAGAAATATAGTGAAGAGGTTGATAATAGTAATTTAATTGAATTAAAATATAATAATTAGTAACATGCGAAATATATGGAGGGTTTCTGCTAAGACTTGCATTAGTAAAATTTTGGCTATGATGGGATTGTGCAAGTGTTGGTAGTTATATAGGATATGTAAATTTACCTTAAATTATACAGAATTAATGTGTTTCTAAATTAATTATATGTATATTTTTAATTTTTTGGAAAGTGTTAATAATCTTTTTTGGAAGGTGTTAACTAACCAACCAAATTATCCTATGTTTTGCAACCAACCAAATTATCTTATGTTTTGCTTATAATAGTATACTAGCATATAACCCGTGCGATGCACAAATTGCTTTTAACACTTAATTTTTAATAATATAATTATATCTTAAAATTTTTATATTTTGATATATATTTTCAATAGTTGAAAAATAAATTGAAGAATATAATAAGTTCTAATAATAAATGTTGTGTGATAATTTGAAACTTGACTGAAAATAAATAATATAATATGTTGTTTACGGGACTCAAGCCCTCAACCTATGGAAATTGTTAAAATAAAGAATATAAAAGTTTAAATATAATAAGTTGTTGACGGGATTCGAACTCTAGATCCATGAGAGCAGTTTAAATATTAATATAATATTATTTTATTATTGCATCCAACGGTTCCCATCTATCTGACTTTAGATTGACAGTTGTTATTTGTCGTATCAAACGACTGTACCAAACAACTAACTACCAAATAGAGAATGTTTTGTCATAATTTGAGACTTACTGAAAATAAATAATATAATATAATATGTTATTTACGGGACTCGAGCCATGAACCTGTAGAAATTGTTAAAATAAATAAAGAATATAAAAATTTAAATATAATAAGTTGTTGACGGGTTCGAACCCTGGATTCATGAGAGCAGTTTAATACTAATATATTAATATTTATTATTGCATCTAACTGACTCTTATCTATATGACTTTAGATCTGATGGTTGTTATTTGTCGTACTAAACAACTGGAACGAATAACCGACTACCAAATAGAGGGTGTTTTGCTTATAATAGTATAACATAGAATAATATAGTATAGATAGATAGATAGATTATGTTTCAAAGGATTTTAAATTAAATCTTAATGTTATATTTTTTAATTAAAAAAATAAATTTAGAAAATAATCTAGAGAGACGTGAAAAAAGTGGCTGCGAGTGTGGGGGAGTATATAACCCTTTGTCCCAAATTTGTGCCGCCGTCCTTTTAGTCCCTAGGCTACTGATTAAAGCTCTGGAGAGAGAGACAGAGAGATAGGGAGAGAAAGATTAATTTTAATTGGAACTGGAATCAGTATGGCTATGGCTATGAGGAAGTGTTTGGGAAGAGTAATTAGAGGAGGTGTATGTAATCAATCCAAATGTTTATCCAACAGCTACTATGCAACTGCCACAAATTGGTATAAAAATAATATATACAATTCTTTTACTTTTTCTTCAGGTTAGCCTTATCTCCTATTCTCTTGCTCGATCATTTTAATTACATATTTGTGAGTTAGGAACTTAGGATCACTATAATTCCATGCATTTTATGCTCTGTAATACGAGTGTAATGAAATTTTACAAAATTCAGCGTTACATAATTAGCCTTTTTCGTGCATGTGTGTTGTAGTGTTTTATGCGTGTGACTTATTAGGGCAAAACCAATGCTTGTGTTAAAATAGATGTTGATTGGTGCTAAAATAAGGTCATGTCGCCCATGCATAGTTGTAAATTTGACTAAATTCGTTTCGGGTATAAGTAACTTGTGTCCAATTGCCAATGATATCCCTCCTTTATATTTCCTTCTTTTCCCCCCAGTTTTTGGTGAATTGGAAAACATAGCACCTTCTATGTTTTGTTATATATTTAACACAAATTATAACATTGTGCTATTTTTTATGTCATGTTATAGATATATAGCACATCATTAGTACACCATTGCAATTATGCATAGTTGGTTGTGGGTTCCATATTTGTAACCAGTGATGTATATATGTATCTAACCCCATCATCGATAAATGAAATGCAAGGTAGTATACTTTAAATGAAAATTGAGAGATACACAAAAGTTAGTTAAATTTTAAATTATTTGGTTGTAAAATATATCTAGCATTTGTGTGCAAGTCAAATTATAAAATCAAAAGATACTTTTTGATACTATATTATAGTAATGACTATAACCATTTTGCATCTAGCATTTGACTTACTTTGAGTAATAACTAATAAAAACAAGTTTTGAAAGTAATAGCTGTGGTGTTGGTTTTATTTCATAAGTTTTATCGAATAAATTTTTCGGTAATCAAGTTATAAATATGATTTGATTTGTAAAACGTTTGTCATGTATATTGTCAGAAAATCCTAAAAGTGTATACAACAAAGTGCTTGAAGATGTAAAAGGAGGATTCCATTTCGGTCGTTGGTTACCACTGAGAAAGAATTATACCACAAGGGTTGAGCCGGAGGATAATCTTGAGCTAATAGGCGTAAAAAAAGGGGAGTTTGTTAATTTATTTGACCTTCTTTTCACGGAAACCAGGGATTACCTGATTAAATGCAATGACGGAAGACAAGTATGTTTGTATATTCAACTCGATCATTATGGATTTCGTCTTGTATGCTTATTTTCAGATAGACTTGTGAATCATTATCTTGTCTTCTTTTAATTTGTACTATTTTAGTACAAAAGGTATATCATTATATAACACTATCGTGTATTAAGCTATGTCATGCCTTAGTCTATTAAGAATCGGTTTAATGAAAATTCTCGATTTATTTCTCTTGTTAGCCTAAATTCAGAAGCTAGAAATTAATTGTAATACATTTAAGTCTTGATCACTAACAATCCAGTTTTCACACTGAGTCATCCAGTACTTGGAGATGCTCTCTTTATTTTAACAAATTTAACAAGTCTTAATTATAACAATAATTCTCACAACTTATTATCTGATTAGATTACCTCTCACACACACAATATGTGTGTATATAATATTTATGTTGCAGGTGAAGGCTGAAGAGCTGGCAGGCAAGGTGGTGATTATATATTTTGATTCAGTTCTGGACATGGATACTGATTTCATAGCATACTTGATTCACGCATATAATAGTTTACAACGTAACTGTGGTTTTGAGGTCGTGTTTGTCAATGTTGATGATGCTGTTGAAAAGTTAAATGGCGAAATATCACCTGCTCCCAGTCAAGGTGGACCAAAGAAGCCGTTTGAGGATATATTTTCTTGCATGCCGTGGGCTGCTATCCCATTATCAGATATAACATCTAGGGAACGCATAAAAAGAAGATTCGGTGTCCCCGTAAAATTATATATTGGAACCCCGGTTGTTGTTGATTCAACTGGTATGATTTTGCAATCTCATGCTTATACAATCATTCTTAATTATGGAGCTCTCGGTTACCCATTCAGTGATGAGAGGATAGATTTCCTAGACTCTGAAGATTGTGCAGCTTCTAGACAACCCTCCTTGAAAGCCCTTCTGGCATCCCCGGAACGTGATTACCTCATCTCAAACAAAGAGGACAAGGTATCCAATATGATTATGCGTTTCATGGCTTGATTCAGTACTAATGACATTATTACATATTACATGTATATGTATATTCTATTTGATCCCTGACTTAATCCGTTCGTTCCTTTTTTTTCTTGTGGTGTAAAATATGTTGTGATTTTAACATTTATAAAAGTTTCCTAGTTCATGTGACGACTCCGTTACATTTCGGGCAGTATGACACAAGTATGATTCAGATGATGTTAAAAAGCAGAATTGACAATTTAGATACTTAAAAAAGAAACAAAAGAAGAGCAATTTAGATATGTATCATTTTTCTACATAACTCGTTGAATTCGTCAGAAACGAATGCTTTCTTCTAATTATATATATAGGGTAAGGTTCTAGGGAAAGAAAATTAAATGCAATTAATCATGTAACTGATGAACAAGGAAACAATATGAAGACAATTTAAAGAAATATTAATACATATGGTAATAGATCTTTGGAATACATATATTTTATGTATTTAGAAAATGTAACATTAATTGTTTTCCACTATTATATTGTAGAGTATAAATATATTATCAGCTAGTCCTTATATTATTTTCCACTATTATTTAGTAATTTCCAAACAAACAGATTTAGGTATATATACTTTTGATCTGTATATCTTCAAATGTAGAAGAACAGAGTGGTGCTGAAATAGCCTAGATATTTAAAGGACAGGCCGCAAGGGGTGGGAAAATCAGAGGTGTGCCTGTAGAGTTCTACATGGGACTGTGAGGAATTCCTTGTCAATCTTTTCTAGGATTCTTTAACATGTTGCATAGGGCTCCCTCTTAAAAAGGCTCTACCCTGTAAAGAGGTCATCACGCCATATACTTTGTGCACGCTCCTTAGAGAAGCCCCTTGTAGGTAAATAAGCACCACCTAAGTAACATACGCAGTTTTTCTCCATGATGTAGATTAATGGATAGGTTTACAATGGCTGGCTGGCCAGTCCCTCGACTTGCATGGAACAGTGAAGACACTTTAATTTACTAGAAAAAACCATGTTACTAGACCTAAAAAATGTTGATCCATTTGCTGGAGAATGGACAACAAAGGCCCTGGAGTAGTGAAGGATTCCATATGTACTTAAAGTTTCTTCGCTGTGAGTTCTAACCACCTCCTGAGGTATTATAAGAGATTCGGTCGTTTATAGCATGTTAATTTTTCCTGGCACTACTGGTAGTGATAATTAACATGGTCACTGCCCTTTCCAGTATTGAATGGTGATAAGTGAAGTTGGAATATTTTCTGTTGAGCTCACCACAGAGGTAAGGTGACCTCTATGCATAGCCATTCTGGATTTACACATGCTGGAGATGCTTCTTATAAAATTGATAATACTTTAACCACATTAAACTCCAGATAGATGAATACGAAATTAACGAATCTGCCTCTCCACAATGGCTGATAAAAGTATTAAGCTGATGATTACCAGTTCCCCACCAAGAATTTGTTCACCGGGTTGTGCTGATTTGTATACTGAGAATCGTGTACACAACACTCCAACAAAAAATAGAGTCCTTATATTTTTTGAAATTAGTAGAGATCAAATAATGAATTTCTCGCAGAATTTAGTAATAAATTTTTGTTTTCTTCATTATTAAAAAGAACAGGTGCCCGTGTGAGCTGTATTTTGGTTAAAAAGGGGGTCAAAAGTCAAGAAGTTTAACTAGAAAAAGAAAACTAACTACGCAGTGTTATCTATATACATAACATAACGAAATTTAAAATTTGAGAAGTTAATTAGAGTAAAGTCAATGGCAGAATGACATATTCAGGTTGGTGAGTTATGACTTGTGAAGGAAAACGAAGCTTATCATAGAATATTTGGCATTATTCTAAGTGGTACCTTCCCTGAACCCTACATCTTTTTTGATTGTCGAGTCTACATTTATATACTATACAAAGGTAGAAGCCTGTCCAATTACGGATTGATTGTAGGTAGCAGTTCATCCAAATTGCTACATTATTTAGGAAGGCCCTGAAAAATGCCTACTCTGGATGTTGTGAGACTGCGCATATGACGGCTATCCTTTCACGGAACCTATAGGCAACAAGCAAACGTAGTGAATAAACTAATATAATCATATTAGGATTAATTAAGTTTCAACATGTATACTTAGCTCAATTATGATTTGCACATATGACCAACAAGTTGTTGTATATATATGTTTATTATGAAAAAAATTATTCATTGAATCTCTACCCATCACTTCAATCATAATATTTCTTTATTATATTTAGCTGCCTCGGGGATGTTGTGTTATTAGAAAGTACCATGATAACTGAAGGGCAGATTTTGTTGAGTAGCAGCCAAACCAGCCATATTTTGGTTCTGATGACCCTTAGGGAAGGCTCAAGAATGTAAGCTAGAAACGAAGGAAATGAGGATATTGCAAGTAAATTGTAGAAGACATGCATCCGCTCCAGTTAGGAGGGTTGAAAGTCTACTGGTAGATGGGTCAAGGAAGAGAGACCAACCGAGGAGAACATGGTTGAGCAACTATGTCTGAATATGAATGCCCTAAACCTTTTCGAAGAGACAATCTTAGATCGAAATTCTCAGAAACGTCGGATTCGAGTAGTCGGGACTAGGTTTGGGAGAATGGTGGCTTAGAATGTAAAGCCTTATAGGCAATATATTTCCTTATATTTTTTATGTATATATATTGGGAGGTGGTTTTATCTTTAGATAGATATCAATTGTGAGGTCAATATAATTTCTTACTATTTTGTGTATCAACTATCTCTTTGTATTTGATTGCTATTAATAGTTTGTTGCATTTTTATTTGGATTTTGGATGGATATATAGGTCATAGGTGTATATATGGGTTTATGTATTTTATAACTATCTTCGTATTTTTTATTACTATTTTATGTTATGGCCGAGCAAGGGGTCTTTGTAAAAACAACCTCTATACTACTCTATTAGAGGTATGGTATACCCTGCTCTCAAGTGTGATATGCCGAATATGTTTTCTATGGTTAGTCTATATAGTAATGTTGACAAAATTTTAACAGATTAATGATTTTTAATTTTATCTTGCTTTTACGTAATGGCTGAAACGTATTTTGTACACAAATTTTATCATATTTATATGAGCAATTATATATATACCATTCCTTTTGTGACATGTCAGGTACCTATTCACACTCTTGAAGATATGGCAGTAGCGCTTTATTTTTATAATGATAATAGGTATTGCACCAATGAGCAATTCACCCTAATACTTAAAGGAGTTTATGAAGAGTTGGCAAAAAGGAATAAAAAATTTGAGGTTGTACTCATTTACCTTTACGACACTCCAGACACCCAAATTGAGGTATCATTCTGGAAACTATTTAAAACTATGCCTTGGTTGGCGCTTCCAATTGGAGACTCGAGTTATATAAAGTTGGAACGAATATTTATGTTTTCCTGGTTTCATGATTATGATCGCTTGGATTCGAGGCTTGTAGTTCTTGGTCCTCGTATGGAATTCGTCGAAACGTTTCGTTCTGATATCTTGTCGTGCTTTAATTTTGCGGCCTACCCATACTCCCGTGAGAAAATTGCTACCTTACTAGCTGAAGAAGCAAAGGAGTTAAAGTTGGAGATGCTATGGAATCCAAACAGTGTTTTTGGTGGAAAATATAGGTCCCAGGTGTGTTCTTTTAATGTTTGGGGTTCATCTTTTAGTTGCTGTTTAGTTCTCTCTACTTGTAGTCCAAATTGAAATCCTTCTGACCCCCGCATTTGAAGCTTGATTTCAGTTAAATATTACATGTGTCATGAAAAAGTTAAATATTACAGATATAATCATACTTTAAGCTCGATGCTTTTCAATAGCTACCCTTATGTAGTTATGTGTTTCACTGATTTTTAGCTTCTATCCGACTTTAAAGTTGTGTCCACTCTTACAGGTTTCATTGTCTCAGCTCGATGGTAAGAGGGTCATATTTTTTTTTGGGAAGGTTCAGCAGCTCTACAAACGTGAAGTTCTGTTCCTGGAGAGCTTGAAAATTAGATATATCGAGTTGAAGGGCACAGATGACGAGTTTGAAGTAATCCAAATCACTGACGAGCTATGTTCTAAAACTGAGGATGTTGCAAACTTACCTTGGTTTGTGCAGCACTGCGGTCAAGATTACAGCTTATCCAAATGGTTTAATTTTTACCTTAAAGATGGTTGGTACACATCTACTTTGCTTATTGCTTTTGATCAAAATGGAAGAGTTGTGAGGAAAACAATCCATCCTACTTTTGAGAATACAAATTTTCCTTTCTATGCTGGTGGTTTAGAAAAAGAGGCTTCTTCTCAGGCAGTTAAGTACTTTGGGTTGGACCTCCTTCACAATTGGTTTCCAGGGTCTATCTACTCATACAGGAAGAACTAAGCCAATAGTATTTAGGTATTACGTAACAACATGATCAATTGCTTAGTTGACTTCTTGTAGATTTAGTTGACTGTAGTTCAAGTTATGGTTTTGTTTTAAAGCAACAGATTTCAAATTGTGATTACTTTTGTTGTGTTTTTTTCAAGAGTTTCTGGCTTTGTTTTATTCTGTCTGCCAGATTAGTACCGGTACAAATGAAATTATATTTTAATAAGTAGGCTTAATTATAATTTAGCCCTTGAAGTATAAACCTGATGTGCACATTAACCCTTAAACAAAAAAATTGTATATTTTGACCCCTTAATTATAAGTTTTGTACAATGTAACCCTTTTGCTTATTTTTTTTCCAATATTACCCTTAAAGATCGTATACTTTTGTCCCTAAACTATAAATTTTGTACACTTTAACCCTTAAAGCATTATTTGAAATTACTATAATAATCTTGTCTACCTGACCTTGTCATTACTTTCCGATACTGCTTTACTGCTAGACCGGTAGGCTTGAATTTTGACTTGTAATTGCCACTATATACTGTAAAGCACGGTCGTGGAAACGGGATCTATATATTTTCTGTTAGTCAGCCAGCAAACTACACTTCTTTCTTAGTGTCCAATATGATAAGAGTACCAAGATTTATCTGCGTATCACCTATGTTTATTGTTGATTTCACACCCTAGCTTATACAGTAGGATTTAATTATAGCCATTTGGTAATAATTTTTGCAACTGGTCATGGATTTCTGCTCAGATGAGTTAGTTTGAAGTGATTCTCTTTTTGTACAACTTCGACTGAATAGTTCTTACTATGTGGCTTTTTGCTTATCCTTCCAACTTCGATTTGGATTTGGTTGTTATTGGCTTAACAAACTTTTGCAAATTTCTTGATTTGACAAGAAATGTGATAACAAAGGTTCTCTAATACATTATAATTTATGATAAAGGTCGATCATAGAACTATAAACAAACAAACGTTGTTCACCTACCGAGATTCGAACCCTCAATTTCTTATCATGAAGGGTTTCCGCTAGCTAAGCCTTGGAGATGACACTTTGCAGATATTCTTGTATTCTACAAAATCTTGATGTTTGTTCTGTTCTGCACTACTTTACTACTAGCATACATTCTCATTGATGATTAGTGTTCACAACTCATGGCTCATGCTACACTGTACATACATATTAAGTGTTGAATTTATATCGATATAATTGCATATATTCTGAGATAATAATAGTATATTATAATTTTACAAGTTTTTATTACAAGTAAATTTATATTAATAGTAAGATTCAGCGAAAGTAAACTAAAATAATACGTAGTTATTTAGTATAATATAAATTTACTTATGTTTTTTATTATTTAATAAATAAAAAATGACAAGAAATGATTGACGAATAATGTTACCTTTGAAGTATCTAATCGCGGACATAATAATCCTCGAAGTTGAGGGCAATATTGGAAGAAATTTTTACAAAAGGGTTAAATCGAACAAATCTCATACTTAAAGGTTTAAAATATACGATATTTTTCTTTAAGGATTTATGTGTACAATCTATCAAACTTTAAGATTTAAGTTATAATTAAGCCTAATAAAGTATTCAAAAAACAAAGGAATTTGTCTAGAATTCATCCGCAATAAAAAGTAATAGTTCAACCAACAAGCTCAACCAACAAGCAAAGTTAAGTAGTGTTTCTCGGGCAGGGTAAGTAAGCTCTAAGTAGATTTAGCCGGAACAAGCACTACAATCTCTTTTTCCTTGTGAATCGGTGGATGATTTCCCAGGACTGGATTCTCTTTTTTCTTGTGAATCGGTGGATGATTTCTCAGGACTAGATTCCTACTGGGACGTTCATCATCGTAGGCTAAGGTCAACCCGCTAAGACAAAATTTACTTTCTAACACTTTTGGGTTGGCCTCCTTAAGTTGCAGCCCAACTTCAACTGAGACATGATCCTTCATCGCCTCTTCGACCTGTGCAATGGGATAGCTCTTCCCCACTTCAAAATTTTCAGCAAGGAATGCAGCTAAATCTTTTGAGCCCCCTGCCATATATGGTTCGGCAAGGTTCAACGCAGTACAAAAGTACCTTGGTTTATACAAACCAAATGCAGTCAAGGCATGCTTGGTGAACTCATAGGACCAATAATGTTTGGCTCTTCCATAATCAGCAGGCCAGATGGTTTTGAGTCTGGCCTTTTCTTCAGCAGTCAACATATTCATATCCTTAAGCCAAAAAAAGAGAATAACCATGGTCAGATAAATCATAACTGCCAAAGTAAAAAAGAAATTGTTACTTTGGAGAATTACCCTTCTAGCATTGAAGAAGTCAGCTTTTGATGGATGCTTGTTGATCAGACTAACAAGACTATTGTCGTCGTCAATGAATCCCATCCAAATGCCATGAACGAGTGCACGAACCGGATTTTGGTGGATGGCCAAAGCGAGCTGACCAACAATAGCTGCAAACCATAATTGAAAAGACATAGTTATTTAAGACCATTTTGAACAATTGAGACTTAAATTATACATACGTTTATCAGGTTCTTCATAGCTGATGAATTGTTGCCGAGGTTCTTCACTTTTGTTTGTCAAAGTCCTGGAAAACACAGCTGCAAGTCCCACAAATAATGAGGTGTAATGTAATTGAAACAAATATCCAGCCTATGCAAATAAATATTATACATGTGACGAAGAAACGCGAGATCCTGTGAGTTGATGCAATTGCTTTTGACATAGCCATCTGCATTGAATAAGAAAAATTAAGAAAAGTTACCAACTGAAGATTCAAAATATAATTCATGTGCATTAATCTACACAAAGTCAGTATAGTTACTAGTGTAAATTAATTGCTTTACTAATAGTTTACACTGCAGGAATAAGTGGCAACAAATAAATATACAAAAACCAACATACTATGATATCAGATCATATGAGAAGGATGTCAAACAAATCTGATATCATGAAGTTCAAATCTGATATCATGAAGTTCATACAACTTATATATATATATCTATCTGGTGATCTATATATATATCTATCTATCTGGTAATCTGGCCCAAAAAAGATTAAAAGGAATGTTCAGTTACTAGTGTAAAACTGCAAAAACAAAAATGATTATATTAAATTGAAAAATTCAAGAATGTATGACTCCAAAAACTAACATTATGAACAGGTATATACAAACTTTGGAATCTCAATCCCTCTCCCTCTCACACACACACACATAACATTGTAATCCATAAACGAACTTTGCAATCTCTCTCACTCTGTCTTACTCCCTCTCTCAAAACACATACTCTCTCTATAAGCATACCTAGAGCTGATGATGAAGCGATGATAAGCCTCAACAAAACTCCAAATCTCCTCTCAGAAAAGCTTCTCTCTAACCAAACAGTAAAAACACACACTAATTCGTAAATCGCATACAGACTCTTAAAAATTGCATACAGAATCTTAAACATCGGAAACGAAAAGCATAAGAAATCATCATTTAAACAGGTATATGCAAATTTTGAACAAAATCGTTAAACATCGAAAACGGAAAGCAAAATCAACATTACAAACATGTATAGACAAATTATGAACCAAACTTTGGAATCTCTCTCTCTCACACACACTCACTCTGTCTTAAGCTATAAGCATACCTAGAGCTGATGATGAACTGATGATACGCCTCAACAAACTCCAAATTAAAAACACACAATAATTCGTAAATCGCATACAGACTCTTAAAAATTGCATACACAATCTTAAACATCGGAAACGGAAAGCATAATAAATCATCATTTAAACAGGTATATGCAAATTTTGAACAGAATCGTTAAACATCGGAAACGAAAAGCATAAGAAATTACAAACATGTATATACAAATTATGAACCAAACTTTGGAATCTCTCTCTCCCGTACGCGCACACACACACTCACTCTGTCTTACTCCCTCTCTCAAAGCACATACTCTTCTCTCTCTCCCTCTCTCTCTCACACACGAAAACAAAACATCTCTCTCCATCACTCTGTCTCACTCCCTCTCTCAAAACATATATGCAGAATTATACCTCGAGCTGAAGTGATGATACGCCTCAACAAACTCCAAATATCCTCTGGTAGCAAAAGCTTCTCTCTAGGTAAACAATTAAAACACACACTAATTACAAAATGTATGTATATTTGTGTGTGTTTGTGCATTTAACAAATATAAAATAAATGTAAGCATACCAGGAGAAGCAGAGCATGAAAACGAAAACTGCGTGTGCAACAATATACACAGAGCCTCTTTATATAGACACTGTCATGATTAGTGGATATACTGCGGACGTGAAAATATTGTTTTGTCCTTTTTGGAATTTGGATAAATCCGTTAGCTATACATACATGCATGTACGTGAAAGTATATATTTGATCATGGTTACAGACCCTGTAGGCTGTAGTGTACCACGTCTGTATGAGAAATTGCACTATGCATATAAAACTCTCTCCAATCGTGACGTGCCAAGTGTCGTTTGAAAATGAATATGGAGCATAAGTTTTTACACCTCTAACATTCCGTTTTTCAAGCACCACGTTATTAATTTGTGAATTTCACATCCATAATTTATCGTACTAATTATATTATATTAACGTGAACAAAAGAGTTATTAGCAAAAAAACTCAACCAAATTATCATTTTTTTGCATATAAACTTTTAACTATTTTATACACCAGTAACCTCAATGAACTTTCATAAATATGTAAAAATAATTAACCATAGTTATGTGAAAAGAATTGATTACGAGTAATTTGATAGGCTATAAACACTCCCATATTCAACACTATTCTGCGGTGAGTCAGGAACAGAGGTGAATGCCGCTCGTGTTAGACGGATCGGCTCTAAAAATGACCCGACCCGATAGGTTTGGTTTGTAAAATTTTAACCTATTAAACTAAAAATATTTTTTTAACCCAACTCTATTATCGATAAATTAAATTGGATCGGGCTGGATTTCAAACATGTAAATGCAATAATATCAAATTATGCCAAGTTGCTAACACAGTAAGTTGGTAACATAACAACTAACAAGTAATCTGATAGTCTAACACAATAACACTCAATATTAAATTCAAATAGAAATATTACATCAGTCCACAAATATCTACTTAGTCATAAACATTAATTTCAAATAGCAGCAACTTAGTTTTAAATTCTAACTTCAAAGTTCAAACTTCAAATAACATCATAAATCTTAATAGAATTATCCGTAGATAACATCAAACATCGTCTTGAATCTTGATTTTGTCTTACGGTGCCACTGTCATGCCATTGTCCATGTTACCTACGGGTTCAAAGAATAAAATATGAATGTAGATAAACATGTTAAACAAGACTAGAATGGAAAAGTAAACATGATTAAACTAATTGATCAGATTTGTTTTACCTGCTTCTAGAAAGGAATATGACTGCTTCTAGAGCAGGGTTACCACATCTCACGTAGAGATACTCCCCACCAAGAACTGCATATTTCCAAGCATTTACTCTCCTCCTTACAAAACTAGCAGCCACATCATTGGCAGGATGCATTATCCATCGTCACTGTGAATACTTTTTCTATCCCTCATTCAAGCAAACACGACTCGATTAGTTTACTAATCGTTTCTGAAGTTCATCCCATACATCCGAGATTCGAATAGGTTTATTCTTGGAAACGTTTTTTTTTTCAGAATCAACCTCTTTCTTAGGCGATTTCAGTTCAGTACTAGGATCATCATCCTGGATAACATATGGTCATTATTTAGGGTTGGGACGTTGTTTAGGGCTGTTGGGACATTATTTGGGACAGTGGAAGTATTGGACGGTGAAAGTTCTGGGATGGTGGTTGGGGGTATCAATATGAGTTTTCATTTCTTTCTCCTGAAAATAAATTAAATAAAAAAAAGTGTATAAAATAGGATTAAAATTTAAAACAACTAAACAAGTGTGTAAATGAAGATTATACTCATACTGATTAGTGATTACAAAATATCATCATATTCGCATACTAGTACTACGGTACTACCCATACAAAGATGAAAGAAACAACAAAAATAAGTTAAAAAAACATCTCAATAGCAGGAATTAAGAAATGAACAAGTAATAGAACTTATAGGGAGCCTTTACTCATCACTAACTCTTCAACAATAAGTTTATTAGCTAGTTAAAAAGTGTAATATTAATCTCATGTAAGCTACCAATTATGCCAACTAGAAATAATGATGCGAGTGTAATTATACACAATTATAACAGCTGAAACCGAACATAATAAACATTTTGCAAGAGTTTTTAGGGAAGAACTTATCTAAAAAATCACCAAATAGAATGATTACTTTTTCTCGGCTACTAATCAAATACATTCATTAGAATTCACTTTCACAGCTTATACAAATATGAATTGCCATAAACATAGCTGAATAATGTTCGACTTCACAGGAGAGTCGAACAGAGACTAGGACAAAATAAAGTTAAATCCAAGCCTAACGTCCAACAATCGATCGATATATTCAAGAACATATACGAGTAAATACCTATCCAATATGATAAACGGGTGCAAGAGATTAAATAAAATTTGATACAGAGCATCATTTACGAAATCCCAGAAGGAACTCATCGAATTAAAATCCCTGAAATTTCACAATTCGGGAGGAAAAAACCTATAAAATGAATTTAATTCGGTTAAATCATCATTTAATTCACAAGCATCACAACAATAGACATCAAATATAACAATACACAAATCAATAAACACACAAAGAATCATACATAAAAATAAGAGAAAACAAAAATAAATAAAATAAAAGTACATGTTGTAAGACAGATTGTAAAAGATTCTAAAATAAACAAGTAACATAACAAGTTAATAATTAACATAAAATAACAACAAATAATTAAACAACAAACAAACAAGTTAAGAGATGAATAATTGAATAAAATTAAAGAAATAAAGAGAGATGAATCTTACAATTAGGTATGAAGGTGAGGACGGGAGAGAGAGAGAGAGAGAGAGAGAGAGAGAGAGAGAGAGAGAGAGAGAGAGAAGTGCGGATGGAATTGACATTGGAATATAAACCCTAACCTAGGTTAAATGACTGGAAGTCTGGAATTGGATTCACTTGATGGACTGGGCTAAAACTAATTATATGTAATGGGTTAAAACTAATATATATTGGACATGTAGTTTAATTGTATGCGGGTTGAGTTGGGTTGGGTTAGGGTTAAAATTGGTTAAACCTTAACCCAACCCAATATATTCGGGTTGTAAAAAAAGTAAACCATTTAAACCTCGGTTTTCGGTGGGTCGGCTCATGCGGCCGAAATAAGGGGCGGGTTGGGTCGGTTTATTCGGTTTGGTCGATTTTTTGTTCATCCATAGTCAGGAACCCCTCGATTCCGGAACGAATTACTGGAATGAGACAAGCTCACATGGATAGTCGGGCCCAGCGACAATCCAGGAGCAGGGTCACCCTTAGCTAGAGTCCAACCCTGCTATAGGATGAGCCGGGCTCAGAGAAGAACCAGACCCAACCCAACTCAGGCACAGGCCTACCCCACAGCCCACCAAGGAGGGGCGTGTGAGCACGGACCTGGACACATGACAATGACAGCTATGAACAACCAACAATTGAGAGAAACATGACACGCGTCAACACACCTTTGGTACATCCTAAAGGTGGTCCTTACCTAGACACGTGTAGTGAAATTCATCTGAGTCAGGCATCCTCTACCCCCAGCAATGAACGGTCATGATCTAAAAGTAACAACCCCCAAACCCTACCCCTGGGCTATTTATACCCCAATGAGAAGGGATTTAGGGGTTACGCTCACTTACACACAAATATACACACACAACCACCTTACATTCCTATATATCTTGATCTTTCCAAAGCGAGTTCTTACTCTAATATAGGAAGTGTCGCGGGGCTCAAACCCCCCTCCGACCTTATTTTGCAGATACCCCACAACAGCTACACCAAAATCGTGAGAAGGGTCCAGGCGCGGCATCGGAAGGAGCAACCTGCACACCAGAGTTATCATTTGGCGCTAGAAGGAGGGTCTCCGTCCTTGGGTCTCGGTGCTCCCAGACTCGTCTTCATTAACAAACTCTTAAGGGAGTTCGAGTCTTTAATCTGTAAGAACCCAAGCAACCTAGCTCTCTCATAAATAAACGCTTTTTATTTAAGCCACGTTTGTGTGTGCTAGTCATTTTAGGTCACATTTGTGTGAGCCCCATTTTGTTCATTTAAGCCACGTTTGTGTGTGCTATAGATAGTCTTGATTGTTTTAGAACCCAGATCTGCTTCATTTTGCATACTATCTTCGTGGTTTAGACCTTGTTATAGTCATTCTGCAATATTGCTAACCAAACCCACCGAGCTTGTTTGTTATTGTGTTGGGTGATTTTTGCTATTGTCAAAAAGCAACCTTAGATCTATATTGTTAGCTTGAAATCTTGGTCAGTTATTGTTTGTACACTTGAGACAATGGTCAGAGTAAGAAAGAGTACGGTTGGAAGACCCTCTGCAAGCAACCAGGTCCAGGACTAGGACCAATCACTGGCACAAGACCCAGGAGCAAATCGAGACACTCTCCAGGAGCAACCATTAACCCATACTCGGGTCATGGAAAGGACAATACCTCCTCACGATGCTAGAAACCTTATTGAGCTGAATCAGTACAAGTACACCGATGTTCTAGTCGTGGAAGAGCACATGGCCAACCTAATAGTGATAAATTGGGTAAAACAATCAGACTCTACAGTGAATAGCATACCCAGACTCAGAACGAAGCTGAACAGGAGATGACCCGGAAGATTCTGGGGACTCTCAACAATCCCGGCCTCTGCCTTTGACTGAATTGGGGCCAAAGGGAAGAAGTCAAAAGGCCCAAAGTAAGAAAAAAGAAACAACAGCAACCAGGCGGAAGAGGCTGGAGGAAGTGAGAGAGAAAATCAGAAGAGAGGAGGAGGCAAAGCTTGAGAATATTTAGAGAAGAATGCAGCTAGAGTAGGAGAAGCTATTGGCCAATGCTAGGCTTTTTTTTCCCCCGATTTTGTAAATGTGTAGAGCCAAGTGTAGTGAAGTCCAGTACCAAGAGGACCCGGAGGGATCCCACCCCCGAGGTCATTTCTGATGATGAGGAGGAGGGGAAGAAGGACCTCAATGATATTATATATGCACTGCAAAGAAAGATGGAGAAGGATAATGGAATGGAGGTTGGGGAAACCTTAACACCCTTCAGCCATTCCCTAGAGGCCATTCCCCGACAAAGAGGCATCAACATTATAATTTTGATTTATTTGACGGACTGGGAGACCCGGAAGAACACTTGAATTATTTCAAACAGATTGCCCAGATGTACTACTATAATGACTTAACCAAGTCCAGATTTTTTGCATCAACTCTCAAGAGGGGCTCAGAGGTGGTTTAGATCAATATCCTCCCGAAGCATCCACAAATGGATATAATTCCGTGGAGCCTTCCTCAGGAGGTTTCAATCCAACAAGACACATGAGCTGCACATGTGCCATCTAAAAACTATCCGTCAATATGACAATGAATCTCTCCCAGCCTATATGAGACGTTTCCAGGAATCAATCAATAAGATCTCCAACTTAGATGAACGGGAAGCTCTATGTATTTTTTGGAGGAACTTGGACCCAAAACATAACGAGAGGTACATTGTGGAATTGATCAAAAAGGAACCTCAGAGCCTGGCTGCTGCTTTATTTCATAACCGCCAGGTTCATCAAGGAGACGGATGTGCTCCAGGCTATAGAATGACCCAGAACGGGGGATCCATGAGCAAAAACTCTGATGACCGGCCGAAAGAGGGTTACAATCAGGACAAAAAATTTAAACAAAGCCAACAGATTCACGAGGTGCAGAGCACTCCCATATTCCAGAGACTTGGTGTCAGGACAGAATCCAAGAGTGACCCAGGACCAACTAGGTAAGCCAGGGAGCCCAGAAAAGAGCCGGATTGGACTCCGCTAAACCAGAACCGGGGGAAATCTAAAGGATCAAGGATAAACCATTCTACTATCCACCAAAGCCAATGCAACCCCACAGAGAGCCGACCCTACAACCGGCAATATGACTATCATGAAACACATGGCAATAAGACGGAGAATTGCCTATCTTTCAAGTACTTCATCGAAGAACTAATCACGAAAGAAAATCTCAGCAAGTACATATCCCGGGATACTAATTAAAAAGGAGAAGGATCAAGGAAGGGAAAGAATATGGTAAATGTGGTCCTCAGAGGCTCCTACCCCCCTAGCTCGGACCAGGGGGATGAGGTCATTTTTATTCAGTCATTCCCGGAGATGATCATCTCTTTCAGCAATAAAAACCATGAAGGGGTCAATCCTAATCACAATGAGGCTAGGGATGGAAAATTAATCTGATTCGACGGATACCCGATCCGAAATCCGAAGTTTTGGATATACCGAACCCGAAGTTTTGGATTTGGATTTCAATGATACTGAACCGATATCCGATCCGAAATCCCAATCTTAATCCAACCCGATCTTAACCTGAAACCCGATTAAAACTCGACACATAAATAATGCATTATATGTTATATTTTAGATCTAAACATGTATTTTATATACTTTATTGTACTATTTGAGTAGTTGTAGATTAATGTCAAAATTGTCACACTTATTTAGTGAATTATAACTCTTAATTTTAATATCAAATAATATTAAATTTGACTATATTATTCGTAATCTTGGATACCCGAAAAATATGTGATCCGATCCTGTTAGGTAATGAATAACACAGGGGGGGTGAATGTGTTTTAGTGTTTTTATGCTTCTCTTGATTTATGAATGGTGATGAACAAAATAAATTAAATCTTGCAAAATGTCAAAGTTGAAGTTTAAACATAAAACAAATATAACACAGATCTTTTAAAACTCACTTAATTTTATATTAAAATTAAGAATGTCTTGCTACAAAATTTCTAGGATCTTTGTTAATAAAGAGCTAGCTTCTTCCTTGAGAGAATACTAGATTTTTCTTATCTAAATTGTTACTTCTAACAAAGCATCCAATATTTACTTTATAGAATAATAAACACTGGTTATTACACAGCATGCAACAACATGTACTAAACCCTATTTTTGGATAATCAAATCTTTCTATTTATGGCTTAGTGTATCTTTGCTAATCTTGCACGCCTGTGACTTTACTTTTCCAGTTAATCTTGGCCCTTCATCTTGTACTCTTCAAGTTGCTTTTGTAGACTTATCAATCCAACTGATTAGATTGTTAGTTGCTTGATAATCTTGAATATTGAACTGGTCTGCAATTTGTATTTTGAGATTTACCTCGAGATCTCCAGTTAGGCATATTGAGAACTTGACATCTCGATAAGTATATTGGCTTATCGAGATCTCTAATCACTCTATAGTTGTTTTGACTTGTAGAGGCCTCTGAGTTCTCTATAAGAGAATTTATCTTGTCGAGATCTCTCATCTTCATGTCTTCACTTTGACTTATCGATATCTCTGAGTTCTCTAGTGGCAAATAGACTTATCGATATCTCAGAGATCTCTAGTGATATTTTGACTTATCGATATCTCTAGAGTTCTCTAGTGAAGAAATGACTTATCGATATCTCCAATCTTCATATCTTAAAATTGGCTTGTCAACATCTCTGAGTTCTCTAGTAGCTTTCCTGACTTCTCGATAAGTCATTCTGGAGTTCTCGTGTGACTTCTCTATAATACTTAATCTGTGACTTGTAGAGAATTAGACTTAGAATATTTTTCCCAAAACAGATTTATTCAACTCCAAGTTTCTTCATAATTCTTCTGAGGCATGATCTTCTTGATCTTCTTCTAGATAGAATTCTTAGGCTTGATACTGTTTACAGAAAAAGACTCCAGTCTGCCCTTGAACATTTTTACAGACTTAAGAATCACAATACATAATATAAATATAGATTATCATACAACTTACTTAGGGTTGTAAATTTGACTTAGTCTTATTAATGCATAGGCATGTCTTGCACAACAATCTCCCCCACTTTGTAAGAAGATTGCTTAACACAAATTCATGCATGTTAACAAGACTAACCCCAAGCTAAAATGGAAAATAAGACTAACATAAAAAATAACACAATTACAATCATTTATACATTTAGGTAAAGACTGTTTTTGCTTCTGCTTCTTCTCTAATGATATCCTTTAAGTACACAAGAATTTCTAGTTCTTCTATGATTGGAGTCCCACTTAGAGCTTCCACAAGCTTGAGTCTGTCTGGCTTTGGATAGCCATTTAGTATATCAATCCTAAATTTTGTGAATTTTTCAGCTTTTACATTCAGAATTTTTCCATCCTTTGAAATTCTATTCATTCCTTTTGCCTTTAGTTCTTCTGAT
The DNA here is from genome assembly GCF_009905375.1 of Apium graveolens. Taxonomy (NCBI): domain Eukaryota; kingdom Viridiplantae; phylum Streptophyta; class Magnoliopsida; order Apiales; family Apiaceae; genus Apium; species Apium graveolens. The sequence continues at coordinate 80,170,843 of NC_133649.1, forward strand.
CTTTTGATGAACATTTCAATCTCCTCATCATACTTCCTTTTTCTCTCCTCATATTCAACCACATTCCTTGCTCTTCTTTCCTCCCTTCCAATCAACCATTCAGCCAAAACTGATATCCATTCTCTTGTAGCAGTATTCTTATCTTTTAGCAAACTTATCACTCTCTTGATTTCTGTGGGAGAGAGAGAGTCCATTAAGGTACATCTAAGAAATTTGAAGGACCCATATTCATAGTAGATTCTCACTTCCCTAAGTGTTACAACCCAGACTCTAACTATTTCCTCAACTAGTTGTTGAAAATAATCTTCATCTGAGATGCACCAGTTTAAAGGTAAAAAGTCATTGTGCTTAAAACAATTCCAGATGGCCCTTTAAGTAATTTGTACTTTTTCAGCATCCTTAGCCTTCTTAGGTTTCCCCCCAACAGTTTTGTAGTGAATTTTGAGTGAAGGTTTGTCATAAGGTAAGTTTGTGATTTTCTTGAGAAATGTTTGGCTTGATGTGATTGGTATTTTTAGGAAGGTGTTAGCAGTTTTTTTGTAAAGGAATTTAGGCTTAGAGGTATGAGGTGATTTGGTGATTGAATTTGTTGGATTTGAAGGTTGAGTTTGGTTTGTTTGGATTTTTAGGGTTAGTTGTGGTTCTGAGCCATCATGCCTTTGCTTGCTTCTCCTTTCTCCTCTCCTTTTCTTGTCACCATCCTTCTTCTCATCCTCCTTTTTCTCTTCTTGCTTCTTGTCCTTGCCTCCAGTTGCTTTAGAAGATTGACTTGGATTTGAGCCAGAAGGCTTTTGTTTGTCATCCTTCTGCTCATCATCATCCTTTTCTTTTCTTAAATTGTAATGAGTATTTGGCAACATGGTGTCAGCATTTACAAGATATATGTCTAAGATTTGTATCATCTCCATATCCTCATGCTTCTTGTTCCTTTTGTGCTTTAGATCAGACTGTAAAGTCATGATCAACCTCATATTTGATCTGACACAGTGTTTAGGAACAAGGAGATGTTTGCTTTGTTTGGTTGTTGGACAAACGTAGACTACTCCTTTGTTTGGATATAGATAGGCTTCAGATAAAGCTGCTATCTGTGCCTTTTTGAGCTCATGGAGAAGTTGAGTGTCTTATGGAATAACTGGATTCACTCTGTCAATCATTACATCTAGTTCAGATGCTCTTAAAGTTTGAAGATTTGGAAGAGTGGCCTGAAGATACATGTCCACACCACCATCATTAATATTCACAACAATCCTTTTCTTTAAGAAGTCATCAATTTTCACAACCACTGCCCTGAAGAAGTTGATGTTTTTGGCCAAAGCTTTCTTGTAGGTCACATAATTGTTTTGAAGAGACATTCTTAGTACTGGAAGAAGTTCACTGAATTCCTGATCTTGATTGGGTCCTTCTGCAGCCATTAAAAGTCTTTCTTTTCCAACATCAACTAGAGAAGAGCTTTGACCAACCTGAATAGGCTCTTTAGACTTTGCTTTAGCATCCCTAGATTGTTGAATCCTAGCCTCAATCTCCCCCTTAGTCTTGGTGACATGCATGAGTAGGAGAGTTGGTAATTCTGACCTTATTTGTTCAATTAAAGTGGGCAATGATATGTTGAGCTTCCCCATGATGGCCCCCAAAGCAATATAATTTTACATTTGGAGATGCTTGTGAGACTCCACCAGGGTCTGGATATATGATTGTTGACTCTTGACTAGAGAAGTCAATGCTTGAACTTGAGCATTGAGGGAGGCATATGAGGTCTGCAAGTCTGAGACTTGTTATTGAAGAGATTGGATTTGAAGATTTGTAGAGGTTGAGACATGCTTATGTGAACTTGTAGATGTTGAGGAGCCAAAAGTTGCTTCCACAACTTGTTTGATGTTATCCATAAGCAATGCAGAAGGCTCATATCTGGTTTGGTGAAGCTGGTCTAGCTTGATCTTTGCATCATTTGAATTTGTGATTTGTTGTTAGACCACTTCATGAAGAGCAATGAAGGCTTGTTTGAGATTTTTGACCTCTTTTTCAATAGTAGTCAAATCCATCCTTTTTATTTGATCAGCAAAATGTTTGAACTTGGAAGTGATCTTGACCTGTGATGGTATAATCTCATCCATCTTCTCTTTCACTAGTTTCCTTATTTTGTCTTCATGACCAACCCACTTGAGTTTTAGTGCTTTTCCAAAGAGATGGAAAGCTTTGATTTGATCATTGGAAACTTCATTGATTGCATCATAAACTTCACCAGGTGTCACGACTTTAGCATTACTTCCGAAGATAGTTAGATAGTCTTCTCTGAATTTAGCTAAAATACCCTCCATCTCCAGATTATAGTCCTTGTTCAGCCAAGCATCACAGTTGCCATCCTGTTCAGCTTCATTAACAATTTTATCTTGTTGTTTTGGACATCTGTTTGATAAGAGAGCATGATGACTTGGTAATCTTGGTTAGACATATTTGAGGTTAAAAGTTGTTGAGAGATCTGTGCAAGTCCTGCTAGCTGATCCACCCTGAAATCTTCAAGATTTTATTGAGGTGCAGCTTCTTGTATCCAGTTGGAGATTAAGATGTGGTTGTTGAGGTTGTGATGTTGAGGGTTGTGGAGTTGGATCAGAACCCCCTGTGACAGAAGTCACAGTTTGACTCACAGTAGGTACTGTGGTTATGACAAGTTGTTGTTCCACACTTGTTGTGGGAACCTCTAATTGAATTGAAGGAGATTTGACTGGGTTACAGTCATATGCACCAGTCTCATACCCTTGTGTGTCTTGCACCACACTGTCACTTGAATGTGCTATTCTTGCCTCCTTTATGACAGGATCATTGGCAATTGTACTCCCAGCATCTATTACTAATGCAATTTCTGCTAGGGTTTTGAGGGGAGTTGTTCCTGGAACATAAACCTCCAATTGAATTGGATAGAATTTAGATAACTCCCCCTCAGGAGTACTACCCTCAAACCTAACAGTATGTGAGGGCTAATTTGCACATGAAGGTTAATTTGTAACATCCATGGGGTCTTCAGTAAAAACTGATGAATCCCCCATGGTTTTGATGGTGTCATCAAGGTCTACCTCAGATAGTAGCCTCTCACCATCTAAATGTAGTGTCTGGGTGGTGAGCAAGGTTTCTTGAACCAAGTCACTTGATTGGGGCAACACTTGAGAATTTGATTCAAGTGTTTCAGTATTGGGAGAAGAAATATTACAAATAAGATTTTGAGGTTCAGAATTGGGTGTTGTCAACTCCCCCTGAATGGATGAGGGAGCTTCAAGGATTGTGCTCTCCTTGTGTGTGCCATCCTTATTTCTCCTACCATACACTTGAATTTGTTCAAGTGTCAGTTGTGCAGACTCTTTACTAGGTGCATTGGGGAGAATGCTCTTTTCAATATAAACAACCTGTTGAAAAGATGTCTCTAGAATCTGTTTTGGCCCCAATTGTACAACTGCATTCTTTTGGGAGGATGCAGAGGTGGTTTGAGTGGTCAGCTCAGTTTTCTTTGCCTTCTTTATTTTTCTAATCAAAGGTGACTCAATTAGTGTTTGTTCCTCACCACTCTCATTCATCACTGTGAGTGTTATCTCATGTCTCTTCTTTTTACTCATTTCATCCTTTTGAGAAGATGAAGTGGTTGGTTTCCTAGCTGCTAATGGTTTTGAAGAAATGGTCTCAGCTTGGGAAGGCCCCTGTTGGTTTTCCTGTATTTGAACTTCTACAGGTTCAGGGACCATAACTGTACTAGGTTGAGTATTTGATCTCATATCAGGCACAGGGTAAGGGTAAGTCCTGAACCTCTCCAACATAAATGGAGTGATTCTCAGAATTACATTTACCTTATTCTTTGTAGTAAGTGAGCCAAATATAATTTTGGACACTTGCTTTCAATTTCCTATCTTAGTGTGGTCTATACCATTCAACAAATGTATGTCTGTTACCTTATGATTTAAGGTAGACATTATAAATATAGGGAAGAAAATTTCCTTACCTCTAGTAGAGAGGGGCATTGTTAGCCTGGTTGCAAGTTCTTCCAGAATCAATAAACCAACATTCAAGTGTCTGTTGTGGGCTATTGAGAACACCAACTTCTGCACCATTCTTGAAATCTTGTCATACCCTGTCTTCCTGCATGTGAAGGCCCTCACTATAGAATCAAACACAAAGGACCACTCATTTCTTAGGTTTGTTCTATTCAACTTTGCCAAGTTGATTCTTCCACCATAGTTGATGAAGTCCATAAAGTCAGTTAGTTCATCCTGGGTTGGCACCTCCACTATATTTGCAGTTGGAAGACCCAAGGCTGCATTCACATCTTGCTCATTGAATTCTAACTGTTGGCCTCCAATTGAGCATGTCACCACTAATGACACAGAGTTGTCATGCATAACAGTTCTCACTACTGCTGTTGTCCAGAATTCATGCAGAACATCCATGTATAGGACTGGGTTAGCTGTTAAGGCACCTGCAACATAGGATTCAGAAAAAAATTTCACAAATCCTTTGAAACTATCAGGGGCTTGGTTAGCATCAGTGAAAGCTATGTAGTTGGTTCCTTTCTTTGGGTTTACAACTCTAACATTGTTGAGTGCCATTGTTGTGGAGTAAGATTGAATGGGTAAGAAAAATTAGTGAGAAAGAGTTTGAAATGAGAGAGAAATCGGTTTCGAATTGAAAAATCTAGGTCACTTAGAGTTCTCGAAGGCGTATGTATATGTATCGAGATGTCTGGGTATTTATAGTAAAAGCAGATGACTTATCGAGAAGTCAAAAATAGATGTTTGGAGTATACTTATCGAGGATTCAATTTGAAAATGAATTACATATCGAGAAGTCATTTTAATTTACTATTTTAGAGAACTAAAAATTAACTTATCGAGATGTCAAATAAATACCCATCTTGTCCAAAATGGACTGAGTTGTTTCCAATTTTTTTTTGAATAAATCAAACTAAAAATCAAAAAAAATTTGTCAAAAGAATTTATCAAAATAATTTATTGGATTAAATTATTTCAGTTTTGAGTTATCTATAAGTCTAATAATTAAATTTTTAGAAAACTCTGTGAATTAACACTATTAGAGAACTCTATAATGACTTATCGATAAGTCATAATAAAGCTTATCGAGAAGTCACTCGAGAAGTCAGAAAATTGACTTATCGATTACTCACTCGAGATGTTTTAAAATGACTTGTCGATAAGTCAATTAGACTTACGGAGAACTCAGTTCTCTATATACTTTTGATCACTTTGATTCTGTCTTGTGTTTATTTTACAAATTGAAGATGTAAATTAACATTTTGACCTGTTTTCTTAGAATTGAAAAATTCCAAGCTGGATTTTTATTTTTGAATAATAAATATGCAGAGATTTTTGAAATATTTATAATTCATATTTCAGTTAATTTCTATAAAATCAAATTAATTTTGACTTACTAAAAATTAATCTGCTACAACACATTAGCTGAGTTCTTGCCTTAGGATGAAGAATTTAGCATTCCAATTTCACCTACAAGTCTAGTGAAAGTTGCTTCATCCAAAGGTTTAGTAAAAATGTCAGCTAATTATTTTTTTGTTGGAACAAAAATAAGCTCAATGGTACCATTTGCAGCATGTTCTCTAATAAAATGGTACCTTACATCAATGTGCTTTGTCCTAGAGTGATGAACTGGATTAGCCACAATAGATATAGCACTAGTATTGTCACACATAATTGGAATTTTGTGTAACACTTGGCCATAGTCCATTAGCTGATTTCTAATCCAAAGCAATTGAGCACAACAACTTCCAACAACTATGTATTCTGCTTCAGCTGTGGAAGTTGACACAGATTGTTGTTTCTTACTGTGCCAGGATACAAGTCTTTGTCCAAGAAACTGTCAGCTTCCACTAGTACTCTTTCTGTCCACCCTGCATCCAGCAAAATCTGCATCCATGTATCCAACAGCTTCAAAACCAGTTCCCTTAGGATACCATAATCCCAAGTTAGGAGTCCCCTTCAAATATCTGAAAATTCTCTTAACAACCATCAAATGTGATTCTTTTGGATTGGCTTGAAATCTTGCACATAGACATGTTACAAATATGATGTCTGGTCTACTTGCAGTTAAGTAAAATAATGATCCAATCATTCCTCTATAACTTGAGATATCTACACTTTTGCCTGTTCTATCTTCATCAAACTTTGTTGCTGTAGACATAGGTGTAGAAGCAGGTGAACAATCAACCATACCAAAATTTTTCAATAAATCTTTGACATACTTAGTTTGGCTGATGAAGATCCCATCACTTCTTTGACTGACTTGAAGTCCAAGAAAGTAACTTAATGCCCCCATCATACTCATTTCATATTCACTCTACATAAGTTTAGAGAATCTTTGGCAAAGATTTTCATTTGTAGAACCCAAGATAATATCATCCACATAGATCTGAACTAGTATCATATCATCATCATGCTTTTTGTAGAAGAGAGTCTTGTCTATGGTACCTCTAGTAAAACCATGTTTAAGTAAGAATTCTGACAATGTATCATACCAAGCTCTAGGTGGATGCTTTAGTCCATATAGAGCCTTGGGTAACTTGTACACAAAATCTGGAAATTCTGGATTTTCAAAGCCAGATGGTTGTTGCACATAAACTTCTTCTTCTAACTCACCATTTAGGAAGGCACTCTTAACATCCATTTGATACACTTTGAAATTTGAATGTGCAGCAAATGCTAGAAAAATCCTTATTGCTTCAAGTCTTGCAACTGGAGCAAAAGCTTCATCATAGTTAATTCCTTCTTCCTAGTGAGTAGCCTTTTGCAACCAACCTTGCCTTGTTTCTGGTAACTATACCATTTTCATCCATCTTATTCCTACACACCCATTTTGTTCCAATTATATTTCTATTCTTTGGTGCAAGAACTAGCTCCCAAACTTTGTTTCTTTCAAACTGATTAAGCTCCTCTTGCATGGCAGATATCCAATCAGGATCCATCAGAGCTTCTTTAGTTTTCTTGGGCTCTACTTGAGATAGAAAGCATGCACGTAGGCACTCATTAGTAGTTGCACTTCTAGTCCTTACACCAGCGTTTGGATCACCAATTATTGCATTTGGATTGTGACTTCTATCCCATTTTATGGTGTGAGTTTGTTGACTCATGCCTTCATCATTTTCTTCATTATTGGTATGATTTGTATATCCTTCTTCTCTTTCTCCCCCTGAGTTTGTGCTATCAAAATCAGGTGTTTGAGATGAGCTTCCATTTCCATGATTTTCATGTTCAGTAGACTCTTCATTCATTATTTGTTGTGCGTTGACTTCACCTTCTTCATCAGAATCATTATTAATGTTGAGATTTTCAAATACAAGGGCTTCGACTTCATTATCATCAAGGCATTCCAAGCCTGGACACTTGTCATCATCAAAAGTCACATATGTGCTCTCCATGATTTTCTTTTGATCAATTACATAGATCTTGTAGGCAGTTCTCTCCAATGAATATCCCAGAAAAATTGTTTCAAAAACCTTTGAGTCAAATTTTCCCACATATTCAGAGTTGTCTTTTAAAATATAATACTTGCTTCCAAATACATGAAGATTCTTTACAGTAGGATTTCTTTTAGACATGATTGAGTAAGGTGATTTTCCATGTATCTTGTTGATGAGATATTTGTTTTGAATGTAGCATGCAGTATTAACAACTTCTTCCCAAAAACAAGTTGGCAACTTGGCATCTTGCAGCATTATCCTTGCAGCTTCTACTAATGTTTTGTTCTTGTAAAGCATAATATATTGTAACATGTAATCGAGGAATTATAACTCAACATGAAAACATAAACAAATAAACAATATTAAACTGTGAAGCACATGAACCCTGCAGATGAAGACATGATAAACACAAAGAACCAAAAGATGCAATTGAATCTTTAAGTCCTTAAACAGATCATGGGAAGAAGTTCATTGTCATGTTCAAGCAGCCATTAAGAATAAGACATCTATGGACTTTACGCATCAGTTATATGAATTGATTTGAAGTGTTACAGATCAAGGGTTTAGTGAAAGAAGCAATGGATAATCACCAATCTATATCAGCTTAGAAATACAAGACAAATTGAATTAGGTTCTTTCAATGCTAGTTGTTTGTAAACCAGACCAGTGCACCAAACATCAGTATTCAAGAAGGAATTATAATTCAGTTATAGAAGAAAATGTTTATACAGTGAAGAATGGCTAAACAGAAGCAAGAACATTTTAAGGAAAAATACTCTTCCCTCTGGTCGCTATAGAAGTGTATACTACTACAAGTAGACTCTATGGTCGCCACAGAACTGGTCGCCATAGAGAATTACTCTAAGGCACCATAGTGGTCGCCATAGAGAATCTCTAAGGCACCAGTGGTCGCCATAGAGCTTGGTCGTCATAGAAGAGGACACAATATGTACTGGTCGCCATAGGGCTTCACGAAGTCGCCATAGGGCTTCACGAAGTCGCCATAGGGCTTCACCAAGTCGCCATAAAGCTTAAACAGTCGCCATAGAGCAATACAAAGCCACTGGTCACCATAGAAGAGTATGCAAAGGATGTTCAAGTCTCTATAGAAGAGTTATGATATTCAGTGAATCAATTGCAGCAAAAATAAAGGATTGTGTGGACACAGTAATGCCACCTATCCAATGAATTTGAAAGACTACATTAGCAGCTAAATGAATTGAATTCATTGCAGTTATCTTCTTCAGCAATACAGTTTAGTTTACGAGAGCTCCATTAAAACCCCTCATCTATTAAGCTTGTAAACATATTGTTATGCTGTTGAATTATTGTAGCTAATCAATTTATTGATTAGATTGTAGCAACCTCAAGGATTATATTAATAAAATAATATATTATCGAATTGTTTTGTATCTAATTTGATTCCGTACTTTTAACGAAGAACTTATAAACGAATCGAAAAGATTGTAGGTATCGTATTCAACTCCCCCTTCTACGATACTTTGGGACTAACAATTGGTATCAGAGCTTGTTGATTGACATACAAATCAAGATCAAGATCCGGAGTAAGAAACTAGTTCTTGAAAATTTCTTGAATTTTTTAATTTTTAAAATTCTCATTTCTTGAAATTTTTGAAATTTAAATAATTTAATTCCGCCAAGATGATGAACAACCAAAGAATTGGAAGTATAAAGGTTCCCCCATTCGATAGAGATAATTACAACCTATGGAAGAAAAAGATGATGCTGTTTATGAAAGCTTCGAATCCACTTTACATTGGGATATTACTGAATGGCCCTTATGTTCCGATGGAAGTAGTTGCTGAATCCACAACCACAGGTGGTGTGAGAATTCCTTCCTCATCCACTCCGATGGATCGGTCTAAATATACGGAAACTGACAAGGAGTTGATAAATTTGGACACAAGCCTTCAACTCACAATTGTGGAATCGACCGATAATGGTATGAGCCATCAACTTCTAGGAAGTAACAGTGTAAAAGATATGTTAGAAATCATTGAGCTTTTAATGGAAGGTACAGAAGAAGTCAAAGAAAACATGATGGATATTCTGACGACTTAGTATGAGGCATTCAAACTTCAACCCGGAGAAGCACTGTCTTCACTCATTGAGAGATATACAAGAATGTTAAGTGAATTAAAGCTGCAAGGGAAAGCTTACCCAATACGAGAGTCCAATAGAAAGTTTATGCTAATGCTCCCATTTCACCTGGAACAAAAGAGCACATCAATTAGGGAAAAAGCAGATTTTATTACTATGTCCCTGGATGTGATCTTTGGAAAGCTAAGAACACATGAGCTGGAGCAAGAGCAGAGAGTTATTATCTATGGACATGGTTTCTATTGATAGTAAGAGTACGACACTTGCAAAAACCACTACACTTGTAGTTCGTGAACTTGAAACCCAAGAAAATAAGGTTGCACTAAAGAAATTGTCGGAGCTGAAATTGCTCGTGGTGACCAGAGGATGAAAGTGAGTTTTACACTCAAGAAGAACTTGAACAGTTGGAGGACAAATCCATGGCATACATGGCTGTAAAATTTAGTCATGTTAGATTCAGAAGAAAGCCCAACTATAAACCAAGGGGTTCATCAGGGAGATTTCAGAAAGGAAGCTACTCATCAGGGTCAAGCTCTGTAATAACCCCAAAATTTTGAACTTTTTTGTAACCCTTATGAATAGTGTTTTTGCTGATTATGCTGAATAGGAAAACTTTTCATGCCACACTATGTAGGGGTTCTGTTATTGATATTCTGAGATTTTATTAGTACGCTATATGGTATATAAGTGTATGTAAAGATCGCCAGAATCCAAATCCGAACACTTTGATTTTTTCCCGAAAATCCACCAGATACAGAAAGAATTGAATATAAGGTAACAGGATAAAAAGGATTTAAATTAAAGGATTATAAGAGAGGATCATAAAATGAATCTAATGTATTGAGAAAGGTTAAGAAAACCCAAGTAATAAGATCCCGGGTATGATCCCTCAAACGAGAAACGAGAACGAAAGATAAGCGAACCGTATAACAGATCAGCGGTCATTAGGCAAATAATTAGGAGTTAATCAAGGAGGTTAGGGATGATGAGGTCATCAAACCAATAAGAAGAGGGCAAGTAAGGGATGATGACATAACAAGGTGACATAAGCATGACATAAGGGGGAAGGAGGTGTGGTTGATTTAAAACCACACAAAGTTCATGGTTAAAAAGGTAATTAACCAAAATCAAGCTAAAAACAACCAACCAACAATCATTTCACCCAAAACACAAAGATCATTTCATTTTCTTCATCTTGCTCTCGGCTTTTCTTCTTTTCCAAAGAAAGAAAAATCAAAATCCTAGTTCCAAGCTTTGTTAAATCACAAGGTAATTATCCAAGACTCCTTATGCATAGATATAGCTATCCTATAAGTTTGAGCTCCTAAATCATTCACAATCTCTTCCTAAAAATCATGGAAGAAGATGGTGAATAGTGTTTTTCAAGAACTAAAATTTTTGTTCTTGAAGTTTTGTTTAGTTTAAGCTTGGATAAGGACTTTAAGGGTGATTCCAAGCCATTCTCTTGATTCTCCACTCTCCAAGGAAGGTATAACCCCTCCAAACCCTAACTTTATTTGAGTAATTAGGTTTAGTTTTGTTGATTTTAATTCATGGGAGGCTTGCTTGTTGTGAATGTAGAGATTAGTTAGTTTTGTAAAGTTTTGGAGTGGTAATTCTTGGATTGTTGATTAATGAACTTAAGTGTAGTTAAATTCAAGTTTAAGAATAAGTATAAATTGTTAATTTTGAGTGTTGGGGCTGTTATGATGTAGTATGGATGGAGGGTTGTGATTGTGGATTGATTGTGGGTTGAATTGGAGTGTTTCAAATTTAGGTAATCGCGTAAATATAGCCGTCGTAATGTCCGATTTACTTTAGGCTGTTTTTGTTCTTAACATTAGGACCCGTGAACTCACTTATAGGTTTTGACCATTGCCATGATTAGATAGTTCATGTTACGAGCTTCGTTTTGATATGTAGTTCGTTTGATTCCTATGTACGGTTTAGGAGAAACGGCCGTTTTAAGTAACGACAGTTTCGCGAACAAATCATTACCCCTCGCCTTACTTTGAAACATAGGTTAAAGACCTAAAAGGACTAACTGGAGTATGAAACATTTATGTAAAGTGTGTTAGACAGTTGGTAAGACACTCGCGAAAGAATCGCCTTAAAACTCGTAATGGTTAATTTATTAAAAATGGTGGAGTCGAGGGTACTCGAGCAACTTAAGAGAATCAGTAAGCGCAAAGCGAGCAGTTAAAGTCTAAATTGGTTAAAGTATAGATTTATAAGTGACTTTGGTTTAATTCCAACTTATATGTTGTTTATAGGTTACCAGACTCGTCCCAAGCCATTTATAACCCCCAGTCGCTCAGGCAAGTTTTCTATCCGTTATACTGTTGTTGTGATGCATACATTTGTATATGCATTATCTTGTGCTGGATGCATAATGGTTAATTAGCAAATTCTTGCGATATATTGTAGCATGTGATATGGTATATATGCATGCCTGTTTCGTATTCTTGATACATATATCTGTTGATTCAGTTGATAATACCTATGCTAGCGATAAGCGGTAATTTGCATATACCCTTAGTATAAAGGACCTAAAGGTGAACTTTTTCTAAAACCGGGAGTCGAGGCTCCCGAGTATAATATATATATATATATATATATATGAATAGTTTTCAAAACTATGAATTGAATAAGGTTTATTTGATAACTTTATTTTATTATTGAATATTATCTTGAATATTCATTCGAGGGCTTATGACCCCGTTTAATTATTATTGAATATTATTTTGAATATTCATTCGAGGGCTTATGACTCCGTTTATTTTTTTAATGAATATTATTTTGAATATTCCTTCGAGGACTTATGACTCCGATTATTTACTAAATAATATTCTTTATTTTATTAAAGAACAATGTGTCGATAATCAAACTTACTTTTGATTATTCAAATAAAGATATTACTTTCGTATAAGTACATCTTTGATTATTTAAGATTCATTTCAAGTATAAGTTTTACAACTTCTACTTCAATTATTTTTATAAAGATTATTCTTTATGGGAATATTATTTAAATAATAATATTCAGATATTTTCTAATATATTGAGACTGATTTATTTTATTAAATCAGCATTACTCCAAACATTCTTAAAAATGTTTTGTGAGTCTTCAAAATGATTTTAAAAGTTAGAGCGGATCCCAAAACTCATTTTATATTTAAGATCCTCCTTTCGAAGGGAATTTAAATACTCGCTCAAAACCTGAGGGATCCGGCTCTGTGGTGTGTTTTATATTCGTAACAAGGTTGCCTGTCTTGATAAAAGAGTTTTTGATTACTTACCCAATACTCGGCAAGTAAAATTCTTGGAACAAGTTAATCCATTAACAGGCATCGCATGGGAAATATCGGTAAGTTTTCCTTTCCAACTAGATACGACTTCTTGGTGGAGCCGTATCAACAAGTTTCTACTTGGGGAAAGTGGGGACGAGCTTTACGTTTCAGAGTCATGGATTTCATCTGAACTAGGAGTGGCATAAGTGGTCGAGTGGCGCCGACCCAGCCTAATATATTGGCCCAAATGGCCTGGAAGTTCCGCTAAGATGGTCCAGTCCTTAGGAGTCCAGTGTTCGGTTGACAAGTAAATCCGACAGGTTCTCCTCTATATATAGAAAATGGTGGGGTTGTACTACTGCGACTGATCATCGTAAGTGGTCTTCCTGGCGCGACAAACTCCCGTAATGAGTTCATCATCCAGTTGGATAATTCTGCAACACTACCCGTAACATTTCGATCGAAAGGCTACAAATGGGTGGTTGTCGAAGCATTGACAGGGTCAAATAGTTTTCATGGTGTTCCCATTGAATGACGTATCTCATAACTTCATTTCCTTTAAAAAATATTTCAAAGATTGAATCTATTCAAGTCTTAACTTGTGGTCTCATCTATGGGATGACCTTTTGGAAACTTATTATACTTTGAACAGTAGTAGTTCAAGTATATTTCTAAAAATGGTATAAGTATAGTGAAGTAATTGGTAACTTCATCTTCCTTTAAACTTATATCCAGTAAGTAAGTACCTTACACTTGACAAAGGATTCTAGTAAGTTATCCATTTAGATACTTGCATTATTGTTTACACTATATATTATCTTGCGAGCTGTAATGCTCACTCTTGCTTCATTTCTTCATCACACAACAACAGTTAGGAAAAATGGCCAGACTCAAGCAGACCCAGCGCAAGCGCGTGGGAAGCATCCCGCGTCTTCCCATTGATGTTGTAGCTGCTATAGCTGCAGAGGTAGATCTATTGGTAGATCAGGCATTCTACTTTTGGGAACCAAATATTGTATAATTATAACTTGTGGCAGATAATGGAAATTAACTGTAAATTTATCAAGTAATCATTTCGGGTTGTAATAACTTTTAAATTGTGGATTCAAGGACTTGTACTTATTTCAATTTCATCTCTGAGACTATAACGGGTTGTGGTGTGTGTTAGTGTGGGGTCATAGCATAAGGTTATTTATTATAATTAAGTGAAGTGATATTGTGGAAAGAAAGACCGTGACTACCCGGATTCCCGACCCCGGATCTGGGGGTGTTACAGAAATGGTATTAGAGCTAAGCGTTATAAACCTCAGAGATGATGCGACGATATAATAATAAACTCACAAAGATAATAAGAACTCTTGCCAAGTTCATGGTCGGACTACTTAAAGTAGCGCCGACAGTTAAAACCCTTACGGGAACCCTTATAAGTATCATGATAGTAACTTAGCTCGTTTAATGTGTAGGCACATGAGATAGAGGACCCTGAGATGTTCGAGCGTGAGCATGATGAGGCACTGCTAGATGTTGAGGATCAGGAGGAGCCTGAGATGGAGGAGGATGAGGAGGACCCCTCAGAGGAGTCAGAGACAGAGGTTATTGCTATTTCAGATGAGGAGGACCCGGATGAGGTCCCAGTAGCTGAGGAGCATGTCGGAGCTATAGTGGAGTACACTGGTACCCCTTTACCCTCACTCCCGGTGGTCAGAGCTCCTACCCCTCCACCACTATCCTGGAGCCCATATGATGACAACTTAGAGACCCAGACTCCCGAGCCTAGGCAGACCGAGGAGGCACCCCCGGCGGCTCCAGATTCACCACCTCTCGACCCTGCCCATAGGCAGTCTTTGTTAGCCCACGGCTATGTTCAGGATGTGCTGAGGACCCGAGTGGCTGTTACTGAGGCCCGGCTGGATGAGGCCAGGAGGGAGTTGGATGCAGAGAGGGCGGGTAGGCGTACCCGAGCTTATGAGACTAGGGCTGCTATACCCCGATCCTTGAGGAGGGAGCTGACGGGGATAGAGCTCACGTCCCGAGCGAGACTCAGATCGCTCCAGGGGGACAGGCATGGTAGGATCTCCAGGCGGCAGGCCGACTATATCTTCCGTCGTGCGATGGAAAGGGTATGGGAGCTGACCCGCTCCGGTGTGTGATTCAGGACTGACGATGGGATAGTCTAGTTGTCTAGTTAGTCGAGGCCTTAGTAAGAGCCAATTTTCCGGGATAGTTGACTTGTATATAGCATCCCTTTTTCTGACTAGACAGATGGACTATTGTGTATCACTTTTGGGACAGATGGCTGTAGCACTGTTGTACTTTTGACCAGATCAAACTATGTATTTCTCGCATTATGTATATATTTGTTTCCTTTCAGTTCAGTTCCTTAGTGACGAGATCACTATTTTTATCATTATTATTACTGCACTTCTTATTAGAACTGTCATAAAATAATAGAATTGCGAGATACATTCTCCCCATTATAGAACTGTGCAAGGCACAATGTTGTGTATGATTGTGACCTAACGTTGAATTTCCCAATAATTTTTTTTATTATCAGTATCATGCCGCCAAGAAAGATTGGAACTAGGGCGAACCCTGGGTCTGAGGACCAGGGAAGCCATAACCAGGACGATAGGAACTAGGAACACAGTGAAGAGGAAGACGAGGATTATGTTGAACAGGATGACTCCCTGTATGAAGAGGAGGAGGAAACATATGATGTTGAGGGATTTGAGATAGAGGCTGAGGAAGGAGAAACTGAGGTTGAGCAACCAATACCAAACCCAGGCATGGATCCCATGGGCCAGTCCATGCAACTACTAAGGCAGAACTTGGAACGTCAACCCAACCCACCCCCTTAAGGAAATAACAATGCTGTGGCAAACTCTTTCAGGGCTTTTAAGTCCCTTAAGCCCCCTGAGTTCCACGGATCAGCCGACCCAGTTGAGGCAAGGGCATGGTTAAAGGAAATGGAGAAATCCTTTGAGATTCTGAGTATCGATGAGGCACAGAAGACTGTATTTGCTACCCTCGATTCAATAGAAGCCCAAAGAGGTGAATGGGTTCCAAATAACGAGAGATATGTAAAAACCTTCTGAAAGGAGAGGCTAACTACTGGTGGGAGGCCAAGAAAAACATGGAGACAGATGTTATTATAACCTGGGAGAGATTCAGTCAGTTGTTTCTGGAAAAATATTTCCCGAGGTTTATGGAAAGCCAGATGGAGCTCAAGTTCTTGGAGCTAAAGCAGAATAACTTATCTGTAGCAGAGTACGAATCGAAATTTACTGAGTTATCAAGGTTTGTGCCGGAATTTGTGAGCACCGAGGAAAAGAAAGCTAGGAGGTTTCAGCAGGGACTGAAACCGTGGATTCAGAATAGGGTGGCAATCCTTGAGCTCACTGATTATGCCACTCTGGTGCAAAAGGCAATAATTGTAGAAGCCAGAAGTGAACAGATACAGAAGGAAAGAGAGATAAAGGGAATAAAGAGGAAAAACATGAGCATGGGTGGAGGTTCCGTAGGAAGGAGCTTCCCAACTAGAGTTAATCGAGGAGCAGTGTCCCTACCGGGAAAGAACACTGGGTTTAAGCGGCCAATGAGTGTGAATGTGAGCCAGAACGGCCAGAAGTCAAGAATGTCCTATTCCAACCAGTCTCGACCCCCATTGCCAGCCTGTAACACTTGTGGAAGGATGCATTCTGGGGAATGTAAGGGAAAGCCAGTAACCTGCTTTAAGTATGAGCAAGTGGGCCACTATTCCCACAAATGCCCTTCGTCACTCCCTGTCGTCATTCCAACCACCACTTGTCATCAGTGTGGACGCCCGGGTCATTGGAAGAAGGAATGCCCAATGAATAAACCAGCAGCTTCAGGAGCCAGTAGGGCTGCCTCCAATAAGCCACCTACTGCGAGGACTTTCAACATGACAGTCCAGGATGCTATGAAAGACTCAGATGTGATAGCAGGTACCCTTTCTCTGAATTCAGTCAGTACAAATGTTTTATTTGATTCGGGAGCAACTAAATCTTTTATATCAAAGGACCTTGCATGTAAATTAAGACTTAAGGCTGAACCCTTGATAGAATCCTTACAAGTAGAAATAGCCAATCATGAAATTATTCCTGTTAACCATATTCACCCCGCCTGTGAGTTAGGCATAGGGGAACAATCTTTTAGTGTTGATCTGATTCCTTTTAAATTAGGGGAGTTTGATGTAATTTTGGGAATGGACTGGCTATCTAGCAATGATGCTCAGATAGACTGTAAGGGGAAGAAAGTTAAGTTAAATATCCCAGGAAAGAAAGAAGTCATATTTAGAGGAAAGAGGCAGACGCAGAAATTTTTGACTATGGCCCAGGCCAGAAGGATGTTACGAAAAGGAAATGAGGCTTACCTAGCCTATGTGGTGGACACGCAGAAGGAGGTGCCCAACTTACAAGATATTCCGGTAGTCAACGAATTTGAAGACGTATTCCCACAAGACCTTCCGGGATTACCACCCAATAGAGTGATTGAATTTGCTATTGAGTTGGCCCCCGGGACGGCGCCAGTTTCAAAAGCACCTTACCGGTTAGCCCCATTAGAAATGAAGGAATTAGCTACCCAATTGCAGGAACTTTTAGATAAGGGTATGATAAGACCCAGTGTGTCTCCGTGGGGAGCACCAGTGTTATTTGTTATGAAGAAGGATGGGAGCATGAGGCTGTGCATCGACTATCGAGAGTTGAACAAGCTAACCATAAAGAATAGGTACCCGTTACCTAGAATAGATGATCTGTTCGACCAGCTAAAGGATGCTGTTTATTTTTCCAAGATTGACCTGAGAACTGGATATCACCAACTAAAGATTAAACCCGAAGATATTCCCAAGACAGCGTTCCGTACCAGGTATGGGCACTATCAGTTCTTCGTAATGTCCTTTGGATTAACCAACGCCCCAGCGACTTTCATGGATTTAATGAACAGAGTATTTAAGAAGTACTTGGACAAGTGTGTGATAGTTTTTATCGATGATATTTTAATCTACTCAAGGACTGAGGCAGAACATGCAGAGCATTTGAGGATAGCTCTAGGAATACTCAGAGAGGAACAGTTATATGCCAAATTCTCGAAGTGTGAATTCTGGCGGAATGAAGTACAGTTTTTAGGACATATGATAAATAAAGAAGGAGTATTGGTCGACCCCTCCAAGATAGAGGCGGTCTCAAATTGGGAAAGGCCAACCACACCCACAGAGGTAAGGAGTTTCATAGGATTGGCCGGCTACTATCGTAGATTTGTACAGGACTTTGCGAAGATCGCAGCCCCTTTGACACGAGTTACTCGTAAGACAGAGAAGTTTGAATGGATGGAGAAATGCGATAACAGTTTTCAGGAATTAAAGAAAAGGTTGGTAACGGCCCCAGTGTTGGCATTTCCAGACGGAAAAGGAGATTTTGTTATATATAGTGACGCGTCGCACAAAGGATTAGGGTGTGTGCTTATGCAGCACGGTAAAGTGATTGCGTATGCGTCGAGACAACTGAAGGAATACGAGATTAGATATCCTACTCATGACCTTGAGCTCGCAGCAATAGTTTTTGCCCTAAAAATTTGGAGGCACTACTTGTATGGAGAGAAGTGCGAGATTTTCACAGACTATAAGAGCCTCAAGTACATATTTACGCAGAAAGAACTCAACATGCGCCAGAGGAGATGGTTAGAGCTAATCAAGGACTATGATTGTGAGATTCTCTATCATCTGGGGAAAGCCAATGTGGTGGCTGATGCCCTTAGTAGAAAGGAAAGACTCAGAATGATAATGACTTCGGAAGAATTGATAAAGGATTTCGAGAGGATGGAAATAGAAGTAAAGGTAATCGGAACCGGAACTGAAAAGCTGTTTGAGATCTCAATGCAGCCAGAGTTATTGGAAAAGATCAGATTGTGCCAAGAGAAAATAATGAATGAAGGCAGAGAGTCAATGACTGGAGAAGAGATCCATACTGAGAAAGATGATAAAGGGAAAATGAGGTACTCCTAACGAATTTGGGTTCCGAACGTTCAAGAGCTTAAAGATGAGATTTTGGATGAAAGCCATAGTTCAAGGTATTCCATTCACCCGGGAAGCACCAAGATGTATAGGGATTTGAAGTAATATTACTGGTGGCCCAATATGAAGAGGGATATAGCAGAATGGGTAAGCAAATGTTTGACTTGCCAAAGAGTAAAGGCAGAGCACCAGAGACCCAGTGGACTTTTACGACCCCTGGAGATTCCCGAATGGAAATGGGAACAGATAGCCATGGATTTTGTTGTCGGCTTACCAAGGACGAAAGCCAACCATGATGCCATATGGGTGATTATAGACCGACTGACAAAGTCAGCTCATTTCATTCCTATCAATGAGAGATACACAGTCGATAGACTGGTGGACATTTACCTTAAGGAAATAGTGACGCGACATGGAGTCCCAGCGTCTATTGTCTCAGACCGAGACCCCAGATTCAACTCCAGATTTTGGAGGAGCTTTCAAGAATGTGCGGGAACCAAATTGAACATGAGTACCGCTTACCATCCCCAGACGGATGGGCAGAGTGAAAGGACCATCCAGACACTAGAGGATATGTTGAGAGTCTGTGTAATAGACTTTAAAGGAAGTTGGGATGATCACTTGCCGTTGATCGAGTTTTCTTATAACAATAGCTTTCATGTTAGCATCGGAATGCCGCCTTATGAGGCCCTGTACAGAAGAAGGTGTCGATCTCCCTTATACTGGGATGAAGTAGGGGAGCGGAAGATGCTCGGACCCGAAGTGGTCCAAAGGACCAAAGACATAGTGGATCTTATCAGAGGGCGGCTTGTAGCAGCCCAAGACAGAAAGAAGAAATATGCAGACCTAGCCCGAAAGGACAAGGAATATGAAGTAGGGGACTTAGTACTACTAAAAGTATCCCCTTGGAAGGGATTAATGAGGTTCGGAAAGAAAGGGAAACTAAGCCCAAGATACATTGGACCTTTTGAGATATTAAGACGGATTGGAAAGTTAGCTTACGAGCTAGCCTTACCCCCTAACTTGCAACAAGTTCATAATGTGTTCCATGTGTCAATGCTAAGGAAGTATCATCGGGATGCCAGACACATAGTGGAGTACGAGCAGGTGGATATGCAACCAGATCTGACTTATGTGGAGAAACCAGTAAAGATTCTGGATAAGAAGGAGCAGGTGCTTCGGAACAAAGTGATCAAGCTAGTCAGAGTGCTATGGCAGAATCATAATATGGAGGAATCAACTTGGGAACTAGAGAGCGCAATGCTAGAAAAGTACCCTCATTTGTTTTCTATTTGATTCCGGGACGGAATCCTTTTAAGGAGGGGAGACTGTAATAACCCCAAAATTTTGAACTTTTTTGTAACCCTTATGAATAGTGTTTTTGCTGATTATGCTGAATAGGAAAACTTTTCATGCCACACTATGTAGGGGTTCTGTTATTGATATTCTGAGATTTTATTAGTACGCTATATGGTATATAAGTGTATGTAAAGATCGCCAGAATCCAAATCCGAACACTTTGATTTTTTCCCGAAAATCCACCAGATACAGAAAGAATTGAGTATAAGGTAGCAGGATAAAAAGGATTTAAATTAAAGGATTATAAGAGAGGATCATAAAAGGAATCTAATGTATTGAGAAAGGTTAAGAAAACCCAATTAATAAGATCCCGGGTATGATCCCTCAAACGAGAAACGAGAACGAAAGATAAGCGAACCGTATAACAGATCAGCGGTCATTAGGCAAACAATTAGGAGTTAATCAAGGAGGTTAGGGATGATGAGGTCATCAAACCAATAAGAAGAGGGCAAGTAAGGGATGATGACATAACAAGGTGACATAAGCATGACATAAGGGGGAAGGAGGTGTGGTTGATTTAAAACCACACAAAGTTCATGGTTAAAAAGGTAATTAACCAAAATCAAGCTAAAAACAACCAACCAACAATCATTTCACCCAAAACACAAAGATCATTTCATTTTCTTCATCTTGCTCTCGGCTTTTCTTCTTTTCCAAAGAAAGAAAAATCAAAATCCTAGTTCCAAGCTTTGTTAAATCACAAGGTAATTATCCAAGACTCCTTATGCATAGATATAGCTATCCTATAAGTTTGAGCTCCTAAATCATTCACAATCTCTTCCTAAAAATCATGGAAGAAGATGGTGAATAGTGTTTTTCAAGAACTAAAATTTTTGTTCTTGAAGTTTTGTTTAGTTTAAGCTTGGATAAAGACTTTAAGGGTGATTCCAAGCCATTCTCTTGATTCTCCACTCTCCAAGGAAGGTATAACCCCTCCAAACCCTAACTTTATTTGAGTAATTAGGTTTAGTTTTGTTGATTTTAATTCATGGGAGGCTTGCTTGTTGTGAATGTAGAGATTAGTTAGTTTTGTAAAGTTTTGGAGTGGTAATTCTTGGATTGTTGATTAATGAACTTAAGTGTAGTTAAATTCAAGTTTAAGAATAAGTATAAATTGTTAATGTTGAGCGTTGGGGCTGTTATGATGTAGTATGGATGGAGTTTTGATTGGGTTGTGATTGTGGATTGATTATGGGTTGAATTGGAGTGTTTCAAATTTGGGTAATCGCGTAAACATAGCCGTCGTAATGTCCGATTTACTTTAGGCTGTTTTTGTTCTTAACATTAGGACCCGTGAACTCACTGCTAGGTTTTGACCATTGCCATGATTAGATAGTTCATGTTACGAGCTTCGTTTTGATACGTAGTTCGTTTGATTCCGATGTACGGTTTAGGAGAAACGGCCGTTTTAAGTAACGACGTTTCACGAACGAATCATTACCCCTCACCTTACTTTGAAACATAGGTTAAAGACCTAAAAGGACTAACTGGAGTATGAAACATTTATGTAAAGTGTGTTAGGCAGTTGGTAAGACACTTGCGAAAGAATCGCCTTAAAACTCGTAATGGTTAATTTATTAAAAATGGTGGAGCCGAGGGTACTCGAGCGACTTAAGAGAATCAGTAAGCGCAAAGTGAGCGTTAGAGTCTAAATTGGTTAAAGTATAGATTTATAAGTGACTTTAGTTTAATTCCAACTTATATGTTGTTTATAGGTTACCAAACTCGTCCCAAGTCATTTATAACCCCCAGTCGCTCAGGCAAGTTTTCTATCCGTAATACTGTTGTTGTGATGTATACATTTGTATATGCATTATCTTGTGCTGGATGCATAATGGTTAATTAGCAAATTCTTGCGATATATTGTAGCATGTGATATGGTATATATTCATGCCTGTTTCATATTCTTGATACATATATCTGTTGATTCAGTTGATAATACCTATGCTAGCGATAAGCGGTAATTTGCATATACCCTTAGTACAGGGGACCCAAAGGTGAACTTTTTCTAAAACCGGGAGTCGAGGCTCCCGAGTATAATATATATATATATTTATATATATATATATATATTTGAATAGTTTTCAAAACTATGAATCGAATAAGTTTTATTCGATAACTTTATTTTATTATTGAATATTATCTTGAATATTCATTCGAGGGCTTATGACCCCGTTTAATTATTATTGAATATTATTTTGAATATTCATTCGAGGGCTTATGACTCCGTTTATTTTATTAATAAATATTATTTTGAATATTCCTTCGAGGACTTATGACTCCGATTATTTACTAAATAATATTCTTTATTTTATTAAAGAACAATGTGTCGATAATCAAACTTACTTTTGATTATTCAAATAAAGATATTACTTTCGTATAAGTACATCTTTGATTATTTAAGATTCATTTCAAGTATAAGTTTTACAACTTCTACTTCAATTATTTTTATAAAGATTATTCTTTATGGGAATATTATTTAAATAATAATATTCAGATATTTTCTAATATATTGAGACTGATTTATTTTATTAAATCAGCATTACTCCAAACATTCTTAAAAATGTTTTGCGAGTCTTCAAAATGATTTTAAAAGTTAGAGCGGATCCTAAAACTCATTTTATATTTAAGATCCTCCTTTTGAAGGAGATTTAAATACTCGCTCAAAACCTGAGGGATCCGGCTCTGTGGTGTGTTTTATATTCGCAACAAAGTTGCTGTCTTGATAAAAGAGTTTTTGATTACTTACCCAATACTCGGGAAGTAAAATTCTTGGAACAAGTTAATCCATTAACAGGCATCGCCTAGGAAATATCGGTGAGTTTTCCTTTCCAACTAGATACGACTTCTTGGTGGAGCCGTATCAACAAGTTTCTACTTGGAGAAAGTGGGGACGAGCTTTACGTTTCAGAGTCATGGATTCCATCTGAACTAGGAGTGGCGTAAGTGGTCGAGTGGCGCCGGCCCAGTCTAATTATATTGGCCCAAATGGCCTGGAAGTTCCGCTAAGACGGTCCATTCCTTAGGAGTCCAGTGTTCGGTTGACAAGTAAATCCGACAGGTTCTCCTCTACATGTAGAAAA
Source organism: Apium graveolens (assembly GCF_009905375.1). Classification (NCBI taxonomy): domain Eukaryota; kingdom Viridiplantae; phylum Streptophyta; class Magnoliopsida; order Apiales; family Apiaceae; genus Apium; species Apium graveolens. The sequence continues at coordinate 80,194,189 of NC_133649.1, forward strand.
TGGTGGGGTTGTACTACTGTGACTGATCATCGTAAGTGGTCTTCCTGGCGCGACAAACTCCCGTAATGAGTTCATCATCCAGTTGGATAATTCTGCAACACTACCCGTAGCATTTCGATCGAAAGGCTACGAATGGGTGGTTTCTGAAGCATTGACAGGGTCAAATAGTTTTAATGGTGTTCCCATTGAATGAAGTATCTCGTAACTTCATTTCCTTTAAAAAATATTTCAAAGATTGAATCTATTCAAGTCTTAACTTGTGGTCTCATCTATGGGATGACCTTTTGGAAACTTATTATACTTTGAACAGTAGTAGTTCAAGTAGATTTCTAAAAATGGTATAAGTATAGTGAAGTAATTGGTAACTTCATCTTCCTTTAAACTTATATCCAATAAGTAAGTATCTTACACTTGATAAAGGATTCTAGTAAGTTATCCATTTAGATACTTGCATTATTGTTTACACTATATATTATCTTGCGAGCTGTAATGCTCACTCTTGCTTCATTTCTTCATCACACAACAGTTAGGAAAGATGGCCAGACTCAAGCAGACCCAGCGCAAGCGCGTGGGAAGCGTCCCGCGTCTTCCCGTTGATGTTGTAGCTTCTATAGCTGCAGAGGTAGATCTATTGGTAGATCAGGCATTCTACTTTTGGGAACCAAATATTGTATAATTATAACTTGTGGCAGATAATGGCAATTAACTATAAATTTATCAAGTAATCATTTCGGGTTGTAATAACTTTTAAATTGTGGATTCAAGGACTTGTACTTATTTCAATTTCATCTCTGAGACTATAATGGGTTGTGGTGTGTGTTAGTGTGGGGTCATAGCATAAGGTTATTTATTATAATTAAGTGAAGTGATATTGTGGAAAGAAAGACCGTGACGACCCGGATTCCCGACCCCGGATCTGGGGGTGTTACAAGCTCCATAGGAGGCTACAATTCAAGTTGGATAGACCGGAGCAAAACAAGATGCTACAACTGCAATGAGTTAGGGCACTTTGCATCTGATTGCAGAAAGCCTAAGGCAACAAAATCAAATGACTCCTATGAAAAGAAGGAAACATATGAAGATTTGAAAAGGAAGAATCAGAAGCTTAATTTGTGTTTGCAGGGTAAGGTAAGAAAAGAAAAGATCATGTGGATTCTGGACAGTAGGTGTTCTAGGCACATGACAGGAGAAAAGTCCCTGCTCACATGAGTGGTTGAGAAAGCTGGCCCTATAGTTACCTTTGGAGATGACAACAAAGGATTTACTAAGGGATATGACAATTTGGAAATTGGTATTGTCATCATTGAAAACATCTCTTTTGTGGAAGGATTGAAGCATAATCTTTTGAGCATAAGTCAGTTTTTTGACAAAGGATACAATGTTGATTTTATATCAGAAAGATGTTTGATCACTCACAGGAAATATGAGAAGCTTGCTTTACGTGGAGTAAGGAAAGGTAATTTGAACGTAGCTGACTTGAAGTCTACCTGTGATGGAGTAATCAGATGTTTCTACGGCAAAGCTTCATCAGAACAAAGTTGGCTATGGCACAAGAAGCTCTCACACTTGAATTTTAAGACAATGAATTCTCTTGTCAAGAGAGAATTAGTGAGAGGACTACCACAGATGGAATTATGTCAAGAAGGACTCTATGAAGTTTGTGAAAAAGGGAAATCAAAGAAAGCATCATACAGAAGCAAGGAAATGACAAGCATAACTGAACCTCTTTAGTTAATTCACATGGATTTATTTGGTCCAGTGAATGTGTTGTCACTATCAAGGAAAAGATATGCTTTAGTGATGGTCGATGAATTCTCCAAATATACATGGGTGTTGTTTTTGCAATCCAAGGATGAAGCACCTCAGCTGATAGTGGATCATATAAAGAAGATTGAGATGGAAGCGAAATTACCTGTCAGAAAGATTAGATCAGATAATGGGACAGAATTCAAGAATGCATTTCTAAATGAATTCTGTACAGAGAAAGGTATTTCGAGATAGTATTCAGCTCCAAGAACTCCACAACAAAATGGAGTAGTAGAAAGGAAGAATCATATCTTGGTTGAAGCAGCAAGAACTATGCTAAGTGAATCAAGACTTCCTACTTACTTCTGGGATGAAGCTGTCAACACAGCGTGTTATACTCAAAATCATACCCTGATTAATAAAGATCATGACAAGACTCCTTATGAGATAATGACTGACAAGAAACCAACACTGAAATACTTTCATGTGTTTGGTGCTAAATGCTTTGTACTGAAGGAAGGAAATGAGCATCTAGGAAAGTTTGATGCTAAGGCAGAAGAAGGCATATTTCTTGGCTATTCTCTGGAATCTAAAGCTTATAGAGTTTATATGATTACTGATCAGAAGGTGATTGAAAGCCTTAATGTAACCTTCGATGACACAAAGTTGGCAAGTCTGCAAAGAGAAAAGGATTCTGAATCTCTGGAATTTGAAAATCTATCAGATGATCCTTTGGATATAATAGAACCTGAGATTGCTAGAGCTATACCTACAATACATGGCAATGCTGATTCAGGATCAAGTGGAGGTAATGGTGGAAATAATGACTATGATAATCATACAGGAACACCTTCAAGAACTACTGCACAAAGATCAGAATCATCTAGTCATGGTGACAATAACTCAGGGGGAGCAGGAAGAGGATCTACAGTTCATACTCAACATCAGGCTGAACAAGGGGAAACATCAAGATCTTATCCGCCTTGTCAAATAGTTTGGAACATAGACCATCCCTTTGAGTTGATCATTGGTGATCCTGACACAGGAGTGAGAACTAGACATGCCACTCAGAATGAATGCCACTTTTCAGGGTTTCTTTCATAAATGGAACCTAAGAAAGTGGATGAGGCACTTGAAGATCCAGATTTGGTTATTGCTATGCAAGAAGAACTCAATCAGTTTGAGAGGCAGAAGGTATGGAAGCTGGTACCCGACCAAAGAACAAGTCAGTGATAGGCACTAAATGGGAATTTAGGAATAAGCTAGATGAAGATGGTATTGTAACGAGAAATAAGGCCAGACTAATAGCTAAAGGGTACTCTCAAGAAGAGGGTATAAATTATGATGAAACCTATGCACCAGTTGCTAGACTTGAGGCAATCAGGATGTTTCTGGCATTCGCAGCACATTCAGAATTCAAAGTTTATCAAATGGATGTGAAGAGTACATTCTTGAATGGGGAGCTAGAAGAAGAAGTGTATGTAGAACAACCTCCAGGTTTTGAAGATCCAAATCTGGCTGATTTTGTATACTTCCTATTCAAAGCTCTCTATGGTCTTAAGCAATCACCAAGGACATGGTATGATACTCTCTCTGAGTTTTTACTTGAGAATGGTTTTACTAAAGGTGTCATAGATAGAACTCTGTTTCATAAAATGCATAAATCCAATATAATATTAGTTCAAGTATATATTGACGATATTATATTTGGTTCTACTAATGATGATCTTTGCAAGAGATTCTCTAAGCTATGCAGCGTAAGTACGAAATGAGCATGATGGGAGAGTTGAACTACTTTCTTGGATTACAAGTGAGTCAAAGGAAAGATGGTATATTCATTTGTCAATCCAATTATATTAGAGAACTTCTCAAGAAGTATAATATGGAAGATTCAACTCCAGAAAAGACTCCCATGCCAACAGCCTCTAAGCTTGATCTACACAAAACTCGTAAGAAAGTTGACATCACAAGCTACAGAGGTATGATAGGCTCATTACTTTATCTCTCAGCAAGTAGGCCAGATATTATGTTTGCAACATGCTTATGTGCTAGATTTCAAGTTGAACCAAAATAGTCTCATCTTATAGCTGTTAAAAGAATATTTAGGTATCTTAAGGGAACTCCAAATCTTGGTGGTTGGTACCCTAAAGGTACATGTTTTGACCTAGTTAGATATACAGATTTAGATTTTGCAGGTTGTAAGATTGACCGGAAAAGTACATCAGGAAGCTTTCAGTTTCTTGGGAGAAGATTGGTATCCTGTCATAGCAAGAAGCGGCACTCAGTATCCACATCAACTGCTGAAGTTGAATACATAGCTGCTGGAAGCTGTTGTGCCTAAATCTTGTGGATGAGGAACCAACTCCGGGATTATGGTATGTTGGTATCGAAGATTCCAATTTTCTGTGACAATACAAGTGCAATAGCAATCTCAAAAAACCTAGTTCAACACTCAAGAACAAAGCACATTGATATCATGTATCACTTTATCAGAGAGCATGTCACAAATGGCACTGCGGAGTTACATTTTGTACCCACAGAGGATCAAATTGCAGACATCTTCACAAAACCACTTAATGAAAACACTTTCTCTAAGTTGGTTAGTGAACTTGGGATGTTAAATCTTTCTAATTGATATATTAGAAGTCATAAACTGTAGTTTGTCTTGGTTGAATTCACTTGTTATTAAATTTCAATATTTCAAGGATATCTGAATTTACATGCCATTAATTATTTCTCGTAATTCAATCATTTATGTGCTTGTATCCAATAATATAAATATGTTTTAGCACATTCATATTGATAAAGCTAAGAAATTTAATTTTAGTGGACTTTAAATAATTAATATTTAAAGGGGTTCATTGAAATTAATTTATATTTGCAGCATAATCATTTTTCAGAAAAATATGGTGTTATCAATGTAATGATAATAATTGTATAAGTGGTGAAAAATAATTGTGATTTATTAATTTTAACATCTTTTAAATGTACAAATATTTAAAAGAATATGTTAAAATTATAATGATAGCAGCACAAAATTCATTTCTTGGAAAATTGAAAAAAAAATGAATTTTGCGCCATAGAGAGCTTGGACTTAGAAAAATCTAAGTGTCCCTCATGTGGTTGCCACAGAGAGTCACCTTAGAAAATTCTAAGCGAGTCTCTTGTGGTCGCCACATAGAGCCACCTTGGAAAATTATAAGTCTCTCCTGTGGTCGCCACAAAGAGTATACTCTGCTCCCTGGTCGCCATAGGAGAACCCTGACACTCTAAGTCGCCACACACCACTTAATCACTTTGTGATTTGTTATCTGTGAGTATATATACATACAAGTCAATATTTCTTCGGTTATATACACACAGTACTAAGTCGTAAGGGAGGAGAAATTTTTATTTTGATCACATCCTTAACAAACTGCTGCCAAAATTTGTAATTTTTAAAGTTTTTGAAAGCCCAAATCACAAGGATTATTTTGATACCAAAATCAACAAATTTCACCGGATATTTGTGGAGATCGAATTACCCTAGCTTTTGGTTTAAGGCTTTGTTTGACATAACTTGTTAATTGGGATGATTTCAATTTAGTTTCTTCTTAAGGCTTCGTTTGGTTAATTTTTAAAGTGTGTTAAAAGTTTGGTCAATTTGTTTTATTTTATAATTCGATGGGCACAAATCTATTTGTTTTAAATTCAAATTTTATTCTCATTTTTTAATAAATGGCGGATAATAGTCATATTTTAAAAATAAATTATGTTTCAATTATTGAACGTGATCCAGTTAAAATGGCCTATTTTGAGGCATGGATCCATTTTCTAAATGAACACTCCATTGTGCGCTTCGCATTAACTATTAATGTCAAATTAAGTTGAGCTTCTCAGGCATGTGCACAGAACAACAACAAACTCCTCTGATGACAAACAACTGGCTTTTTCTTTTGTTATTGGTAATGATACCATCAGAATCACAGAAGACGATTTAAATGAACATCTTCAGCTACCTCGTGATAACTTTGATGCCATTCCACTTGACTGGGAAATACTCAGTTTCTTCAGAGGAATAAGAAGCACATTTACAGGGAATGACAATATTCCTAAACACTTTAACAAGAGTCATCTTCCCAAGGAACGAATCTATTTTTCAACATATTATCTCACTGATTGGCTCCCAAGACTGGTGGATTCCATGGACTGGCTCATTTCAATCAAGTTATTGGTGTTGCTGTCGCAAATAATCTTCGCATCAACTTTGGGCATTTATTCATGAAGCACATTTTGGAGAACCAATCTCAGCATCAAAACTTTATCTTATATACAAGGTTTCTTCAGATTGTGCTCAATGGAAAACTATCATAAGCACAAAAGACATCAACTCACAGTGACATCTTGGAAGATTCTCCTATCATGTCCCCGTTGATAGTGACTAAATTGCACAGGAAAGGAAACTATTCAAATACAAACGCCGCTATCCTAACAGACTACATGATAGATGTCTTTGCTACTATCAATGCTCAACATGAAGATGAAGACGATGAAGGTGAACCTCAAGCTGATAATGCAAAACAGGAAAACATTGCTCATGCACCTTGAAGAGAATGTGAATGAAGAAGCAGATCAACCTGAGCCTGAGGATGTTGATCAAGCAGAGGCTGAAGTTGAACCACATCAAGAAGTTGTACCTGACAATACTCAACAACCTCAACCGGAAGCTTCTAGAAAACCTCCTGAAGCTGCTGAGTCTACTCACTCTAATACATCTGTCTACAGACCAGCTTTCTTAGGTATGGGTACATCTGCTATGAGTAATACTTATGAAGCATGCTCTGATTTCATTAGTATAGATCAATTATATCTTGACCCTCATCACACACAGCTACTTATTAAACAAGTAGATAGGAGAGGTAGTGAATTTGGCATACCACAAATTCATAACAACCCTCTAGAGCTCAATCAAACACCTTCAACTCTCTTAGCCCAAACCCTGGAGTATAAGGACCCTATGAATATAGAGGGAGAAACTGCACTAGATGCATCAAATAAGGAAGGTACTTTGAGAGAACCCACAGCTCTGTCTCCTTTGAAGCGAAACAGTATATCCCTTGAGACAACTGTAAACCTCCAGGTATCTTCTCAACAGGATTCTATGGCTAAAAAGGGAACTAAACAGTTACTAGATCTATCTTCTCAACAAGGTAGATCTATTGAAATTCGCCCGTCAGCCACGACATCTTGTAATGAGTCAAACACACTCTCCAATATTCAAGCTCTTGAAGCTTTTAATAAGTCGATTAGAAGAGTTCTTTTTGGTGAGGAAGTATTGACGGAAATAGGGCGTTCAACCATTTTACGGTTAGAATATCCTGTTCAAGATCCTTTAATGGATCAACTGCCTTCACAGGTGTTAGGATGCCACATATGACGTCCCCAATGCTCCTCCCAGTGATTCTAACTCTAGATGAGTCATCTAATGATGATAGAAACTTGTCTCATACAAGGATCGGGAATTGTGAACTCCCATTGCACCACTGCTGACCTCCTTAAGGATGGCTCCAGTGTCTTCTGCAGGTACACTTGGAACTTGGAGCTTTTGGAGGAGTGAACATGTGAGCACGAGTGACACACATCACCCCAAACTGAGTGCTAGAGTGATGAGTGATACACTGCGAGAAGCCTGCGAGACACCTACCATCCAAAATACACCCATAGATTTATCAAACTATGTCACCAAATCCTATCTTAAAGACCAGCTGGCTTTCAAAAATAGTTATCTCAAAGAACAGCTGGCTCTTAAAGATCAACATTTTCAGACAGAATTATCTCTTAGGGATCATCAAATCGTCAGTCTTTTCGATTAACTTGAACATCAGCGAGCAATATTCGCCAGTTTAAGGGAATTCATTGAGCGATCTCTATCTCATGAAGGAAAAGGAAAGGCAATTGCCAACACTGAGCCAAAGCTCCCAGTTAGAAAGCAAAGCGCCAATCCCAGTCTCATCTGAAGCAGCTCTTGCCAGTATAGGGCCAATGACCTCAGTCAGCAAGCAATTGTCTGTTTCTCTTGAGATCCTTGTCTCGACCTTACATGCTCAATCAACACCTAGCTCTGAAGGATAACCCAACTGAGGGGGAGAAAAGGGTAGTAGAACAAGAAAAAGTAGACATTGTTGTTGATCTACTTCAAGATGCCTTTCAGGATACTGGAGCTACCTATGATGAATTTGGAGATGAGCTAAAGGAAGAGCAAGAATAGAGAATTCATGAAAGGGTGCTCCTCAAGGAAAGATTCACTAAGGAAAGTGCAACATCTAAGGGGGAGCAATCAGTACATCTGAGCCAAATAATTACAACCCTTAGAAAAATCTATTGTCTTAAATATATGCTCCAAGACCCTTATTCTCTGAAGATAAACTGGAGGAAGGTGAAATAGATGAAAGTGATGTTCCTATGGGGTGTGAGCCAAGATTTGAAAAAGTGGCTACGGAAGAAAGAAAGATCATTACTGAGGATGAAGAGTTTGAAGATGAAGATGCCTTCTCAGATGACTGTTTATTTTATGGACTGCCAGAGAAAATCAATCGCTCTTATACATAAATTCAAGAAGAAATGGAAAGATCAAGAGCAAGGATTCTTAGATCCATTCAAAGAAAAGAGAACAGAGAAGCATATCTTTGAGCTAACATGAAAGGAAGCAAATGGGAAGAAATTAAGAATAAAATGGACAAATAAAAAACATATCATCATCAAGACCCTGGTAACTCAAATCTGTTAAGAACTGTGGAGCATTATAGAAAGAAATATGAAGAAATCCATGAGTTCTATGATCAGTTCAGCAAAGTAATTACTGGAACTACTGTGAACATTCTGAAGAATGGATGGAAGATCACTATCAATCACAGAGATGGTCTACAGATGAAGGTGTCTACCAGTGTGCTCAAGAAGTTGAACATTATTGAACTTTTTGTCTTGGCCTCAAAAATCCCATGATTGAAATCAAGTGAGAATGAATATTTCAGAGATAAACTTTGGAGAATGATGATGGATGTATCCCCTCAGGCCTTTATGCATCCATTTGTGATCAAAGTATTTGCGGGTGGCAGGATGTAAAACATCACCATGTCTGACCAACACTTAAGAACCATTCGTTTTCTACAACTTACTTTCTTGGAAAGTCAACTCAGGAGCAAAAGAGCTAAACTGGAAGCTCCTGGTGTTAAAAGATCAGAAGCAGATTACAAAGCTGCCGAAGTTCTATATGCTTATAGGCTCAATAATAAGATGATCAGAGATTCAGAGAAGGATATGAAGAAGGTTACAAGAGAGTATCATGAGATGGTGTTCATTAATGGAGAACCAGAAATTAATCTTCTGAAAGATAATGAATCCATAATCAACACTGACAGTGAAGGGGAGCTAGTCTTCAAAATCAACAAGAGCAAGATCAGGATCAAAGACTTCAGAACAAGTGAATCAGACTCAATACAACAATCCTTGATGGATGTCAAACTATCCATATGTAAAGAGCACAAGGTTGCTTTGATTCCTATCATTAAGATACTTGATGAAGTGATGGAAGAAGAATCAATCAATGACACTAAAAGAGTAAGAGGACATCCAAAAAGGATAACAGTCTTTGTAATGTCCAGAAAATCATCACTATTTTTTGATCTTGTTCTTAAATGCACAAAAGTCAAATATCTTGAGATAATGCTTCATGAGCTGAACAATCCACCTCCAGTCAATGCACTTGAAATATAAGCTCGTGATTGTGTGCAAGCTAGATTGAATGATCTAAAAGAGTCCCCTCCAAAACCTTCAGATCCCAAGAAGAAAGTCACTAAGAGAAAATCTAATCAGACTCAAGAAGGAGAAGGAAGCAGGAAGTAGAAAAGAACAAAGACAAATAAGACATAGTATATATGTGTTCAGGCTAGAGGAACACTTCTTTGTAATTTGTAACTTAAGAAATTTGCAAATTGAATATGTAATCCAGAATGTATTTAATATCTTTATCTGTTTTGAGATTGTACTTTTTCTTATTATCATTTGAGTTATCCTGAGGGATTTGCTTGTCGAACTCTAATAATCAAATAGGGGGGATTGTAAAGCATAATGTAATGTAACATGTAATCGAGGAATTATAACTCAACATGAAAATAGAAATAGATAAACAATATTAAACTCTGAAGCACAGGAACCCTGCAGATGAAGACATGATAAGCCATAGAAGTGTATACTAATACAAGTAGATTTTATGGTCGCCACATGACTGGTCACCATAGAGAATCTCTAAGGCACCAGTGGTTGCCATAGAGCTTGGTCGCCATAAAAGAGGACACAGTATGTACTGGTCGCCATAGGGCTTCACCAAGTTGCCATAGGGCTTTACTAAGTTTCCATAGATCTTAAACAGTCGCCATAGAGCAATAAAAAGCCACTGGTCGCCATAGAAGAGTATGCAAAGGATGTTCAAGTCGCCATAGAAGAGTTGTGATATTCAGTGAATCCATTGCAGCAAAAACAAAGGATTGTATGGACACAGTAATGCAACATGTCCAATGAATTTGAAAGACTACATTAGAAGCTAAATGAATTGAATTCATTGCAGTTATCTTCTTCAGCAATACAGTTTAGTTTACGAGAGCTCCATTAAGGCCCCTCATTTATTAAGCTTGTAAACATATCGTTATGCTGCTGAATTTATTGTAGCTAATCAATTTATTGATTAGATTGTAGCAACCTCGAGGATTATATTAATAAAACAATATATTCCTCGAATTGTTTTATATCTAATTTGATTTCGTACTTTTAACGAAGAACTTATAAACGAATCGAAGAGATTGTAGGTATCGTATTCAACCCCCCCTTCTGCAATACTTTGGGACTAACAGTTCTTTCTCTCATTTACACCATTTTCTTGAGGTGTTCTAGCAGCAGAAAATTCTTGAACAATGCCTTTGCTTTTGCAGAATTCACTCAATGTTGCATTTCTGAATTTTTTCCCATTATCACTTTCCAATCTCTTTACACAATTTTGATCTTCAGCCTGTTTTTCTATCTTCTTTATGTGCTCAATTATGATATGTGGAGTTTCATGTTTAGAGTGCATAAATTCTACCCAAGTATATCTTGAGAAATCATCCACCATCACAAGTGCATATTTGTTCCTTGAAATTGATAAGACATTTACTGGCCCAAACAAGTCCATGTGAATAAGTTGCAATAGTGCACTTATGGAATTCAAAGTTTTTGACTTTTGACTTGATCTTTTCATTTTTCCTTTCTGATAGGCTTCACAAACTTCAATTTGAGCAAACTCTAATTTTGGCATGTCTCTCACCAACTCTTTCTTGACCAGAGTGTTGATTGCCTTGTAGTTTAGATGTGAGAGTTTCTTATGCCTTAACTTACTTTGCTATATTGATGCCTTGGTGTAGAAACAAAAAACTTTTTAGCCCACACTATGTTGTGTATGAGAAAATGAGTTTCGGAGTTGACAACTTGATTATACGAACCAAATGAGTGTATATAAACGCTATTAGTTTTCGAAGAAAATGAACTTTGAAAAACGACCATATTTACGAATCATCGAGGATTACGGGAATCACAATATAATTACGAATTTAAAATCCTACGGATTTATATCCAAGTTTGATAATTCAAAACATAAGGAATAAATATGAAAGCATTTACGTCGCGAATTATTTACGAGAAATTATTACGAAAATGTTTAAGCGACCGAGCGAACACGTAAACGATTAAATAAATGTAACACACTAACTGATCATAGTAAGAAAGTAACCATGGTTACTTTATCAAATAGTGAGCTAGAGATAGGATGATCAACCAAGGCTAAGCAAATAGTGAGCTAAAGGGGCTAAGCAAGTGGCTTAGCTTGTAATCTACCACAAGCTAGCTAGATTTGTCTCCAAGATTGGCAACATAAATCAAATAATAGGATATAAACTAGAGAATAAAAATCAATATAAGATATCACAAGCTATCACTTGAATCATTCCAAGAAGGAACCAAGAAGCATCACCAAAAACTCTCTCTTTCTCTCCCACTTCTCCCCATTCGGCCCTTCATCAAAAAACAAGGGAATCAAAATCAAAACCTCAAGCTCTAGCCATGGATAAATCCTCCCATTAATTCTCAAGCTTCCTAGCAACCAAACTAAGGATAAGATAAATCTTTGAGCTCTTTTTATCAAGGTTTGATGGGTGAAATAAAATCAAGAAAGTTGAGAATGAGTAGTATGAATAGTAACTCTTCTATGGTTTCTTGATTTCAATGGTGGTTTTAGGTCCCACACTCCCAAGACTTCACCATCATCAAGAACACATATCAATCCCTCAAGAAAGGTAAAAATCTGTGACCCAACTTTATTTAAGATTTAAGTTCAAGATCCTTTTAGTATGTAGTTGTAAACATAGTTTTGGTTGGAGTATTGTTGTAATCTTGATGTTTTGCTAAGTAGATTTAAGGTTGATTTTTGTTGTATCAGGAACATGATGTTATTGATAGGATTTAGTGGGTTGATGATGATATGTTGATTGTTGGTGGTAGTATAATGATTTAAGGCGTTAACGAAACTCCGATCGTAACCGTAATCTCGTTAAAATGAACAAAACATAACTTTAAGTTTCTGCAGAAAGTTCCGAAGATTTAAACTGTAGATTCTTCAAAAATAACCATTGATTATGATAGAAAATGTTATAAGTATCGTTTAGGCGCTTGAATCGCTTGATTCCGATTTACGGATCAAAAGTTATGGCCGTTTTACTAAAAGTGATATACGCGACAAAAACTGCTACAAATTAGGAATATTGTAAATATAAATGATTGACTTAAAAATATTTAAAAATCATGCAATTTTTACAGAGAGTAAAAAATATAGTTTATTAGCTTCCATAAAAACTTTAAGTAAAAATGTTGATTTTTTAATTTTATAAAAATATCGGAGCCGAGGTTGCGCGGAGTACGAATGTCAAGACAATCCCCTGTTAGGAAACTGTCACTTCGGGATTTTCACCCCTATTAACAGAAAACTATTTTCCAATCATGTGTTCTAAATTTTGTCAATATCGCGCACGCAAAAACGGTGCATCAATTGAGTTAACGATTTGAGAGATATCAACGTTTTAGTGAAAGAGGTTTGAATAGTAAAACTCCGTAGTAGACCGAACTTTTGAAATGCTTTTCACCTAATTAAATTCATTTTATCAAAATGAAACTTTTAGTATAAATATTACAAGCCCTAAAGAAGCTCCTTGAGGTGGTTTTGTATTAATATATTAATTTAAAGATTTATTAAAAATGATAGAGTGCGAGCCGCGTAATAGTAATATCCGGTAAAGTCAATTCTAGAAGACCACTTTGACCTTCCGTTTCGACCAAGGAGTGATACTTATTTCGAGTCGGTTGAATAATTAAAGTTATGAAGTATTGAAATTATTAGAAATATAAGTTGGTGATGAGAGTAGGAATACTGATTAAGATTATGATGTTTGTTGATTAGAAAACCCGGAACGAGAGGAAGTCGGGGAAACGTGTCTTGGACTCCAGGCAAGTTTACGAACCCAACTCCATTTACTGTTGTGTTGTGAAAGGATTGTTTTATTATCATTGCATAAATACCATGTTTGCTATTATACGCAATTATTGAATTTTCGCATAATGTAGCGATGTTGTACGATAAGTATATATCGTGAAATGTTTATTCCGCTATAAGCGTGACGTATTATAATAAGACCGAGAGTAGGTCGGGATTTCAAGATAAAAACTCGGGAAACATTAAAATACCTCGAACTTTTATTAAAATAATTTCCCAACGATCATATTCCCTCGACTATATTTTATTATTGGAGTAATAAATATTATATACCTATTCCTTTATTATGGGAGAAGTATACTCCAACAAATTATCTATTTCAAATCCGATTAAACATTAAAGATTATTAATTACGTAGACATAAACTAGTTAAGAAATATTATTTCAAACATTCTTTTAAAAGTAAACTCGAGGTTTAATTATTTATCGATTATCATTTATTATTCATTATTCATTAAAGGGTTTATTTATGATTTAAAATCATAGAACCTGATTTAAAATACTTTCTAATTTTCGGAAAATTATTTGAATAATTTCAGATCGTCGGAGAATATTATCTCGACTTATTTTTATATTTTGAATATATTTTCAAGGAGAAATTCCCCCTTATTTAATTATTTTTTGGCGATAGTCAACTCACATCCATAGTACTTCCTCCGAAAAATTTCGGAAGTACATATATATATATGAAGTAAAGCTATGCTTATCAATAAGCAAACTGCTTGGGGGAACTTCGATGTGGTTCGAGTTCTCGAGATATGATAGGATTTCCTAAAGGACAAGGGAGGGGTAGGATTCAGGTACTTCGTGTATTGGATAGACTACTAGTACCATTGGAGACGGTACTATATGTACCTAAGGACCTGCGAAGTGTGTGTATATCCGAAATGAGGACACATAGCCCGTATGCGGAAAGGGTGATAACCGGGATATAAAGGTGTCGTCCTTCTACATGTAGAAAAGGTTACTTTTATCGTAGTACGACTGATCATCGTATGCGGTGGCTCCAACGAATGTCATATTCTTCCAATCGGAAATGTAATGCAATACCGTAACCCAAGCCTCGGTGCTGGGATTACTATTAAGGTATTCGCGGGATAATAAAATTCCCTAAAGAATTGTTTTGATAAGAAGGTGTGTATCACCAAGGAAAACTTTTTTCGAATAAAACATAATTATTATATATGATGTTTTACGTAAGTTTATCATACAGTCATTTTCATACTGTACATTATTATGCTGGGCATTATGGCTCACTCTTGCTTTCTTTTAAATGACACAACACAACAGATTACCAGTATGCCGGCATGGGACTTAGTCACTTTAAAACCATGAAGTGATTGAAGAACAGTATACTTCCTTATTTGTTAATCATTGAGTAAAATTCCTTCCTTCAAAATAACATCATTTTGAAACCTCAATGATTAACCTTTGGTTGAGAATGTTATTTTAAACTTCCTTCATTATTCGAGAAGAAAAGTATTCTTTCAATGGGAAAATCTTACAAGTATCATTTTTATGATGTTATTATTCAACAATCATTGCTTTCAATGGATATTCTCCATAATATCACAATATAGAATTCTAAGAACGGAAAAAATATCCTTGTTATATTCTTCCTTCCAAGTTATAAATCTTCTGAGTGTTGCGACTCTTTTATTCAGAGCTCATTATTTGTTCATATGTTAGATTTTGAAATCTTGTTAAGATTGTCTAAATTACATCGGTATCGTGAAAATCATTTTTCCAAGGCCAACTGCCTTCCCAACAAAGAAGAGGTATAGTTGAGAACCGATTATTATAATATGAGACTGAAAGCTCAGTGCTATGATGGTGCAATCGAAGCATCGTGATGAGTAAGTTGTTTTAAAAAGGGAATACCATGTTTAGTTATTATCATAAGGATCTTTAACATGGTTATAGAAGAACGATAATAGAGATATGACGTGATTAGTGAGGTACGCTTCTGTGAAACACTATTGGGATAGGAATTAATGAATTCGGGAAAGACCAATCATGTGTGAATTCGAGGAATAAGGCCTTCAAAAAAGGGGGTGAACATAAGATTAGTAATAACCTCTTGTTAAAAATACTCGACAATAAAAACTGGATTTTGTATGAAATTTAATGACAATCTACGCAGCTTAAAGACCGTGACATAAGGCATCCTAATAATGATCTAGAATAATTTTAGAACTGAAAGGGACAAGAAGTTTACTTATGAGAAAATTTTAGAATTTTTTTTTTCACTAAACACAAGATAGAGGCTATAGTCAAATTGATCAAAGGCTATGATTGAGAAATCTATTATCATCAAGGAAAGGCCACTGTGGTGGCTGACACTTTAAGTAGGAAAATATATATTGAGGATGACAAATCTCAGGATAACTGATAAGAAGGATCGCATGAAAAGAACGCTTTATTACTTAACAAGAAGACTTAAATATGCCTAAAAACGTAAACGGATATTAGTCATGACAAAATATGTAAAGGGATTTCATTGAGTAGGTTAGTAAGTATTCAACATGGTTGAAAATGAAAATGGAAAGGCGAGGATTAAAATTTTGGCGATTACGACTTGTAGATGACCCAAATAGGAGTAAGAGTTAATTACGATAAATTTTGATGGAGGATTATCATGAACCAAGTTAGCCGTCGTGTTATTTGAGGATTTTGGGTGATGGATTAATTAAGACCGCTTACTTTAATATGCAAACGATAGATGTCCACTTTACAAAATTTTTATGAGCACGGAAGAGATAATTGGGACAGAGAGACCATGTGACGACTGCGCCGCGCAAGGACCCAAGATTTAATTTCATAACGGGACTATTTCCAAAGATATTTTATGAAAAAGGACAGACAGAGGTACAACTTAAAGTTCTCAAATCGACAAGTAGAAGGGGAGGACTATCCTGATCATTGAAGATACGTCTAGCGGCTTACCTTTTATTTGGAAAGGTTTGGGGAGTCGCCTATTGTTGACAGATAATTCGTGTAGATATACTTACCACGCTAGATACGAAAAATAGTCGGCGATATCCCTTACGAAGGACAACGTGAGAGAATGAAGGATGTCATTGTCAGAGCTGATAGAAGGCAAAGAAGATCGTGTACGCCCTATAAAGGCCACTGGTAGCAGATACCAATAAATGTGATTACGTTTAAGGCGGTAGCGAAAATAACAAGTATGACCCAGAAGGTATCGTAGTACTATAGATATTATACAGGGAATGATTAAAGAAGTCCGACCGATGACAGAAGCTGAACGTTCCACGATCCTAAAACGTGTCAATCAATTGCGTACGAAATGGTGCTTCCTTCAAGATGGCAACATGACGATGGTGTGCCTTACATTACTACAACAAGAAATGTTAAATATGGCGCTAAGCGTCTAGCAGG
Source organism: Apium graveolens (assembly GCF_009905375.1). Classification (NCBI taxonomy): domain Eukaryota; kingdom Viridiplantae; phylum Streptophyta; class Magnoliopsida; order Apiales; family Apiaceae; genus Apium; species Apium graveolens. Next base: position 80,210,945 of record NC_133649.1, read on the forward strand.
AGACGAGCGTGTAGATATGCAACGAGAACTTCTTACATAACATAATCAACAGAGATGATGCGCCAAAATGGGAAATGTTTAGGAACAAAACTCTAGCACTAGTAGGAGCGATGGAGGGGGAAACGAATAAGTTGAAGGATGATTCTAAGCAAGATGCGCTAATCGTCCATATTATAGATTTTAAGGGAAATGAAACGACCAGTTGACGTTAATCGAATTATCGACAATAACGAGTTATCATGTGTGCATTAGAACGGCTACAAAGCTTTGTACGGAAGAAAGAATCATTCTCTCTTAAGTTGGGAAGAAATTGGTAAGCGGAGGATACTGGACCATAGTTGAGTCAACAGACCAAAGGAATTCTTAGAACTTATCAGAACCCGGCTAGTGGCAGCCCAGGATGAACAATAGAGATATGCGGACCAGAACTATAAAGACAGAAAGTATGAAGTAGCGAACCAAGTACTGTTGAAAGTTCCTCCCGAGGAGGGAGTGATGAGATTCGAAAGGGAAAGAAATGTTCAACCCAAGATTTATTGGACCATTTGAAGAATTAAAGGACTAAGAAAGTTGACTTATAAACTAGCACCATCGTCGAACGGTCACCAAGTTTATAATGAGTACCACGAATCGAGGTTAGGAAATTTAATCGTCAAAACCAAACATATGATTGAAAATGAGCTAATAAACTCGTAGCCAGACTTAGCGTATGTCGAGTAGCGTGTAGAGGTCATAAGACTACAAGGACGAGTACCCGGAAATATATTGGATGGATGAGTAAAACTTTTATGAAGAGATCAAATACTGCAAGGTCGACGTGAGAACTCGAGGTTGTCATGAGAGAAGCATATCCCTACCTGTTTCTGAACTGATTCCGGGACGGAATCCTTTTAAGGGGGGAGGACTGTAAAAACCCAAATTTTTGACATCGGTAAAAGTCCTTTATGAATAGTAAAATAATAACTTGAATTTTTGAGACCTTGCAAAACATTTAATGAATAGTAACCCTGACGGACGGGGAAAAACTTTTTAGCCCACACTATATTGTGCATGAGAAAATGAGTTTCGGAGTTGATAACATGATTATACGTACCAAATGAGTGTATGTAAACGCTATTAGTTTTCGAAGAAAATGAACTTTGAAATATGACCTATATTTACGAATCATCGAGGATTACAGGAATCACAATATAATTACGAATTTAAAATCCTACGGATTTATATCCAAGTTTGATAATTCAAAACATAAGGAATAAATACGAAAGTATTTACGTCGCGAACCGTTTACGAGAAATTATTACGAAAACGTTTAAGCGACCGAGAGAACTGCGTAAACGATTAAATAAATGTAACATACTAACTAACCATGGTAAGAAAGTAACCATGGTTACTTTATCAAATAGTGAGCTAGAGATAGGATGATCAACCAAGGCTAAGCAAATAGTGAGCTAAAGGGGCTAAGCAAGTGGCTTAGCTTGTAATCTACCACAATATAGGTAGATTTGTCTCTAATATTGGCAACATATATCAAATAAGGATCATTTAGGCGCTTGAATCGCTTGATTCCGATTTACGGATCAAAAGTTATGGCCATTTTACTAAAAGTGATTTACGCGACAAAAACTGCTACAAATTACGAACATTGTAAATATAAATAATCGACTTAAAACTATTTAAAAATCATGAAATTTTTACAGAGATTAAGAAATATAGTTTATTAGCTTTCATAAAAATTTTAAGTAAAAATGTTGATTTTTTAATTTTATAAATATGTCGGAGCCGAGGTCGCGCGGAGTACGAATGTCAATACAATCCCCTGTTAGGAAACTGTCACTTCGGGACTTTCACCCCTAATTAACATAAAACTATTTTCCAATCATGTGTTCTAAATTTTGTCTAGATCACGCACGCAAAAACCGTGCATCAATTGAGTTAACGATTTGAAGGATATCAACGTTTTCAGTGAAAGCAGGTTTGAATAGTAAAACTCCGTAGTTGACCGAACTTTTGAAATGCTTTTCACCTAATTAAATTCATTTTATCAAAATAAAATTTTAGGATAAATATTACAATCCTTAAAGAATCTCCTTGAGGTGGTTTTGTATTAAAATATTAATTTAAAGATTTATTAAAAATGATAGAGTGCGAGCCACGTAATAGTAATGTCCGGTAAAGTCAATTCTTGAAGACCACTTTGACCGTCCGTTTCGACCAAGGAGTGATACTTATTTCGAGTCGGTTGAATAATTAAAGTTATGAAGTATTGAACTTATTAGTAATATAAGTTGGTGATGAGAGTAGGAATACTGATTAAGATTATGATGTTTGTTGATTAGAAAACCCGGAACGAGAGGAAGTCGGGGAAACGTGTCTTATACTCCAGGCAAGTTTAAGAACCCAACTCCATTTACTGTTGTGTTGTGAAATGATTGTTTTATTATCATTGCATAAATACCATGTTTTCCATTATACGCAGTTATTGAATTTTAGCATAATGTAGCGATGTTGTATGATAAGTATATATCGTGAAATGTTTATTCCGCTATAAGCGTGACGTATTATAATAAGACCGAGAGTCGGTCGGGATTTCAAGATAAAATCCTGGGAATCATTCCGGTGATATTATAGGACGATTACAAGTCCATAATAATATGTTTTAAAGAGACTCAACATCCACTTACGAAACATTAAAATACCTCAAACTTTTATTAAAACGATTTCCCAACGATCATATTCCCTCGACTATATTTTATTGTTGGAGTAATAAATATTATATACCTATTCCTTTATTATGGGAGAAGTATACTCCAACAAATTATCTATTTCAAATCCGATTAAACATTAAAGATTATTAATTACGTAGACATAAACTAGATGAGAAATATTATTTCAAATATTATTTTAAAAGTAAATTCATTCGAGGTTTAATTATTTATCGATTATCATTTATTATTCATTATTCATTAAAGGGTTTATTTATGATTTAAAATCATAGAACCTTATTTAAAATACTTTCTGATTTTCGGAAAATCATTCGAATAATTTCATATCGTCGGAGAATATTATCTCGACTTATTTTCATATTTTGAATATATATTCAAGGAGAAACTCCCCCCTTATTTAATTATCGGTTGATGACGGTCAACTCACATCCTTAGTACTTTCTCCAAAAACTTTCGGAAGTACATATATATATATGAAGTAAAGCTATGCCTATCAAAAAGCAAAGCGCTTGGGGGAACTTCGATGTGGTTCGAGTTCTCGAGATATGATAGGATTTCCTAAAGGACAAGGGAGGGGTAGGATCCAAGTACTTCGTGTATTGGATAGACTACTGGTACCGTAGGAGACGGTATAATATGTACCTAAGGACCTACGAAGTGTATGTATACCCGAAATAAGGACACATAGCCCGTATGCGGCAAGGGTGATAACCGGGATATGAAGGTGTCGTCCTTCTACATGTAGAAAAGGTTACTTTTATCGTAGTACGACTGATCATCGTATGCAGGTGGCTCCAACGAATGTCCTATTCTTCCAATTAGAATTGTAATGCAATACCGTAACCCAAGCCTCGGTGCTGGGATTACTATTAAGGTATTCGCGGGATAATAAAATCCCCTAAAGAATTGTTTTGATAAGAAGGTGTGTATCACCAAGGAAAACTATTTTCGAATAAAACATAATTATCATATATGATGTTTTACGTAAGTTTATCATACAGTCATTTTCATACTGTACATTATTATGCTGGGCATTATGGCTCACTCTTGCTTTCTTTTAAATGACACAACACAACAGATTACCAGTATGCCGGCATGGGACTTAGTCACTTGAAATCATGGGGAGAATCCCTTACAGCTTTGTCTCAGGTGGACCAGAGTATCCAGATAGGCATAAGATGTTAGTAGTAATTATTGTAACTTCATGTAGAGGTTACGAATAATTGTTTAAGATCCTGTAAAGTATATTTGAATGTAATAAAAAAAGATTACCTATTGTACACCGTTTCTAAGGCTATAACTTGTGTGTGTGCATGAGATTGGGGTCTGTTGGATTATTGAATTCAATACAGGTTACACATGAGTGAAGGATGGTGTGACGACCCAGATTCCTGACCCCGGATTTGGGGGCGTTACAGAAATGGTATCAGAGCAATAAGTTATAGTACTTAGAGATGAGAGTGTTAGGAGTCTGTCTAGATGTGAGATTACGTAAGAGCTCATATAGAGTTCATCATTGGACTACCGGATGTAGCCCCAATGTATAAGTCAGGATAAGGTGTATAATTGAGGTATTAAATCATGACTAATAGGACCATTGGAGATTATCAAAATGATGAGAAGAAATATAGAATCATATATGATTTGACAAGTATGTAGTTGTAGAACTCGGAGCTAAGTCTCGAGGGCATTTGGAGTAAAGAAGATATTACCAACACCATATGTAGATTTTGATAACACGAGCCCTGTTACTCGTAGTTCTTTATAGGTTGCCCGTGAAGGGGCATCACATGTGAGGATCATGAAGTCTAATTATTAGTATAACAGTTGAGGTTATTGGCCCAAACTAGTTGATAATGTCATTTTACCAAGGAGGATGTGAATATTGTATTAATCACGAGTTCACCAGAGATAGTGTCCAATATACCCTTAAGGATATTTTCCATTAAGGAAGAATATAATATACAAATGTCATCATAAGACAAGTACACTACATGATATTGTTAGTGCCCTTAACATGTAAGGTTATGATGGTTTAGATTAGAGATCAAGAGCATCGAGAATTGATAGCATGTCTATAATTAAATGGCATAAGATTACAACGAACGATGGTTTGATCTTAGAACCTTTTAAAAGGAAAGACCAGTGAGTCTAGAGTGGAATTCTTCGGTAGAAATGATGTCAGAGGCTACATATATATACTCGTAGACCTCTAATATATTCGGTAACGTATGTTCAAATACACACACATGTCACTGAACTTATGGACTGCATTGAGATCCCTAAGAGATCTCTTTGATCTGTTCCCAGGGGGAACTGGCCACTTATAGTTAGTAACGGATGCGTGTAGCAGGCAACTATCGGTTTAACAGATGTTTTTGGAATATTTATGAGTAAGGTCTTCAAGGTAAAACACCGGAATGACAGATATACGTGTGAAAGTCAAGTTAGTAAGCGATTTTAAAATGATGTTGAAAGAGAAACTATTTGAAACATGCAATTACGAAGAAGAGGAGGTGGGATCATCCTCAGATGGATAATGATGAGAGTTAAGATAATCAGTGAAACATTTTGGCACATACTCACTGTCACATTACTCTCTACAAATTATTGATCATTCGTATTACCTTGATAAGTTATATCAGGCAATCCTTTTCGTTCCCTACTTTGAACTTCTGATGTGACCATCTTGAATAGTCTTTCTCTGCATCAGGACTTGTTCAATTCTTTTAGTTAATCCATGAACTTTCATTCATAGGTTATGATCTTCTTGTTCAACTCAGAGATATTTATACTTCATTTCAATTATCCAAGAGATCTTTTTTTGTTATAAATTTTCCCTCAATTCATCGATGAATATTCATAATGAGTATCTTCATTTGATTCTTCTTTCATACTTACTCTTCTCAGTCGAGATTGTAAATATCTAACAAATTGTTAAAAACATGGATGATCTAATATCCATATATTCCTCGGGAATCCTTTTCCTCTAATCGGGATGAAATTATATATTGAACTTTGAAATTCAGAGTAAGGGTATCAATTTGATATTGGTATTCCGATTCAATTCTATTTAAAGATCTGATAAAGTATGTGAACTAGGGTACCTATGAGTGTACCCTTTATTTGGAAAGAAATATTTGATAAGAGGCTATCGATTGTTCCGATGCCAAGACCACTCGATTCAGAGTTATAATTGTCTTTCTCGGCCCAAATTTAAGAACCCTTTATTTCAAAATCATCATCCAGGTAGCCACAATTTCTTCAGTGGTTACGATGTTGAGATTTTTACAAACAAACTGAAATATGCCTAGTTGCATATGTTCTCATGAATGACTAGTTAATTGTCCTAACTAGTCAAAATATTAATTACTACAATGAAAGCCTAGCTAATCGTCCTAGCTAGTTGCTATGGGCCAAACCAATTGTGCTGGCCATTTTCTTAGCCAATTGATAATATTGCTTGATATGGACTAGTTATTATTTTGCTAGTTCCACTTCCAATAAAATTTTGATTATTCCATAGTGCATTATATATGCCAAATTTAATTGTTGATGAAATTTCCAAAGAATGATGTAATTGAGACCTAACTAGGTCGCCCACTCAAACGAGAATTCATATTCAGTTTTATGAAATATTTTGTTCATGAAATATTCTATTCTTTCGTTTGTATAACGAATTACCAATTAAAACCCTGAAGTGATTGAAGAACATTATACTTCCTTATTTGTTAATCATTGAGTAAAATTCCTTCCTTCAAAATAACATCATTTTGAAACCGCAATGATTAACCTTTGGTTGAGAATGTTATTTCAAACTTCCTTCGTTATTCGAGAAGAAAAGTATTATTTCAATGGGAAAATCTTACAAGTATCATTTTTATGATGTTATTATTCAACAATCATGGCTTTCAATGGATATTCTCCATAATATCACAATATAGAATTCTAAGGACATGGAAAAAAAATCCTTGTTATATTCTTCCTTCCAAGTTATAAATCTTTGGAGTGTTGCGACTCTTTTATTCAGAGCTCATTATTTGTTCATATGTTAGATTTTGAAATCTTGTTAAGATTGTCTAAATTTCATCGATATCGTGAAAATCATTTTTCCAAGGCCAATTGCCTTCCCAACAAAGAAGAGGTATAGTTGAGAACCGATTATTATAATATGAGACTGAAAGCTCAGTGCTATGATGGTGCAATCGAAGCATCGTGATGAGTAAGTTATTTTAAAAAGGGAATACCATGTTTAGTTATTATCATAAGGATCTTTAACATGGTTATAGAAGAACGATAATAGAGATATAACGTGATTAGTGAGGTACGCTTCTGTGAAACACTATTGGGATATGAATAAATAAATTCGGGAAAGACCAATCATGTGTGAATTCGAGGAATAAGGCCTTCAAAAAAAAGGGGGTTAACATAAGATTAGTAATAACCTCTTGTTAAAAATACTCGGCGATAAAAACTGGATTTTGTATGAAATGTAATGACAATCTACGCAGCTTAAAGACCAGTGACATAAGGCGTCCCAATAATGATCTAGAATAATTGCGATAAAGTTCGGACTGAAAGGGACAAGGAGTTTACTTATGAGAAAATTTTGGAATTTATTTTTTCACTAAACACAAGATAAAGGCTATAGTCAAATTGATCAAAGGCTATGATTGAGAAATCTATTATCATCAAGGAAAGGCCAATGTGGTGGCCGACACTTTAAGTAGGAAAATATATATTGAGGATGACAAATCTTAGAATAACTGATGAGAAGGATCGTATGAAAAGAACGCTTTATTACTTAAAAGAAGACTTAAAGATTCCTAAAAACGAAAACGGATATTAGTCATGACAGAATATGTAAAGGGATGTCATTGAGTAGGTAAGTAAGTATTCGACATGGTTGAAAATGAAAACGGAAAGGCGAGGATTAAAATTTTGGCGATTACGACTTGTAGATGACCCAAATAGGAGTAAGAGTTAATTATAATAAATTTTGAAGGAGGATTATCATGAACCAAGTTAGCCGTCGTGTTATTTGAGGATTTTGGGTGATGGATTAAATAAGACCGCGATAGATGTCCATTTTACAAAAATTTTATGAGCATAGAAGAGATAATTGGGACAGAGAGACCCTGTGACGACTCCGCCGCACAAGGACCCAAGATTTAATTTCATAACGGGATTATTTCCAAAGATATTTTGTGAAAAAGGACAGACAGAGGTACGACTTAAAGTTCTCAAATTGACAAGTAGAAGGGGAGGACTATCCTGATCGTTGAAGATACGTCTAGCGGCTTACCTTTTATTTGGAAAGGTTTGGGGAGTTGCCTATTGTTGATAGATAATTCGTGTAGATGTACTTACCACGCTAGATACGAAAAATAGTCGCCGATATCCCTTACGAAGGACAACGTGAAAGAATGAAGGATGTCATTTTCAGAGCTGATAGAAGGCAAAGAAGATCGTGCACGCCCTATAAAGGCCACTGGTAGCAGATACCAATAAACGTGATTACGTCTAAGGCGCTAGCGAGAATAACAAGTATGATCCAGAAGGTATCGTAGTACTATAGATATTATACAGGGAATGATTAAGAAGTCCGACCGATGATAGAAGCTGAACGTTCCACGATCCTAAAACGTGTCAATCAATTGCGTACAAAATGGTGCTTCCTTCAAGATGGAAACAGGACAATGGTGTGCCTTACATTACTACAACAAGAAATGTTTAATCTGGCACTAAGCGTGTAGCAGGAGACGAGCGTGTAGAAATGCAACGAGAACTTCTTACATAACATAATCAACAGAGATGATGCGCCAAAATGGGAAACGTTAAGGAACAAAACTCTAGCACTAGTAGGAGCGATTGACGGGGAAACGAATAAGTTGAAGGATGATTCTAAGCAAGATGCGCTCATCGTCCATATTATAGATTTTAAGGGAAATAAACGACCAGTTGACGTTAATCGGATTATCGACAATAACGAGTTATCATGTGTGCATTAGAACGGCTACAAAGCTTTGTACGGAAGAAAGAATCATCCTCTCTTAAGTTGGGAAGAAATTGGTAAGCGGAGGATACTGGACCATAGTTGAGTCAACAGACCAAAGGAATTCCTAGAACTTGTCAGAACCCGGCTAGTGGCAGCCTAGGATGAATAATAGAGATATGCGGACCAGAACTATAAAGACAGAAAGTATGAAGTAGCAGACCAAGTATTGTTAAAAGTACCACCCGAGGAGGGAGTGATGAGATTCGAAAGGGAAAGAAATGTTGAACCCAAGATTTATTGGACCATTTGAAGAATTAAAGTACTAAGAAAGTTGACTTATAAACTAGCACCATCGTCGAACGGTCACCAAGTTTATAACGAGTACCACGAATCGAGGTTAGGAAATTTAATCGTCAAAACCAAACATATGATTGAAAATGAGCTAATAAACTCGTAGCCAGACTTAGCGTATGTCGAGTAGCATGTAGAGGTCATAAGACTACAAGGACGAGTACCCGAAATATATTGGATGGATGGTAAAACTTTTATGAAGAGATCAAATACTGCAAGGTCAACGTGAGAACTCGAGGTTGTCATGAGAGAAGCATATCCCTACCTGTTTCTGAACTGATTCCGGGATGGAATCCTTTTAAGGGGGGAGGACTGTAAGAACCCAAATTTTTGACATCGGTAAAAGACCTTTATGAATAGTAAAATAATAACTTAAATTTTTGAGACCTTACAAAACATTTAATGAATAGTCACCCTGACGGACGGGGAAAAACGTTTTAGCCCACACTATATTGTGCATGAGAAAATGAGTTTCGGAGTTGATAACATGATTATACGTACCAAATGAGTGTATGTAAACGATATTAGTTTTCGAAGAAAACAAACTTTGAAAAATGACCATATTTACGAATCATCGAGGATTACGGGAATCACAATATAATTACGAATTTAAAATCCTACTGGATTTATATCCAAGTTTGATAATTGAAAACATAAGGAATAAATACGAGAGGATTTACGTCGCGAACCGTTTACGAGAAATTATTACGAAAATGTTTAAGCGACCTGAGCGAATGCGTAAACGATTAAATAAACGTAATACACTAACTAACCATGGTAAGAAAGTAACCATGGTTACTTTATCAAATAGTGAGCTAGAGATAGGATGATCAACCAAGGCTAAGCAAATAATGAGCTAAAGGGGCTAAGCAAGTGGCTTAGCTTATAATCTACCACAAGCTAGCTAGATTTGTCTCCAAGATTGGCAACATAAATCAAATAATAGGATATAAACTAGAGAATAAAAATCAATATAAGATATCACAAGCTATCACTTTCATCATTCCAAGAAGCAACCAAGAAGCATCACCAAAAACTCTCTCTTTCTCTCCCACTTCTCTCCATTCGACCCTTCATCAAAAAACAAGGGAATTAAAATCAAAACCTCAAGCTCTAGCCACGGATAAATCCTCCCATTAATTGTCAAGCTTCCTAAAAAACAAACTAAGGTAATATAAATCTTTGAGCTCTTTTTATCAAGGTGTGATGGGTGAAATAAAATCAAGAAAGTTGAGAATGAATAGTATGAATAGTAACTCTTCTATGGTTTCTTGATTTCAATGGTGGTTTTAGGTCCCAAAAACTATACTAAGCACTCCCAAGACTTCACCATCATCAAGAACACATATCAATCTCTCAAGAAAGGTAAAAATCTTTGACCCAACTTTATTTAAGATTTAAGTTCAAGATCCTTTTAGTATGTAGTTGTAAACATAGTTTTGGTGGGAGTATTGTTGTAATCTTGATGTTTAGCTAAGTAGATTTAAGGTTGATTGTTGTTGCCTCAAGAACATGATGTTCCTGAGAGGATTTAGTGGTTTGATGATGATATGTTGATTGTTGGTGGTAGTATAATGATTTAAGGCATAAACGAAACTCCGATCGTAACCGTAATCTCGTTAAAACGAACAAAACATAACTTTAAGATTCTGCAGAAAGTCCCGAAGATTTAAACTGTATATTCTTGAAAAATAACCCTTGATTATGATAGAAAATTTTATAAGGATCGTTTAGGCGCTTGAATCGCTTGATTCCGATTTACGGATCAAAAGTTATGGCCGTTTTACTAAAAGTGATTTACGCGACAAAAACTGCTACAAATTACGAACATTGTAAATATAAATAATCGACTTAAAACTATTTAAAAATCATGAAATTTTTACAGAGAGTAAGAAATATAGTTTATTAGCTTCCATAAAAACTTTAAGTAAAAATGTTGATTTTTTAATTTTATAAAAAATGTCGGAGCCGAGGTCGCGCGGAGTACGAATGTCAAGACAATCCCCTGTTAGGAAACTGTCACTTCGGGATTTTCAAACCTATTAACAGAAAACTATTTTCCAATCATGTGTTCTAAATTTTGTCTAGATCGCGCACGCAAAAACGGTGCATCAATTGAGTTATTGATTTGAGAGATATCAATGTTTTAGTGAAAGCGGTTTGAAGAGTAAAACTCCGAAGTTGACCGAACTTTTGCAATGCTTTTCACCTAATTAAATTCATTTTATCAAAATAAAACTTTTAGGATAAATATTACAATCCCTAAAGAATCTCCTTGAGGTGGTTTTGTATTAAAATATTAATTTAAGATATATTAAAAATGATAGAGTGCGAGCTGCGTAATAGTAATATCCGGTAAAGTCAATTCTAGAAGACCACTTTGACCGTCCGTTTCGACCAAGGAGTGATACTTATTTCGAGTCGGTTGAATAATTAAAGTTATGAAGTATTGAACTTATTAGTAATATAAGTTGGTGATGAGAGTAGGAATACTAATTAAGATTATGATGTTTGTTGATTAGAAAACCCGGAACGAGAGGAAGTCGGGGAAACGTGTCTTGGACTCCAGGCAAGTTTACGAACCCAACTCCATTTACTGTTGTGTTGTGAAAGGATTGTTTTATTATCATTGCATAAATACCATGTTTTCCATTATATGCAGTTATTGAATTTTCGCATAATGTAGCGATGTTGTACGATAAGTATATATCGTGAAATATTTATTCCGCTATAAGCGTGACGTATTATAATAAGACCGAGAGTCGGTCGGGATTTCAAGATAAAATCCCGGGAATCATTCCGGTGATATTATAGGACGATTACAAGTCCATAATAGTATGTTTTAAAGAGACTCAACGTCCACTTACGAAACATTAAAATACCTCAAACTTTTATTAAAACGATTCCCCAACGATCATATTCCCTCGACTATATTTTATTATTGGAGTAATAAATATTATATACCTATTCCTTTATTATGGGAGAAGTATACTCCAACAAATTATCTATTTCAAATCCGATTAAACATTAAAGATTATTAATTACGTAGACATAAACTAGTTGAGAAATATTATTTCAAATATTCTTTTAAAAGTAAACTCATTCGAGGTTTAATTATTCATCGATTATCATTTATTATTCATTATTCATTAAAGGGTTTATTTATGATTTAAAATCATAGAACCTGATTTAAAATACTTTCTGATTTTCAGAAAATCATTCGAATAATTTCACATCGTCGTAGAATATTATCTCGACTTATTTTTATATTTTAAATATATTTTCAAGGAGAAATTCCCCCCTTTATTTAATTATCTGTTGACGACGGTCAACTCACATCCTTAGTACTTCCTCCGAAAACTTTCGGAAGTACATATATATATATGAAGTAAAGCTATGCCTATCAAAAAGCAAAACGCTTGGGGGAACTTCGATGTGGTTCGAGTTCTCGAGATATGATAGGATTTCCTAAAGGACAAGGGAGGGGTAGGATCCAAGTACTTCATGTATTGGATAGACTACTGGTACCGTAGAAGATGGTACAATATGTACCTAAGGACCTGTGAAGTGTATGTATACCCGAAATGAGGACACATAGCCCGTATGCGGCAAGGGTGATAACCGGGATATGAAGGTGTCGTCCTTCTACATGTAGAAAAGGTTACTTTTATCGTAGTACGACTGATCATCGTATACGGTGGCTCCAACGAATGTCCTATTCTTCCAATTGGAATTGTAATGCAATACCGTAACCCAAGCCTCGGGTGCTGGGATTACTATTAAGATAATCGCATGATAATAAAATCCCCTAAAGAATTGTTTTCATAAGAAGGTGTGTATCACCAAGGAAAACTATTTTCGAATAAAACATAATTATCATATATGATGTTTTATGTAAGTTTATCATACAATCATTTTCATACTGTACATTATTATGCTGGGCATTATGGCTCACTCTTGCTTTCTTTTAAATGACATAACACAACAGATTACCAGTATGCTGGCATGGGACTTAGTCACTTGAAATCATGGGGAGAATCCCTTACAGCTTTGTCTCAGGTGGACCAGAGTATCCAGATAGGCATAAGATGTTAGTAGTAATTATTGTAACTTCATGTAGAGGTTACGAATAATTGTTTAAGATCCTGTAAAGTACATTTGAGTGTAATAAAAAAAAGATTACCTTTTGTACACCATTTCTAAGGCTATAACTTGTGTGTGTGCATGAGATTGGGGTCTGTTGGATTATTGAATCAATACAGATTACACATGAGTGAAGGATGGCGTGATGACCCAGATTCTTGACCCCGGATTTGGGGGCGTTACAAAAACTGGCATCCAAGTTACAACTTAGAACAAAGATTCACAAGTAAAAACAAGATCTTCTTCGTCTTCGTTGAAGCCCTGGTAAAACGGTCTTCTTACGGCTCTCCTTACGTTCTGGTACGTCTCTTTTATAAAAACGTCTTTATTTGAATATATATAGCAACCCCATGCAATCTAGAAGTCTCCCAATTAGAATCGTAATAGAATCAGGATTCTTCAATTTCGCACCGGCGCGGCCACACGCTAGCACAGCGCGGGTACACTGCCTTTCTGGAATCCTGGTGCGGCCGCGCGCTTGACCAGCACGGGCACGCCGTCCTTCTGGAAAAACTTCAGATTTCTTCTTTATCTTGCTGCTTCGAGCCAGCTTCCCACGAGCTTTTATTCCAACACCACCTTGACACCAAATTAGCACCAAAATAATGCTAATTCACCTGATTACCTAGATAATGTCTGAAATGCAAAAACACTATAAAACACATTAAAGCACTTAACAACTTGAGTACAATCAATTCAAAGCTTATTAGAGCATAATAAAGTGTCATAAATGCCACTCAATAATTTGGATAACCCGAAAATATTTGGATTTGGATTTTCCGAACCCGACCTGTTGCCATCCCTAAATGAGGCCTTGGAAGTAACTCTGGATATTTTCGACAATGAAGTTAGGAGGATGATGATAGATAATGGCTCCTCGTTTAATATTCTCTTTAAGCACACTGTGGATCGAATGCAGTCGAGGAGCGTCCGATCAAATGAGTGCGAGGAGGATTCACTCTATGGATTCGAAAACAACTGGTTCCCGATCCCGGGGACTCTATACCTGTCTATTCTGTTTGGAACGGCTCCCAACCAAGTCACCCATGTCATTAAATTTTATATGATCAATACTGCTTCATCCTACCAAGATGCAAGAAATCACCTCTATCTCCCACTTGAAAATCAAGTTCCCAACCCCGACCGGAGTCGGAGAAGTCAAAGAAGATTATGAATTTACATAAAGATGTTATAGCCAGGCCCTGGTCATGACAGAAACTCATCAAGACAATAAAAGGATGGCCACAGTCCTTCGGAAGCAACAAAGTCAAAAGAAGCATCGTCCTCACTCGAGGGAATGATTGGGAAAAGAGGTTCAAGTCATTGAATCCAACTCGAATCCAAGAGTAACCAAGCCAGGTTCAGAAGAGCCAAAAAGCAACCAAGTCATGGTAGTGATTGAGAAAGATCTGGCTCTAGACCAGGGCAATCCTACTATGCAAGCAACCAAGGTTGGAACGAATAAACTAAGAAAAAGTAACCAAGCAAGAACATCATCCCAGGCTCAAGCTTACATGACAAAGAATGCTGAGGCCCGGATCCGGAACCTGGTCTCATTCCAGGACTAAGCAAAGGTTGATGCTGATGTAAGATAGAAACAATCCTGATCGATGAAAGCAACCCTTCCAAGAAAGTGAAGATAGAGTCCAAACTTGAAGCAGTTTTTAAAGAAGAATTGATATTATTACTTCGGGAGTACGTTGATGTATTTTCCTAGAGTCCCAAAGACATGCCCGGGCTTCATGAATCAGTAGCGATGCATATTCTGGATGTTAACCTGGACAGGAAACCGGTTAAGCAGGAAGAGAAGGAATTTTGCCCCGAAGAGGGAGAAGGCGATAAATAAAGAGGTGGAGAAATTATTCAAAATAGATATTATACATGAAATCAAATACCTGGAGTGGAGTGGCTAATGTAGTCATGGTGAAGAAGCCAATTGGCAAATGAAGAATGTGTGTGGACTACACCAACCTGAATGACGTATGCCCAAAGGATCCCTACCCTATGCTGAACATAGATCAACTAATAATAGATGCCACCTCTGGGAATCTTATGTTAAGCTTCATGGATGCCTTCTCCTGGTATAATCAAATCAAGATGAATCTAAAGGAGATTCCAAAGATGGCACATCACCCACTGAGCAGTCTATGCTTATATCATGCTACATTTTGGGTTGACGAATATAGGCTCAACCTACCAGAAGGAAATGAATAAATTTTTTAAGTCCCAGCTCCGAAGAAACTTGGAATCCTATGTTGATGATATGATTGCAAAATCCATAACAATCCTGAGTCACATTGGAGATCTTAAAGAATGCTTCGACAATTTAAGGAAGCATGCACTAAATCTAAATTTAGAGAAATGCACCTTCGGAGTGGGAGCAAAAAAATTTCTAGGATTCATGATAAGGAACCGGGGGATTGAAGCCAATCCTGAAAAAATAAAGGCAATACAAGAGATGACGACTCCCCAAACCCAGAAGGATGTGCAAAAGCTAGCAAGATCACTAGCTAGACTCATGAGGTTTGTATCAAAGCTAGCAGAAAGATGCTTACCTTTATCTGATTTACTGAAGAGCCAACAACAAGAAAAAAGTAAATTGGAGCTCGGACTGCCAAAGAGCATTTGAAGAAATCAAGGAGTACCTCTCCCAGCCACCAATCCTGACTAAAGCTCAACCCGGGGAACCCTTATACCTTCTAATTGTCAGCCGGGACCCTGGAAATAGGAGCATCACTAATTCATGAACAAAATGTAAAAATAACAACTGATATATTATGTAATCCAAGTACTGAAGGATGTCGAGACATGATACCCAAGTTTGAAGAAATTTGCCTTTGCCTTAGTTACAACATCAAGAAAACTCACACATTACTTTCAAGGAAGGGAGATTTGGGTCATCACTAATCAACCCTTGAGGAAGATAATACACAAATCAGAGACATCTCGGGATGGCTTATAAATTGGGCAGTGGAGCTAAGTCAATTCAACATAAACTTCATTCTCAAGACTGCTAACAAGACTCATGCACTTGCTGATTTCATCATCGAATGCAACTTTCTAGAAGCTGATCCAGCACCTATGAACATTGATCCAGGAAGAAACCAAACTCTTAACCCGGGAGCCTGGACCCTGAAGGTCGACGTATCTTCAACAAATGAAAGGTCAGGAGCCGGACTCATCCTGAAGAGCCCTGATGGCTTCATGATCCAAACTGCTATATCTTTTGGTTTCCCAGCAACAAACAACCTAGCAGAGTATGAGGCACCGGTTGCAAGACTGAAACTCTCTAGGACCCTCAGGGTGCAGGACCTAAACATCTATAGTGACTCCCATATCGTAGTCAAGCAAATAAATGGAGAGTACATAGCAAAAGATCCAATAATTAGCCAAGTACCAAAATTTGGTTCAGAGCTACCTTGCCTTGATACCCCAATACCAAGTCCTAGAAACCTGTCGATAAGAGAATGTAGAGGCTAACGCCCTATCCAAGCTGGTCTAGAACTCATCAGACTTGGACTGCTCTATTTATTTCGAAGAATTACAAAAGCCAACTATAGACACTGAAGAAGTCTTGAAGATAGAAAATGCTCAGACCTGGATGACTCCTTTCATCAATTACTTGGAAAAGGGAGAGGTAGAAGAAAAAGGAAAAGCTCAAAGATTAAAGGCTAAAGTAACTAAGTTCTTTCTTGAAGAAGGACTTCTCTATCGCCAGACTTTCTCCTCCCAATCCTGAAATATATTGGCTTTGTGGAAGCCAATTATTGTTTGATGGAAGTTCATGAGGGAATACGTGGAGACCATATGTCTACAAAGGCCCTTGCTCACAAAATCATAAGGCAAGAGTATTATTGGCCCACCATTCACCAAGATGATGTTGAGTTCGTGAAAAAATGCAAACAGTGTCAACTATTCAGCAACGTGTCCTAGCTCAGCCCAGTCCTAGTGGGGCCTTTTCCCAGGCCCAAAGGAGACCTGAGATACCTCTTAGTTTCCATTGACTACATGACTAAATGGGTGGAAGCCAAGGCAATAAGGACTATCAACCAGCAAGATTGTATAAAATTCATGGGCAACATTTTAATGAGGTTCGGGATCCCGAGGGTCCTGGTATCAGACAATGGAACACAGTTTGTCGGGTCAGAATTCGTATCCTATCTCCAAGAGCGGGGCATCAATCACAAAAAGTCATCAGTAGCATACCCTCCAGGAACTGGACAAGTAGAGGTAACCAACAAAATTCTTCTCCGGGGCATCAAAAAGAGACTTAAAGAAAGCTAGAGCAAGTGGCCAGAAGAGTTGCCCAATGTACTATGGACTTACAGGACTAGTCTCTGGACAAGCATAGGAGAAACTCCTTTTAATCTAGCTTACGAAACGGAAGCAATGACGCCCATCAAAGTCGGATCCCCTTCTCACCGAGTAATCAACTTCGATGAAAATAGCTAATGAGGAGGGGATCAGAATAAACATTGAGCTTATTAATGAAGTTCAGGACCAATCTATAATAAGGATGGAAAATTACAAGGAGAAGACAAAGGAGCACTTCAGCAAGAAGTCCAGGGTCAAAAACTTTCAAGTTGGAGACCTGGTACTTCGAGACACAGAGGCCTAAGATCCTATCAATACTGGAAAGTTGATGCCTAAATGGGAGGGGCCCTATAAGGTCAAAGAAGTCTTAAGACCAGGGACTTAAAAGCTAATGAATATGGATAAATTCGAGGTCCCCAACACCTGGCATGGGCTCAGGCTTCGAAAGTTCTACCAGTGACAAAAAGCAAAGCAACCAAAGCAACCACAAACTTGTAACCTATGGCAAGCAACCACTTTATGATTCCATTTTTTGTATGAAGAAAATTTGAAATTAATGAGAAGTATTTTTCATTTTTACCTGGAATTTATTTTAAAACATCTCTACAAGACCCTAGACATAGATACTCGGACAACAACCAAAAAGCAAATGCTTTTATTTAGAAATATCGAATAAGTCAAACAAGCTCAAACAAGCAAACATCTACCCGTCTATGGTTGTATAACCGAGTTGAAAGCAAAAATTTATACTTAAAATATTTTATAAGTCCAAAGAGCATAAAAAAACAAAACATCAACCCGTACTATGTATGTATAACCGGATTGAAAGCAGACACTTAGAATATTTTCTAAGATAGAAAAGCAAAAACAAATAAACATCTACCCGACTATGGTTGTATAATCGGGTTGAAAGCATATATTTATACTAAGAGCAACAAACAAGCTTCATTTCCTTGCTCCTTTTAGATAAACTTCACTGGTTTTCTTTCTAATGAAGATACATTCTTTTTTGTCAAATAGAACTTTAAAACCTTTGTCTGCAAACTGGATGACACTGAGAAGATTTACATTCAAGACCAGCTACCAATGCTACATCATCAATGACAACATTTCCAAAAAAAATTTGCCATATCCCATTGTGAATCCTTGTTGTTGTCTCCAAATGTCACCAAAGGGCCAGCCCTCTCCTCAAACTGTGATAGCAGGGTCTTATCACCTATCATATACCTGGAGCATCCACTGTCTATAATCCTATATGACCTTCATTTTCCCCTGCACATAATGAGTTTTAAAGTGTGTTTGGCAACCCAAGCAGTGTTGGACACTTTCTTCTTGTTAACTGATTTAGAAGAAGTATAGTTAGAAGTCTCAGAAAGTATAGTATTCATAGATGTTTGTGCATTCTCCCTTGTAGTTGTAGATCCAATACTGAATTCTTTGAGATCTACTCTCAGCTTGTGGCAACTCTTCATTACTTTTAAATTACAGGGAATGCAGTCAAACTTATCACAAAATGAATAGTGATCATTTTCCTTGGCCTCAATATAGTTGCAGGCTCCCTCAACTGGATTGCTAACCATCTTTTTACAAAGATAAGTTTGGTGATTCACAAAACCACACTTTTCACATTTCTTTGTTGGAGCATCTGTAACATAAGAAAAGTTATTGCTTTTGTTTATTCCAATTTTCCCATTTCTATTCTTCTTCTTCTTTCTTGCATCTTCAGTTTTTATTTCCTTGACACGTGTCTTGGAATCTTGGTTATCCATGAGCTTCATTTTAACTTCAGTAACGAGAGAGCTTTCTTTATTTGTCTTTGCAACATTTTCATCTGCTAGTTCCAGTTTGATTATTAAATCATTTTCACTAAAGTTAATTTCTCCAGCCTTGAACATAGGTGACTTAACTTTTCTCAGTATGTTAGGAATATGTTGTGTACTTGATGATTAGTTTAACAAAACACCTTAGTAGATTCAACTTAGTGTAAATTGTAGCATTTGACGGATGATCAAGTATAGTCCCAACGGATGAATCTTATAGTCCCGACGGATGACTAATTGACATCCATCGAGTGAGTAACTTATGTAATAGATAAGTATAGTAGCACATTTCTGCAAACAACTTTGTGCAAATTCTGTAGGGATAGATGAGTCATGTTGACTACTAGTGGATATGCAGAATAGGTTGATTAATTGTATATAAGTGATGTCTTGTAATTCTGTGTAAGTGAAATAGAGTCAAGTTACTAAATCTATCCGACGGATGATCAACAAAGCTATCCGACGGATGATCAACAAAGCTACTTGACGGATGATCAACAAAGCTACCCGACGGTTGATCTACAAGACTTCTGACGGATGATCAAATTCAAATATATGTTGACAGTGACAACACAGTCACATGCATCGGGTGTTTGCAAAAGGAATGTGGCATCCTGTTAAGCAGGAATTTGAGAACAAAGAAGCATTACCATTTCCATGCAATTGTGAAGATATTCAAAGATGCTGGAACAGAGTAAGTGAAGCAGCATGGAATTAGACTAGATATGTTTTGTTTTATTATCCTGTCTTATTATCATATAAACTCGGTGATATATAAACCAAGTGTAGCAAGTAGAACAATTAACTAAGCAAACACATTTTAAAAGAGAGAAATATAAAGCTGTACTTGTTAAGAATCTCTCCGTAGTTTGATTGTTCAACTTGTAAAGCAGTTGTGAGCCATTTTAGCTTCACAGAGTTCTAATTGATATATATATATATATATCTCTGGTGGATACTTTCAAATCCACCATAAAGTTTTAAAAGCATTTGTTTTTATTACTTTCATATTTTATCAAGTAAGAACATTTTTAGTTTTGAAAGTTGCCAGAATTACATTCAATCCCCTTTCTGTAATTCTTGTTGTATTGTTAGGGACTAATAATTGGTATCAGAGCAAGCTCTTAAAGTACAAAGAGTGTAAAGATCAACAAACAGCAAGATGAACAAGAAGGATGTTGGAGTCAAGATTCCTTTTCTGGACAAAGATAATTACCACCACTAGAAGGTAAAAATGCATCTTCATCTACTTTCTCAAGATGAGGCCTATGTGGATGGCATAGAGAGAGGTCCTCATATACCAATGAGAGCTGCAACTGGAAATGAGCCATCTGTTCCCAAACCAAGGCATGAATGGTCAGACCCTGATATTGAACAAGTCAGGAAAGACAAGAAGGCCATGAATATATTATTCAATAGAGTTGATGGTGATATGTTTGATAACATCATTAACTGCAAAATAACCAAGGAAGTTTGAGACATAATTCAAATAATCTGTGATGGTACTGAACAGGTAAGGGAAAATAAGATGCAGTTACTGATTCAGCAATATGAGCATTTCCACTGTGAAGAAAGTGAGTCTCTCACTGATATTTTTAGTAGATTTCAAAAGCTACTAAATGCTCTGAAGCTGCATGGAAGAGTCTACCAAACAAAAGACTCTAACCTCAAGTTCCTTAGATCTCTTCCAAAGGAATGGAAATCAATGACAGTCTCCTTGAGAAATTCATAAGAATATAAGGAGTTTACTCTAGAGAGACTGTATGGCATTCTGAAGACTTATGAGCTTGAAATAGAGCAAGATGAAAGAATGGAGAAAGGAAGGTAGAAAGGAGGGTCCATAGCACTGGTTGCTGAGTTAGAGAAAGAGAAAGAGGTGAAGATAGAAGCTATTGAATCTATATCGAAGGTCTGTGAAAGCAAGGGCAAAGGGTTGGTAGCTGAAAATGAAGATCAATTGAGTCAAGATGACATGGATGATATTGATGAGCACTTAGCATTCTTATCCAGAAGGTTTTCCAAGCTCAAGTTCAAAAAGAACTTTGGAGCTGCTAAGCCAAATAGAAACATGGTGGGTAAATCAAAATTCAAGTGTTTCAATTGTGGCTTAAGCTGGTCATTTTGCAAATGAATGCAGAAAGTCAGATTCCAAGAAAAGGTTTGAGCCTGTTGATTATAAACAGAAGTACTTTGAGTTGCTCAAGCAAAAGGAAAGGGCTTTCATAACACAAAAAAATGACTGGGCAGCTAATGGACTAGATGAAGATGAAGAAACAAGCTATGTCCACCTAGCCCTGATGGCCAAGTCTGATGAGACAGAAACGAGTTCTTCAAGTAATCAGGGAAACAGAAAGAATCTGTGGTATCTGGATAGTGGGTGCTCAAGGCACATGACTAGAGATTCTACCCTGCTCACTGGATTCAAGGAAAGAGTTGGCCCAAGTATTACCTTTGGAGATGATAACAAGGGTTTTACTGTGGGATGTGGCTTGATTTCAAAAGATAATGTCATCATTGAAGAGGTTGCCCTAGTGGATGGTCTTAAGCATAATCTGTTGAGTATCAACCAGTTTTGTGATAAGGGCAACACTATAACATTCAATTTTGTAGCCTGTGTTGTGATAAACAGAAGGAGCAACAAAGTGGTTCTCACTGGAGTGAGAAAAGGGAATATGTATCTAGCTGACTTCAACTCATCAAATGCAGAATCTGTCACTTGCCTTCTCAGTAAAGCAAGTCAAGATGAGAGTTGGATATGGCACAAGAAGTTGTCCCATCTAAACTTCAAGACCATGAATGAGCTTGTCAAGAAAGAACTGGTTAGAGGTATTCCTCAAGTGGAGTTTACAAAAGATGGATTGTGTGATGCTTGCCAAAAGGGAAAGCAAATTAAAGCATCATTCAGAAAGAAGCTTGATTCTGCAATTGAAGAACCTTTGCAATTGCTACACATGGATTTGTTTGGACCAGTCAATGTATTGTCCATCTCAAGAAAAATATTTTGCCTAGTAATTATGGATGATTTCTCAAAGTTCTCTTGGACATATTTCCTAAAGTCTAAAGATGAGGCTAGTGAAATCATCATCAATCATATAAGGCAAGTCAACAATCATCCTGATTTTAATGTAAGAAGAATCAGGAGTGATAATGGAACTGAGTTCAAGAATTCTATGATGAGATCATTTTGTGAAGAAAATGGGATTATGTATGAGTTTTATGCAGCAAGAACTCCACAACAAAATGGAGTAGTAGAAAGAAAGAACAGGTCTCTTATTGAAGCTGCAAGGACAATGCTTGAAGAATCAAAGTTACCAACATATTTTTGGGCTGAAGCTGTGAACACTGCCTGCTACACTCAAAATATCTCTTTGGTGAATCAAGCAAAGTGCATGACTCCCTAACAATTGTTCAAGAACGGGAAACCAACTCTAAATTTTCTTCATGTCTTTGGCTGTAAATGTTATATCTTAAAGAATCAAACTGACCAACATGGGAAGTTTGATGCTAAAGCTTATGCAGGAATTTTTGTTGGATATGCTGTGGGAAAAGCATATAGGGTCTACAATCTAAGAACCAACATTATTGTGGAATCAATATATGTTGTGTTTGATGACAAAAAGATTGAAGGACTGCAAGATGGAGATTTCCATGAGAGCCTCAAGTTTGACAATGTGGAGATGGTTAGTGATGACAATGATGATGAGAGTGATTAAGAAACAGTTACTAAGGATAATGCAGAAATATCTACAACTAATGAACCTCATAAATCAACATCCGTCGAGTTACAAAATGCTTCATCCGTCGGGAAAAAATATGCCTTATCCGTCGGGAGACAATCAGCATCATCCGTCGGGACCCAAAGTGAATCATCCGTCGGAACATTAAGAGAAGCTGAAAGTCAGAATAGATCACCTACAGAAAATTCCCCATTTCTCAAATCAAAGATTCACAAACTCAGGGGGAGTTTTTCATAATCAAAACTCAGTCACACATCAAGACAACAATAAGGCCTCTTCATCTAGAGCAAATCTACCTCAACAGAGAAAACGGACAAGAGATCACCCCTATTAGCTAATTATTGGTGATGCATCTTCTAGAGTTCAAACAAGGAAAGCAACTCAAGAAGAATGTCTGTATAGCAGCTTCCTTTATAAGGAAGAACCAAAGAAGGTAGAAGAAGCTCTGTTGGATCCTGATTGGATTTTAGCTATACAGGAAGAGCTAAACCAATTTGAAAGGAACAATGTTTGGAAGATGGTACCCAAACCTAAAGGAAATAACTCAATTGACACAAAGTGGGTATTCAGAAACAAGATGGATGAAAATGGCATAGTTATAAGGAACAAAGCTAGATTGGTTGCTAAGGGCTATTGTTAACAAGAAGGAATTGATTTTGATGAAACCTTTGCTCCTGTTGCAAGACTAGAAGCCATCAGAATTTTCCTAGCCTATGCAGCTCATGCCAATTTCAAAGTCTATCAAATGGATGTCAAAAGTGCCTTTCTGAATGGGGATTTGGAGGAGGAAGTCTATGTCAGTCATCCTCCTGGTTTTGAGGATCCAAATTTACCTGATCATGTATATTATCTTTTGAAAGCACTTTATGGATTGAAGCAAGCACCTAGAGCCTGGTATGATACTTTGTCAAAATTTCTTTTATATAATCACATCACTAGAGTTACTGTAGACAAAACTTTATTCTTTAGAAATAGTTAATAGCTCTAGCATACTTGTTCAAATTTATGTAGATGATATTATATTTGGCTCTACAGATGAAAAACTTTGCAAAAAGTTTGCCAAATTAATGCAAAGTAAGTATGAAATGAGCATGATGGGAGAACTAACTTACTTTCTTGGTTTATAAGTTAAGCAAGTTAGTGATGGAATATTCATTAGTCAAACCAAATACATTTATGATCTTTTAAAGAAGTTTGAACTAATGGATTGAACATCTGCAAAAACTTCCATGGCTACTGCAACTAAACTTGAATTAAACACTACTGAAAAGTCTATGGATATTTCAAGTTATAGAGGCATAGTTGGTTCACTTCTATACTTAACAACTAGTAGGCCAGATATAATATTTGCTACATGTCTCTGTGCTAGATTTCAGGCTGATCCTAGAGAATCTCACTTAATAGCTATTAGAGAATTTTCAGATATCTCAAAGGTACACCAAAACTTGGCATTTGGTATCCTCGAGATTCTGGTTTTGATCTAACTAGTTATTCAAATGCAGATTATGCAGGTTGTAGAATTGATAGAAAAAGTACAACATGATCTTGTCAATTTCTAGGGGACAAGCTTGTATCTTGGTTCAGTAAAAAGCAAAATTCAGTTTCTACTTCTACAGCAGAAGCTGAATATATTGCTGCTGGCAAGTTGCTGTGCACAAATTTTGTGGATGAAAAACTAATTGCTAGACTATGGTCTACAAGTGGAAAGGATTCCTTTTTTATATGATAACACAAGTGCAATTGCCATCACTGAGAATCTAGTACAGCATTCAAGGACAAAGCACATCGACATCAAGTATCACTTCATTAGGGAACATGTAATGAATGGTACTGTGGAACTTCATTTTGTTCCAAGTGAAAAATAGCTTGCAGACATATTTACCAAGCCACTTGATGAATCCACCTTTTAAACGTTGGTAAGTGAGTTAGGTATGCTTAATTATTCTTAAAAGATTTCAGATATTTCTGCAAGATAAAATGCAACAAAAAATTTAATTGATTTTTCTGCTTTGGATGAAATTTTGGCTAAGTCAAAATTTTCATCCCGACGGATGATCATTATCCATCGAGTCTGATCATCCGTCGGAATAGAATATCAAAATAAAAACCAATTACCTTTCTAGGATACTTTATTACCTGACGGATAAATTGGTTTACTCCAATCCGTCGAGTTGTCCAAATCATAGCCGTTAATTCTCTGAACATCATCAATCGAGTTTACTTATAGACTGTAAGTATATTTCGACGGATGATTGATAGAATTTGGACAGTTTATTTTAATTTAAACGGCTATTTTGGGCTATTTTGATTGGTTCTTTATTACATTTGTCAATTTATTTTTAAGAGAGTATAAAAGCAAAATTCTTTTTCATTTCCTTTCTTTTATCACTCTCAATTCAATTGATCTAACGCCCTTTCTTCTCCAAAGCAAAATTTCTCTCTGTAATTTCCTCATTTTCTAACAATGGTACCTGTAGTCAAAATTATGTCTCAATCTGGATATATCTATGAGGAGAACAACTTTGCAGTACTGGTGAATAAGGAGATTCCTCAGTATGGAGAATTTCACAAGATGATGGATTTTGTGAAGAGCTGCAAACTCAGTTATGCCATGCTAGAATCACCTACTATATACTGTGAAGTTGTGGAAGAGATATGGACAACTACAGTGTACAACTCAACTGACAAGACCCTAACTTTCAGTCTCAAAGGTAAGAAATTTGTTGTTAATAGTGACATTGTTAAAGCTTGCTTTAAAATTCCAGATAATACTGTTATTGTTCCACACACAGACACTAATATAGTTAACATGCTAAACTCTATGGGTTATGCACTTCCTACTTGTAAGTTAAGTGAGATTAGGAGGTTGGGTCTTAGAAAGGAATGGAGTTATCTGTGTGATGTGGTAACAAAAGCTTTTTCTGGTAAAATTAGCAATTTTAATTATGTTAACATCTCTATGCTTTACATGCTAGTTACTAATAAGTATTTCAATTTCAGTGATTTAGTCTTGTTTGAGTTAGGGTATACGTTAGGTGAACTCAATAAGAGGGGTAAGAATGTGTATTATGCTAGATTTTTCATGATGCTTGCTAACCATCTTATGGAGGACATTGTAATTGAGAACCCAACAAACAAATTGAATTGTTGGGTTCAATAAAGGAGAGTCATTGCAGATCTCAACAGGGCAAATCACCACAAAGAGGTACCCCTCCATTACTTTCCAATCATGGAGGGACCTCAGGTAAGTGAGGTAAGTACAGCTGTCTCCACAATTCCAACCTCACAAATTTCTTTGCTTTCAAGTGTAGCAATGACATCTGTGTCAGTGACCCAACATATGCCTACCCAAGCTACCAAATTAAAAATCTCTAAAACAAAATCAAAGAAAGCCCCCTCTGGTATCTCTCAAAAGATACCAGTTGTAAAACCTACCAAACACAAAAAGGGCAGTGTGAAGGAGGGTGAGTTGGGTGAGGGATAGGGTAACGGTCAAAGAAATCCTAAGAATAAGGCTGGTGAGATTAGTGTACCCATACCTAGCCACACCACAGTTTCCCAACAAACTGTGGTTTTTAATAAGGATATTAGCTCACTTCTAGTTTCATCCTCCCAAAAGGATGCTACTATTGAAACAAGCTCTCAACCAGGAGCACAGAACAAGAGGGGTAGGTACACAAGTTCACCACAGACTTATGATAGAAAGAAGAAATTTAAAACCCGTGGGGATGCACAGGGCATACACACAGTGCAAACTGGAGCTAATGACCCAGTCACTGCACCTTCTCAAAGTCAGATTGATGTGACTCCAATAAATGTGGAGTCACATCCAAAATCATCAACAAATGAAACACCTCAAACACCAAATTCTCCCACTCACTCACTGGATGTGGACATGATTCACACATCACAACCAAATTCTCCATCTTTAACTCTCTTGGAGAAGCCAAAAATCCAAACAAGTGAGCATCATCTTTTAGATGATCTATTGGCTCACTTGCCATTTCTTTCGGAGATTATTGAAACATCTGTGCCCAAGTTTTCATCAATCTGCACAGTGTCTACAATAGTCTCCACTCCAAACTCATTCATTTCTACTCTCGATGGATATTGTTCATCCGTCGAGTGGTGATTGTATCCCAACGGATATGCCTAACAGCAGTCATCCGTCGAATAGTCAAATTACTACCCTGATGGATATTTCTCATCCGTCGGGAGTCTTTGCACAACTTCAAAGTTCAACAATAGTCACAAGTGCAGATGACTTAGTAATTGTACAATCACTTTTAGGACTGGGAGAAGGGAGTGAAATGAGTGAGAGTCTGGGTTACTCCCAGGAAAAAGGAGAGAAAAAGAGTGAAACAATGCAGTCCATTTCTTCAGGACTGGCAAAAGTGAGTCAGAGGATTTCCACCTTAGATGGTGAAGGTGAGGGTGTGAGGGTGGGTAGCCAAGGGGATCCCTTGATGCAAGAAAAGAGAGATCATGAGAGAAATGCATGTACATGAGAGATAAGGGTGGTCATCATTGCTAGTGAGTCAATGAATATCAATGATGTAGACAGGGAGGGACTATCTCAGCATAGTCAAGCTGTTATAGATTTCACCTCCTTGGATGCTGAGACATTTACTCATCATGTTCCAGCATATCAACTTCTAGCTGGACAGGGCAATAACAATGCAGAAAGGATGCTGAATTTGGTGCACACTACACAGTCTATGCGAAGAGCAAAAGATGCAATCACAGCCATGCCCTCTACAGCTGGTGATGACATAGAATATGAGGCTGGTGGATCAGAAGAATTATTTGGTGATGAGGGTGAAGATAGTGAAGAGGAGCCACTGGACATAGGGGGAAGAAGGCCCTAGTTCCAGATCAGGTATGCCATCATGGGCATTCTCCAAGAAATGTGATGAACATCATTTCAAGACCACCCTCATATAACTCATTAATCAGACACAATATATGCTCTTCAATCAATAACTAATACTAGAATCAAGAAGCTCCTGCAGGCACACCTTGCTTTCTCTCTAGTTACAACAAATTCAAGGCTATCAACATAGTCAAGATGTCACTTCCATCAAAAATGAGGTTGATCAAATCAAGAAGGACATTTCTGACAAATTGAAAGCTAGACTTCCAGAAATAACAATGATTGATATCAAAAGACAGCTAAGGAAGCACTCTGATCTTGCTACCAAAGTGGATTCACTGGATAAAAGAATGATTGCTATAGAAGCTTCCCTAACTGCTATACATCTACATCAAGTACAACAAATAGACTTGCTTCAAAAGCTAGTGGCTGCACAAACCTCTTCTTCTACTAAACTTGCTGATACAAACTTACTAAAAGTGATTCTGATTTAATTACTACATGAAATTCTTACAGAGAGTAACATATTGAGTTTCCTAACAAAGGATAGACTTCAAAGTTCGTGATTTGTAGAAGTTTTCGTCGCGTGAATCACTTTTAGTAAAACGACCATAACTTTTGATCCGTAAATCGGAATCAAGCGATTCAAGCACCTAAACGATTCTTATAACATTGTCTATCCTAAAAAACGGTTATTTTTCAAAAAACTACAGTTTAAAATTTCGGGACTTTCTGCAGAAACTTAAAATTACGATTTGTTGGTTTTAACGGAGTTACGTTTACGATCGAGTTTCGTTTACGCCCTAACTCTTAACACAACCACCAACAATCATCATTTCATCATCAACACACAAACTCCTCTCAAGAACATCATGTTCTTGAGTTAACAACAATCAACCTTAAATCTACTTAACTTAAACACCAAGATTTCATCAATACCACTCATTGAACTAAGTTTACTACCACATACTAAATGGATCTTAAAATAAATATTAAATAAAGTTGGGCCAAAGATTTTTACCTTTCTTGAAAGCTTGAGATGTGTTCTTGAGGATGGTGGAGGCTTGGAAGTTCTTGGTATGATTTTTGGAACCTAAAACCACCATTGAAATCAAGAAACCAAAGAGAGGTTACTATTCATACTATTCACTAGTGAGTTTCTTGATTTTATTTCACCCATCAAACCTTGATAAAAAGAGATGAAAGAATTTTCTTACCTTATTTTAATTGCTAGGAGGCTTGAGAGTTAATGGGATGATTTTACCATGGATAGATTTTGAATTTTGAAATTGAATTCCTCCCCCTTTTTTGATATAGCCGAATGGAAGAAGTAAAGGGGCGGGGGTTTTTTATACTAGCTTCCCTTGGTTGCTTCTCTTGGTTGTTTTGCTAGGTTGCTTCTAGGAAATGGGGTGGAAGATCTTGCACTTGATTTTTATTCTCCTAGGTTGAATCCTAGGTTTATTCTTTTTTGCAAATCTTGGGGACAAATCTAAGTAGCTTGCTAGGTTACAAGCTAAACTACATGGGTTAGCTTCCTTAGCACACTATTTTTCTAGCTAGCTTGATCATCCTATGGTTAGCTCACTATTTGATGAAGTAACCATGGTCACTTTCTTACCATGGTTTAGTTAGTGCGTTACGTTTATTTAATCGTTTACGCGTTCTATAACGACCCGTGTATTTTTGAATTATTTAAATATGTGATTATTATGGAAATTATTAAATAAAATATGTGTATTGGTTTTGACCACTATGTGTTGTTTGATAATTATCTAGGTGTGATTAATGATGTACCGGGTTGTTCGCGTGATTAATTAAGGAATTGTATTGAATTGTTTCACTTTTAATGTGGATTTAATGTAAATTTATTTGTATAAATATTTGAAGTGTCTCTAAAATTATTTTTATGATTTTATAATTATAATAATCATTTTTTGGATTTTACAAAATTTAGAAATCAATATTTCATCAATTATTTAACCCTGTATAATTTTATGATTACATTTATTTGTAAAATCTGTATTTAATTTCATAATTCTTCAAAATTATTTATTCCGAGAATTTTAAAATTATTTTGAAAATTTTCGGGATTAATTTCACCCGCGCGTTATTTCGGTTAATTGTTAAAAGCGGGAAAAAGTGCGTTTTAGAAATTGTTTTAAAATTTCAAAATTTATGTTTTTATTAACCTCGGGATATTTGTAATACATTAAGACTACTTTCATGATTTTCTGAATCTGTTTTAAGTACAACTCGGGTCGTTAATTATGAATTGCGGGCATGTAAGCGCGACTCAAAAATGATTTAAAAATTATAAAAAATTTATTTTTAATAACTTCGAATTATTTATGGCATTTTAAAATTTATTTGGTAATTATCGAAATTATTTTTATTCGCGTGATGGTTCGTTCAATTACAAAAACGAGACCAAATGAGGCTATAGGAAAAGGAGGAAGGACACGTGGCAAGAGGATAGCTCTTCTCAGATACGTGGCACAAGTCTACTTGTTTGTTTCTGTGTGATGCAGCTGTGTAAGCAGAGAAAGAAAATAATAATACTAATAGTAAATAATAACACTAGGAACACAATGAACAACCCTGTGCATTCCATTCTTCCTCTCGATTTAATCTCTCTGTACACTCTCGAATCTCCCCTGTTTCTTTCAATTTTCTCTCTCCTATTTTCTTTTCCCTCCTCTCCGTTTCTCTCTCTTGCTTCACGTGTTCCCTCCTGGTGGCGTTGCCGCCGTTGCCGCTTATTCCGGTTGGTTTCTGGTTGCGTGCTTTAAGTTTAGTTCCATTTAACTTGTTTATATATATGTGTGTGCGTTATGTGTGTGTTGTGTGTGTGGAATTGTGTGTGTACGTGTCAGGTGTGTGTTCTTGGTCGTGTTTCCGGCTGCCTATGACTCTGGCCGCCTGTGCTCAGCCGAGTGGTGATGTAGTGCGCGCGATGGCACGCGTGTGCCTTGAGTGTTCTTTTAATTATTCTATTTAATTTCTGCAGGTAATTAATTGATTGGTTTCGTGATAATAACATATATTTTGTGCGAGAAAATATGGATATAATTGGTGGGATTCGTGTAGGACGTTCGTTATAAACGGAAACCCGCGAAACTTACCGCCGTCGGCGATGAACCTCGGCGAGTCGACGGTGGACTGTGATGAATTAATTATGAGTCCTATAATTATAAAACAATGTTTAATATTTGATTCGTACCCTTATTTTCGGATTTTAAATAGTCGGATATAATTATTAAGGTCCGAATTGGAATGCGAATAATAGTAATAATTAAGTAGTTGAATAGGTGATTAGGATTTGTAACATGGATTTCGGTTATGGTATCGGTTGAATTAATTGTTGGATTGTTGTTGTTGAATTGACGTCGATTGATGTTTCGACGGGTAGTCCGATAAACCAAGGAGACACTGCCCGATTTCCGGGAAACTGAATTATGTAAATACGGGAACGTATCCAATGATTATCGGGACGTCGAATGACTATATGTATATGTGTATGTTTTATATACGAAACTTGGTTGTACGATGTAATGAAATATTTTTCCAAATCGATGACCCTGATTTCGTAAGATAAAGAGTATATATATATATTCCGAAACGAACACCAAACCGATCTTCGAGATTGTGAACCCTACTTGTTGCGTGTGTTATTATAATATATATAATTACGAGTCGGGTTTGAATATCGTTGAGTAAATTGGTATCGAGGATATGTCAAGCATACCTAGACGTCTAATGTAGGGTATTTCGACCCTGTAGGTTATAGTCGGGAACCTGGAAGTGGACGATGGACTAAAGACAACCTAATGGTCAGTCGACGAGCTCAATAGAGTTTCAACAGAAAACCTGAGTGTCGAAATCGAATCTAATGTGGTCTAGTGGTTGGACGTTAAAGCCTGAGCGGCAGAGTCGGCTCAGAGTTGGTCAGTAACAGTTGTAAAGCCCTGTGAGGCAAGTACTTTCGAACTTTTCTTCAAGATATATCGCAATTATTTTCGAACTGTTTCATAACATGTCGCGCTTATTCAAAATAACTCTTGTTTATATTGCAAGTGATTTAAACTATTTACCCTTGAACCCTGATTTTTCTTGATCTTGAGCCGTAAGCCTTGTTCTTTGTAAACCATCCTTTATTGATCCTCAGATACCGAATCACACAAATATGATACCACTCCCCAAATGTATAACTAGCAAACACTGGAATAAAAATTGTTAAAAGCTCAGAAACTTTTATACTCCAACCATTCTTTATAACATCAAAGAACTATACCTTGAAAAATCAGTATTCGTCCAATACCTGATCATTCATCCAATACCTGATTATTTTACAGACTAAAAACCGTTCCTTATACATACCTTGATATACCCTTGAGATATCCGTGAGTTTCTTTACATTTTTATTCAAGTGTTTAACCATCATTGATTATGATCTTGTTTATCGAATTATATTGTTTATCATATTGAACTGCTTTAGAATTGGATAGTTTTTTTTATATGTGGACCAGATTCGTGGTCAGACCATATCTATGGTCAATTTAGGCCAATGTGTGCCTTGGATCCAGTAGTTAGAGCAGTGCTGTGTGCTTTGCTCGAGTTTAGTGCGTGACTGATCAGCAGCCTAACCTTGGTTTTAAAAACTTAAAATGAATGTCAAATTCTAATGATTGTTTAGCAATAAACTTGATTCCTCTGAATCATCTCGTTTGACCATTGATTAATCTCAATTATTATCATTGTGACTTGCTGAGCTAGTTAGCTCACTCTTGCGAATCTTTTTATGTATTCTACAGTTAAGAAGGATTCGGTTGATAGCGAGGTTTCCCAGTTCAATGTACGAGCTAGGATTCCAGATTGAGGTGGATCGAGATAGCAGGAGCTTATTGCGGTAGTGAGATAGTAAGATTGTAAGAATAATTTTATTATCAGTTGTAAGTTAAATTAGTCGGGATTTGGTATGATGTAATAAAAGTTAAGGTTGTGGCTTGTTTTCATACTTTAACCTGTTGCGATCCATGGTTATGTAAAGAAGGGTCGTTGCAAATAATATCTTATATACATGTTTATATGTTGTGTTGGTGTTGTTGACCCCAAACTTCTGACCCGGGTTTGGAGGGCGCCACAGGTTGGTATCAGAGCTACAGGTTATAAGTCACTGAAACAAGCCTAGATTGTCGGGATTGGGTAGAGGGTTAGTATTAGGAATATGGAATATAAAGATAGGACGTTGTGAGGTTGAGTGTGACTATATAGTAGGTCTCCAGCACGGTTCGTGTTGCGATTCGGGATTCTTAGCTTGTGATGTGATTTCCAGTCAACGGCAATGGCAGCTCCTGATTTCCCGGTATCATCTGATCGTTTGGAGCTTTCCGTTCAAGGATCGTCATCTTCTCCCAGATATGAATTGCACCTTGTTCTTCTGTCAATATTAATAGTATTACCTTCTGTTGTAACAGTTATACCTCTTCAAGCTATTCTACACTATTCCACCACCTCTTGATATGAGATGACCTATTTAAGAACCTCCATCTGTGTATTCTTGTTTTACTTGACATTCGGCTGTGAGTGTATCTCTTCAGTTTACCCTACACCTTGTTCTATACTCTCAGTTTAAAACTTGTCCTATGATGCAATTGTACCTATGAGGATGGATGCGGGAGTCGCAGTAAATGGTGAGTATTGAGATACAAATAAAGGTGAGAAAAAGTTTAGAAAGAAGATTCAAGTGTTTCAGAGGATAGCTGTTAGCTGGTTACAAGCAGCTATTAGTGATTAGGCCACCCATGACTAGCTTGTGGAATAGAGTAGATAAGTGTTGAAAATAGAAAGTTAGAGAAGATCATGGATCTGGAGATTTCTTGGAATTAGATAATGGTGTTATGATGATGTGATATATATTTTAACAAGATGATGTGACATTAGCCGACTTGTTGACTATTGGATAGTCTGTTCCACTTAACGATTGTATAGTGGATATCGGGAGTATTACCAGTATGGAAGCTTGATGTTAAGCTACGAATAAGATAGCATGTAATGATAACTGAAGTTTCATCGATTAAGGAAGGTAAATGGACACGATGAAGGAGAAAAGGTAGATTAAAGTGAACGGACCTTTATGTGATCGTTTATTTAATTCGGTATCTTGTTATATGAAGGAAGGACAACAACCAACTTATATAGTAAGGACAACCAGGTTTGTGATTTTCAAAATTCTCAAACAAGTTTTCGAAAAAGATATTTCCTTATAAAATTTCTAAAAGCTTTTTGAATAAAATAAGTTTTAAACACTGGTTGTTAGGTTACTACTTGAGTTTCTTGTTTGTTAGAAAACCCGGATTACCTGGAAGGGTATTTGTTTCAGACTTAGTATTGTTAATTCAGAGGATAAAGTAACCCGCGATTATGAAGGAGTTGATTATTCCTAACAATAAGATGCACATATTGTTTGATAAAATTTACAACAGAATCAGCGTACGGAGTAACTATACATTCAATTACTAGGACTATCAAAGTTCGAAGAATTCATTGATTTAACAGAAGCCGGAGCGTGATCGAAGAAGATTGGAAAGATTTCTAGACCTCTCTAAAAGAAGAATATTATTAATAAAAGGACCGTTCTGTCGAATGGTTCGTGGTTATTCTAAATTAAAAGAGGAAGCCCGAAGTTATCAGATAAGAACGCCATTATGATCGAATTGTTAAAGTATTATACGTGTAGGTGCGATGTCAGAGATGCAAGACTTAACAAGTAAGAATCTACCATAATTCTTAATTTGCGAAGACATTTTAGCGTACTTTCTAAAGTTGTTATATGACACAATTGGGATATGATCGAACAAGCTCGAAAAATGAATACAAGTGAAATGTGGATGGTGACCAATGATATCGTTCTCGTCTTCAATATTACAGAATATATTCCTTTTTAATTCCTAAAAATATATGAACTTCTTTTCTTAATAAACTCCTTATGATGATATCGAAAAGGAGGAT
Source organism: Apium graveolens (assembly GCF_009905375.1). Taxonomy (NCBI): domain Eukaryota; kingdom Viridiplantae; phylum Streptophyta; class Magnoliopsida; order Apiales; family Apiaceae; genus Apium; species Apium graveolens. The sequence goes on from NC_133649.1 coordinate 80,245,915, forward strand.
ATGGCATTCCTTTCAAATTTAATTGTTCCTCAAGTTTTGCTTTCTTATTGGGATAAACAGTGTTATGATGAGACACTTTGTCAGAAAGACGAAGAGTCGGGTGGGATGCCACCTAATCATGTGTTGTATGCCAAATGGTATGAAAGAATGGCCATCTTAAATACCAATGTGGTTGTCTCATTCATATTCAAATCCTTATTTCTTCTTTCTTTTCACCTCTAATTCTTGTTGAATTGTGAATCCTTCTAGTTGTTTCGTTGTACTGTCGATCTTTGCAAGAGTTTTTCCAACAGAAATCAATGTATTATGGACCAAGCGGGCAAAGTTCCATCTACCTCTCACGCATGGAAAGCAAACAAGGGCATATGACGAGAAATTGCGATTTTCTTGTGAAATATGTTATTCAGAATATGGACGTGGTGATGTGAATGATTATCGTGGATACTTTATGCATTAAAGTGTTGAAAGATGTGAGAGCAATTTGATTGTTTAGCTCCCAAGGTTTTGTTGATAAGATGAATTACCCTGTTAAATTGATAAGATTGTGATTAAAAGACTAGCAAGTCAAGAACGTGTAGTTGTTAAATAAGTGAGTACAAATAGTGGAATTGAGATTTCTGGCAATAAGTTGTGAAGAATTGATACCATGGAAGATAAGAGGATTTGACATTATTCTAGGGAATGGATTAACTTTTAAAGCGTGATGTCCAGACAGACCGTCGTGATGAAAAGATAATTCTGAGGACGCCAAATGAGAAGGTGATGAGGTTCAGAAGATGAAATAAGGTAAAGAATTTGTTAATGATGATTACGGTGATCAAGATATGAGCATTATGGTGATCATGAGATAATAAAAGTCATAAGTAAACAAAACTTGAAGATTTCATAGCAATTAAGGAGTTTCAAGATATGTTTCCAGATGAGTTATCGATATTCCTCCAGATAGAGAAATGAAGTTCGTGATTGACTTAGCACCTGAGACGAAGCCAGTGACCAAGGTCTCACATAAAATGGCACCAGTTAGAATAAGGGAGTTGGCAAAGCAGATGGAAGAGATGCTAGAAGAAGCGATTAAACCCAGTGGATCCCATGAGGTGCACCAGTACTAATTGTTAATAAGAAAATGGAAGTATGAGATTATGCACCAACTAAAGAAAGCTCAATAAATTTACTATCAAGAGTAAGTATCTATTACCTCGAACTACTGATTTGTTGATCAAACAGAAGAAGCAAAGTATTTTCTAAAATTGATTTAAGATTTGGGCGTTACCAATTGGAAATTGAACCTATGGACATGATCTTTAAGAAATATCTGGATGAGTTGTAATTATGTTACTTAAAGTCAACGGGGGACCACGCGAAGCATTTAATGAAAACTGAGGAGTCGGAGATGAAAGAATTTGTATATAAAGTTTGCAAGGTGAAAGTTTTGATGATAGAAAGCATAAGTAATCAGTGAGGAGGAGACCAAAGGAGATCCAGTAAAAATTAAAGTTACTATAAATAAAGAAAGGATAAAAGCACCAACAAAAGTAAGAAGTTTTACCATGGACCGGTTATATTGCAAATATGCGCAAGATTTCTTGAAAGATGCAATACCTTTGATGAAGTTAATCAAGAAAAGCAAGAAGTTTTGTGAAGTGGAGAAGGGTGAAGGAAAGTTTTGCGAAGTTAAATGAAAGAATGGTTACAACACATGTTTTATCAATTTATAAGTATCAAGGAGGTTTGGTAGTTTATAGTGATGCTTCTCATTAGGAAATAGGATGTGTGTTGATGCAGCACAATAAAGCTACTGTATATGCATCCAAACAATCAAAACCTCATGAGCAGAAGTATCCTACTCATAATTTGAGGGTTAGCAGTAATAATATTTTTTTCGAAAGATTGGGAAACATGATATGTATGGAGAAAGGTGTAAGATCTATACAAACCATAAGAGTTTAAAGTATATATCCACGAGGAAAAGAAAATGTAGTAGCAAGCAATAAGCAAAAAGGAGACAATAAACATAAGGACTGCACCGAAAAGAATTACCCATAGAATATCAGAAATTGGAGTTGGAAACCAGATACATAATCTTAAGAAAACAAGGATGAGTAGTATGACCTTTTAGTTAGAGTTGTTAAGAGAAGATAAGGAGATGTCAAGGGAGGATAATGGATCACGATATCCCCATGCTACAAGTAGAAGAATTAAGAAATGGGATCCCATATGGAATTCAAAATATAAAGTATTTAATCTATTGAAAAGATGCCAATATATTTGGAAATTTAAAGAAAAATAGTGAGAACCAGGTATAAGAAGGGAATTTCAAAATAGATTGGGAAGTGTTGGACATGTCAAAGAATTAAGGCGAAGTATCGAAGGCCTAGTGAACAAGGCAGACCAAGGAGTGGTTTTACAAGAAGCGAATCATAAAATGTATCAGTAATGTTGTTAGAGAAAAGGAATAAAATTATGAGATTATGTACTGGTTAGCGGGAGTTCAATAAAACAACGAATAAGAATAAGTGACCCCTATAAAGATTGATTACCTATGAGACCTAATCCAAGAAGTGTGTTATGTCTCGAGGATTAACTTAAGATCCAACCTGAGAACATATCAGAGATTACGATTAAAGTGAGTTAAGAGCATTGCAAGCTCTGGTGATATTATGTGAAATAACAAGTATATCAATTGTCTATAAGGAATTAAGGGACATGGTGTATAAGGATTACTTGGATAAGCAAATTGTATTTATTGATAACATCCTCAACTATTCAAAGAATAAGAAAGTTTGTGTGGAATGCCCAAAGATTTTTCCCCAAAGATGAGAAGGAGAGCAACTATACATTGAGCTCTCAAGTATAAAATTTTGACTGAGGTTAACAAGAGATTTTGATTAATCCATTAATAATTACCTAAACAAAGCTGAATGGTAACAGATACCTTGTACAGAAAAAAAGCGATTGGATGTAATTAAGATCACTGAGGAGTTAATAAACGAATTAGAAATAGTGGAATCTAAAGTTTATATATGAGATTACTTTTCAGCCTTAACTGATGAAAACAAATAGGAAATGTTTAAATATTTGGAAACCAATTTGAAAATGCGCACTGCTTACCATCCTTAAGCGAAGAGTCAAAGTAAGGAAGCGATTCAGGAAAAACAAGATATGTGGAGAGGTTGAGTTTTAAGGAAAACTGGGATGATTATTTATCATCAATGTCAGCTTTAGAATGCTACTTTACCAAGCCTTAGGTGGACGCAAGTATAGGTCCCCACTTTATTGAGATAAAATGGGAGAAAGGAAGTTGTCAAATTCTACGTTAATTCAGCACACCAAAAGCGTAGTGATATTGATTGAAGCAGCTCGGAGTAGACAAAGAAAGAAGGCGAAATTGTATCGAGAGAGAATATGAGTATAGAAATAGGACCAGTAGTGTTAGTACAAGTTTTATCTTGAAAGAGACTAGATAAGTCTAAGTAAAAGAGACAGGTTAAGTCCTAAAATTTGTGAACCATTCGAGGTATTGATAAATATAGATAAAGTTGTTCATGAGTTGATGTTACCCTTGCAACCGTGTGTACATATAGTGTGTTTGGCCTGTTAAAGTTAAAAACGATAAGTATCTGATTTGAATTAAGTGATTGATCAGGAGCCAATGGGGCTCTTGTCCAAGTTTATTTTGTATATAGTGATCAATCCAAACTCTTGATCGTTAAAGGCGAGTCATTGGAATTTTGTTAGACCAGATTCTAAGGACATAATCTTTTTAAGGGAGGAAGGATATAACGACCCGTGTATTTTTGAATTATTTAAATATGTAATTATTATGGAAATTATTAAATAAAATATGTGTATTGGTTTTGACCACTATGTGTTGTTTGATAATTATCTAGGTGTGATTAATGATGTACCGGGTTGTTCGCGTGATTAATTAAGGAATTGTATTAAATTATTTCACTTTTAATGTGGATTTAATGTAAATTTATTTGTATAAATATTTGAAGTGTCTCTAAAATTATTTTTATGATTTTATAATTACAATAATTATTTTTGGGATTTTACAAAATTTAGAAATCAATATTTCATCAATTATTTAACCCTGTATGATTTTATGATTACATTTATTTGTAAAATCTGTATTTAATTCCATAATTTTTCAAAAATTATGAAACTCATATTTATTTAAGTATGGAATATTCCGAGAATTTTAAAATTAATTTGAAAATTTTCGGGATTAATTTCACCTGCGCGTTATTTCGTTTAATTGTTAAAAGCGGGAATAAAGTGCATTTTAGAAATTATTTTAAAATTTCAAAATATATGTTTTTATTAACCTCGGGATATTTGTAATACTTTAAGACTACTTTCATGATTTTCTAAATCTATTTTAAGTACAACTCGGTTCGTTAATTATGAATTGCGGGCATGTAAGCGCGACTCAAAAATGATTTAAAAATTATAAAAAATTTATTTTTAATAACTTTGAATTATTTGTGGTATTTTAAAATTTATTTGGTAATTATCGAAATTATTTTTATTCGCGCGATGGTTCGTTCAATTACAAAAACGAGACCAAATGAGGCTATAGGAAAAGGAGGAAGGACACGTGGCAAGAGAACAGCTCTTCTGAGATACGTGGCACAAGTCTACTTGTTTGTTTCTGTGTGATGCAGCTGTGTAAGCAGAGAAAGAAAATAATAATACTAATAGTAAATAATAACACTAGGAACACAATGAACACCCCTGTGCATTCCATTCTTCCTCTCGATTTAATCTCTCTGTACACTCTCGAATCTCCCCTGTTTCTTTCAATTTTCTCTCCCTATTTTCTTTTCCCTCCTCTCCGTTTCTCTCTCTTGCTTCCCGTGTTCCCTCCTGGTGGCGTTGCCGCCGTCGCCGCTTATTCCGGTTGGTTTCTGGTTGCGTGCTTTGAGTTCAGTTCCATTTAACTTGTTTATATATATGTGTGTGTGTTATGTGTGTGTTGTGTGTGTGGAATTGTGTGTGTACGTGTCAGGTGTGTGTTCTTGGTCGTGTTTCCGGCTGCCTATGACTCTGGCCGCCTGTGCTCAGCCGAGTGGTGATGTAGTGCGCGCGATGGCACGCGTGTGCCTTGAGTGTTCTTTTAATTATTCTATTTAATTTCTGCAGGTGATTAATTGATTGGTTTCATGATAATAACATATATTTTGTGCGAGAAAATATGGATATAATCGGTGGGATTCATGTAGGACGTTCGTTATAAACGGAAACCCGCGAAACTTACCGCCATCCGCGATGAACCTCGGCGAGCCGACGGTGGACTGTGATGAATTAATTATGAGTCCTATAATTATAAAACAATGTTTAATATTTGATTCGTACCCTTATTTTCGGATTTTAAATAGTCGAATATAATTATTAAGGTCCGAATTAGAATGTGAATAATAGTAATAATTAAGTAGTTGAATCGGTGATTAGGATTTGTAACATGGATTTCGGTTATGGTATCGGTTGAATTAATTGTTGGATTGTTGTTGTTGAATTGATGTTGATTGATGTTTCGACGGGTAGTCCGATAAACAAAGGAGACGCTGCCCGATTTCCGGGAAACTGAATTATGTAAATACGGGAACGTATCCAATGATTATCGGGACGTCGAATGACTATATGTATATGTGTATGTTTTATATACGAAACTTGGTTGTACGATGTAATGAAATATTTTGCCAAATCGATGACCCTGATTTCGTAAGATAAAGAGTATATATATATATTTTCCGAAATGAAATCGAACCGATCTTCGAGATTGTGAACCCTACTTGTTGCGTGTGTTATTATAATATATATAATTACGAGTCGGGTTTGAATATCGTTGAGTAAATTGGTATCGAGGATATGTCAAGCATACCTAGATGTCTAACGTAGGGTATTTCGACCCTGTAGGTTATAGTCTAGAACCTGGAAGTGGTCGATGGACTAAAGACAACCTAGTGGTCAGTCGACGAGCTCAATAGAGTTTCAACAGAAAACCTGAGTGTCGAAATCGAATCTAATGTGGTCTAGTGGTTGGACGTTAAAGCCTGAGCGGCAGAGTCGGCTCAGAGTTGGTCAGTAACAGTTGTAAAGCCCTGTGAGGCAAGTACTTTCGAACTTTTCTTCAAGATATATCGCAATTATTTTCGAACTGTTTCATAACATGTCGCGCTTATTCAAAATAACTCTTGTTTATATTGCAAGTGATTTAAACTATTTACCCTTGAACCCTGATTTTTCTTGATCTTGAGCCGTAAGCCTTGTTCTTTGTAAACCATCCTTTATTGATCCTCAGATACCGAATCACACAAATATGATACCACTCCCAAATGTATAACTACCAAACACCAAACACTGGAACAAAAATTGTTTGAAAGCACAAAAACTTTTATACTCCGACCATTCTTTATAACATCAAAGAACTATACCTTGAAAAATCAGTATTCGTCCAATACTTGATCATTCGTCCAATACCTGATCATTTTACAGACTGAAAACCGTTTCTTATACATACCTTGATATACCCTTGAGATATCCATGAGTTTCTTTACATTTTTATTTAAGTGTTTAACCATCATTGATTATGATCTTGTTTATCGAATTATATTGTTTATCATATTGAACTGCTTTAGAATTGGATAGTTTTTTATATATGGATCAGATTTGTGGTCAGACCATATCTATGGTCAATTTAGGCCAATGTGTGCCTTGGATCCAGTAGTTAGAGCAGTGCTGTGTGCTTTGCGCGAGGTTAGTGCGTGACTGTTCAGTAGCCTAACCTTGGTTTTAAAAACTTAAAATGAATGTCCAATTCTAATGATTGTTTAGCATTAAACTTGATTCCTCTGAATCATCTCATTTGACCATTGATTAATCTCAATTATTGTCATTGTGACTTGCTGAGCTTGTTAGCTCACTCTTGCGAATCATTTTATGTATTCTACAGTTAAGAAGGATTCGGTTGATAGCGAGGTTTCCCAGTTTAATGTACGAGCTAGGATTCCGGATTGAGGTGGATCGAGATAGCAGGAGCTTATTGCGGTAGTGAGATAGTAAGATTGTAAGAATAATTTTATTATCAGTTGTAAGTTAAATTAGTCAGGATTTGGTATGATGTAATAAAAGTTAAGGTTGTGGCTTGTTTTCATACTTTAACCTGTTGCGATCCGTGGTTATGTAAAGAAGGGTCGTTGCAAATAATATCTTATATACAAGTTTATATGTTGTGTTGGTGTTGTGGACCCCAAACTTCTAACCCGGGTTTGGAGGGCGCCACACGTTCGCTCGGTTGCTTAAACGTTTTTGTAATACTTACTCGTAAATGGTCCGCGACGTAATCCTTTCGTATTTATTCCTTATATTTTTAATTATTAGACTTGAATATAAATCCGTTGTGTTTGAATCTCATAATTATATTGTGATTCCCGTAATCCTCGATGAGTCGTAAATATGGTCGTTTTTCAAAGTTCGTTTTCTTCGAAAACTAATAGCGTTTATATACACTCATTTGGTACTTATAATCATAATATCAATTCCAAAACTCCTTTTCTCATGCACTAGATAGTGTGGGCTCAAAAGTTTTTTCCCGTCCGTCAGAGTTACTATTCATTAAACGTTTTACAAGGTCTCAAAAATTTGAGTTATTACAGTCTTCCCCTCTAACAAGGATTCCGTCCCGGAATCAATTAGAAAATAAGTGGGGGTATCTATTCCTCATTGCGTCTTCAAGTTCCCAAGTTGATTCCTCAACATTTTGATTTCTCCATAAGATCCTAACCAGTTTCACAGTCTTGTTCCTCAGCACTTTTTTTTTTGGTCCATTATCCTTACTAGCTGCTCGATATAGGTCAGGTCTGGTTGTAAATCTACCTATTCGTATTCTATTACTTGTCGTGCATCTGCATGGTACTTCCTTAATATGGACACGTGGAACACGTTGTGTACTTGTTGCAAATTAGGAGGCAAGGCGAGCTCGTAAGCTAGAGGTCCTATTCTCCTCAAAATTTCAAAGGGTCCTATAAATTTGGGACTCAGCTTCCCTTTCTTTCCAAACCTCATCACTCATTTCCACGGTGATACCTTCAATATCACTGAATCTCCTGCTTCATATTCCCTATCCTTCCTGGTCTGGTCGGCGTACTTCTCTTTTCTGTCTTGGGCTGCTACCAGTCTTTTCCTAATGAGTCCTACCATTTCCCTGGTCTGTTGGACTAATTCTGGTCCTAATATCTGGTGTTCTCCAACTTCGTCCCAACACAGGGGAGAGCGACATCTTCTTCCGTAAAGAGCTTCATACTGGGGCATTCCTATGCTAGCGTGATAGCTCTTGTTGTAAGCAAATTCGATCAGGGGTAAGTGGTCATCCCAATTTCCTTTGAAATCAATGGCACATACTCGTAGCATATCTTCTAGGGTCTGAATAGTCCTTTCTCTTTGTCCATCAGTCTGGGGGTGGTAGGCGGTACTCATGTTTAGTCTGGTGCCTACGCACTCCCGGAAGCTTCTCCAAAATCGGGAATTAAGCCTTGGGTCTCTATCTAACACTATGGCTACAGGAACGCCGTGTCTTACTACAATTTCCTTCAAGTAAATATCCACCAACTTGTCTACGGTGTATCTTTCGTTGATTGGTAGGAAGTGTGCGGACTTGGTCAATCTATCTATGATAAACCATATGGCATCGTGATTGGTCTTTGTTCTTGGTAAGCCTGTCACAAAATCCATGGCTATATGCTCCCATTTCCATTTCGGAATTTCCAGGGGTCGTAATAGTCCACTAGGTCGCTGATGTTCAGCCTTCACTCTCTGGCATATCAAGCACTTGCTAACCCACTCTGTTACTTCTCTCTTCATGTTAGGCCACCAATAATATTCCTTAAGGTCGCGGTACATTTTTGTACTTCCTGGGTGGATTGAATATCTAGAGTTGTGCCCTTCGTTCAACAGCTCATCCTTTAACTCTTGCACATTTGGAATCCAAATTCGGGACGCATACCTCATGATCCCTTTCTCATCCTTCTCGCATCTCACTTCTTCACCGGTCAATGTTCCTCTTTCTTCACTCATCTTCTTTTCCTGACATACTCGTATCTTTTCAGTCAGCTCCGGCACTAGCTTAATCTCAAATAATCCTTCCATTCCCTTACCGATCATCCTCACGTCAATTTCCATCTTCTCAAATTCTTTAATTAACTCCTCTGATGTCATTATCATCTTGAGTCTTTCCTTCCTACTAAGGGTGTCAGCCACCACATTGGCTTTACCCGGGTGATACAAAATTTCACATTCGCAGTCATTTATCAACTCTAACCATCTCCTATGTCTCATGTTCAGTTCCTTCTGAGTGAAAATATATTTGAGGCTTTTATGGTCAGTGTAGATCTTGCATTTCTCACAGTATAGGTAGTGTCTCCAAATTTTTAGGGCAAACACTATGGCTGCTAATTCTAGATCATGCGTAGGGGATCTGCTCTCATATTCCTTCAATTGCTGAGAGGCATACGCTATAACTTTGCCGTTCTGCATCAGTACACATCTTAATCCTTTAAGCGATGTGTCGCTGTATATCACAAACTCCCTCTTTCCATCGGGAAGAGCGAGCACTGGTGCTGACACCAGCCTCCTTTTCAGTTCTTGAAAACTTTCCTCACATTTCTCTGTCCATACAAACTTTTCTGTCTTCCGGGTAAGTCTAGTCAGTGGACCGGCTATCTTAGCAAAATCTTGCACGAATCTTTGATAATATCTTGCTAAACCCACAAAACTCCTAACCTCTGTTGGGGTAGTTGGTCTTTCCCAATTAGATACGACCTCTATCTTGGTAGGGTCAACTAAAACTCCTTTGCTACTCACCACATGTCCTAAAAATTGAACTTCTCTCAACCAAAACTCGCACTTCGAGAACTTGGCATATAATTTCTCATTCCTCAAGAATTCTAAGACTATCCTCAAATGTTCTGCATGTTCTTGCTCTGTCTTTGAGTAGATCAGAATATCGTCTATAAAAACTATCATACATATATCCAGGTACTTTTTGAACACTCTGTTCATCAAATCCATAAAGGCTACGGGTGCATTGGTTAACCCAAACGACATAACTAAGAACTCATAGTGTCCATACCTAGTGCGAAAAGCAGACTTCGGTATATCTTCCGGTTTGATTTTCAACTGGTGATATCCTGTTCTCAAATCTATTTTAGAGAAATGTACAACTCCATTGAGTTGGTCGAATAGGTCATCAATCATGGGGAGAGGGTACCTATTCTTAATAGTCAGCTTATTCAGCTCTCGATAATCTATGCATAATCTCATACTACCGTCCTTTTTCTTTACGAACAATACTGGCGCTCCCCATGGCGACACACTGGGTCTTATCATTCCATTATCTAATAACTCTTGCAGTTGAGAAGCTAGTTCCTTCATCTCAACTGAGGCTAGCCTATATGGGGCCTTGGATACTGGTGTCGTTCCTGGTGCTAATTCTATCGCGAATTCTATTTCCCTGTCAGGTGGCAACCCTGGTAAGTTCTGTGGAAATACATCCTTGAATTCGTTTACTATGGGTATGTCCTGTATATTAGGGACTTCCTTTCTGTTATCTACCACATAAGCCAAATAGGCCTCGTTACCTTTCCTTAACAATCTTTTTGCTTGTAGCATAGTCAGAAATTTCTAGTTCTGTCGTTGACCTTTAAACACTACTTCTTTTTCATTCTGCACCCTTATCTTTACTTTCTTCCGTTCACAATCTATTTGTGCTCCGTTACTGGATAACCAATCCATTCCTAAGATTACATCGAATTCTCCTAACACGAATGGGATTAGGTCAACCTCGAAGACTTTCCCTTCTAATTTCAACTTGCACTTAGGGTGTACTTGATTTACAGAAATTATTTCTTTGTTTGCTATTTCCACTCGTAATATCTCACGTAAGGGTATGGCATTAAGTTTTAACTTTTTAGAAAAATCTTGAGATATAAAAGATTTGGTTGCTCCAGAATCAAATAGGACATTTGCATGTTCAGAATTTAACAAAAGGGTACCTCCTATCACGTCGGTGTTTCGGACAGCATCCTGAACAATCATGTTGATGGTCCTAGCAGCTGGGGGTCGGTTGGAGGCAGCTTTGCTCACCCCTGAGGCTGGGGGCTTCAACGTTGGGCAATCCTTTCTCATGTGCCCTACCTTCCCACATTGGAAACACGTTACATTGGGTCGGGTGTAGTTGTTGGCAAGGTGTCCGATTTGGTCACACCGGTAACATCTCAGAGGGGCTCTTGTCTGGGTACACACTCCAAGGTGTCTCTTCTTACAGGTTTGAAACTCTGGTATTGGGGCGCGGGGTTGGCTATGAAATGTGGCCCTAGATTGTCCGCCACCCTGGCCAACACTCTCGCTTGGGGTATTTCTGAATCTGGGGCCTCGCGCAGGTTGGGACACCGCTCCCCTGACGAACCTGCTTGGAAGGCTCCTGTTCCCGGTTCCTATTTATTGGCTTCCTATCTTCCTCTTCCTATTTTCCTTTTCCTCCACCCTCTGCTCACTGCCAGCTTCAACAATCGAGGCTTTCTGCACTAAGGTGGCATAGTCCGTTAGTTCTAATACTGCCACTCGGTTTTGTATCCACTGTTTCAGACCAAGCTGAAACCTTCGCGCTTTCTTCTCTTCGGTATTCACAAATTCAGGCACAAATCTCGCCAACTCAGTAAATTTGGCCTCATATTCTGCTACAGTCATCTTATCCTGTTTCAACTCCAGAAACTTAATCTCCATCCGGGTCTCCATAAACCTAGGGAAATACTTGTCTAAGAACAGTCGGGTAAATCTATCCCATGGGATCACAGCATCAGTCTCTAGGTTTCGTTTGGACTCCCACCAGTAGTTAGCTTCTCCTTTCAGCATGTGAGAAGCGAAAATGGTCTTATGTCGTTCCTCAACACCTAGTATCTCGAAGGACTTTTTTATCTCTTTGAGCCAGGCCCGTGCTTCAACGGGGTCGGCAGATCCTAGAAACTCTGAGGGTTTGAGAGATTGAAGGCCCTAAAGGAAGTAGCTGTAGTCTGTTGGGCAGTATGTGGCTGTGGTGGAATAGACTGTTGGTTCAGATTTGCTCCTAACAGTTCCATAAATTCATTCATGGGGTTCCCTCCCTGATGGGTATCCTCAGCCTCTTCTTCTACATATTCTTCCTCATCATATTCATTATAGTCTAGGTCTTCTTCACTTTCCTCATTTACTACAGGGTCAGGTTCACTCCGTTGTTGGTTAACAGATTCTGCGGGCTGTGCCCTGGTTCCTCTTCTACGGGGTGGCATTGTTCTGATAATGAAAGTTGGTCAACATAGTTTTAATTATAACAGTTGAATTATTTTATTCATATGTAAGCATGTTATTTATTACCTAGCAGGTTTTTATAAAGTGCAATAATATAGATATTAATTTCTTAATAACTGCTTAGATATATATTAATAAGATCTCCCATTTATATCTTAGGGAACGAAATAACTAGCTGAGTTCATACATGCCTGATTACAATATATCACTACTAGTCCTAAATACTGAGGTCACGCACCCTCCTCATCGCTCCTGCCAATATCAGCTCTGCATCAACTACAGGGATGTATCCTCCAGTCACTGTCATCCTCATCAGAACCCTGGTACGGAGCTCGATCCCATCGATCTCTCTGCGGGCTATGGCTGGGGAAGCAGCTCTGAAATCCCCTGGGTATCCTAGTGGGGTGGCTCTCTTAGCTGTCAGTGTCTGGCGTAACTCCACAATGCGAGCAGATGCCGCAGTGATCTCAGCGTTAAGCTGTCCCACTATCTAGTCGTGTACGGCTATATGCATGGTCACCGGTGGTGGTAGAGGTGAATCTGGGTCGCTAGAGGATATGTCATGAACCTCGTGGATCTGTGCACGTATCGTCTCCTCCTCATCATCATCAGTATAGAGCATAGGGCTCTGAATCCCTGGGGGTGGTGTAGGAGAATGAATAGTCGGGTGAGGGTACATCTCTACATCCCTCCAGACTACACCATTAGCTATGGGGACAGGAAGGTTAGTCTCCTCCTCTTGGACATCCTCAGTAGGGTCATCATCTGAATGATCAATGGGTGGGCTCTTTGGCTCGGGAATAGGGTCACGCTCAGGGACCATGACATCATCAACATGATCAATCTCCTTCCTAGGCTCCACTGGTACCTGACACAATAGGCAAGGTGTTACTAACTTAGAGTCGGAATTGCCTTGAGGGGAAAACAGTCAAGACTACCTGTGTAGCTCGATGATGAACTCAACTTGATCTCTAATTCATTATTTTATTTTTCCTATGTCTACGTATTTTATGTCCTATCGTTTCCAAGATTTGATAACCTAAGGCTCTGATACCATTTCTGTGGCGCCCAAAAACCCGGGGTCAGGAGTCTCGGAGGCCACACCATCTAAACTTTTACAACCACACAACTCACACTACAATATATAAATACTCATGCTTCACGACCCCACACTTATCACACACACACACACTTACAGGTTATTGTCTTAGAAACGAACCATTCATAACTAGAGTAATTTTCAACCATCAAGTGATATTTATTACAACCCAAGAGTAATTTAGTCTTACCGGGGAGTAACCTTTAAGTAAGGCTAGTCCGCCGGCCAAATATATGTTTCTTGTTTCTTACCTTACAAAAGTCATACTTATAAATAAGCCGAACTAAGAACAACTGAAAACTAATCCAGCTTACTCGAACTACCTGTGGTACAACACCAAATAATCTACGGAACAGCTGGCCATTTCCTACCCAGTTCCTGGCTGTGGTTCTCATGGCAGGCATCATGATTTACTGTTGTGTTGTGTCAATTTAAGAAAACAAATGTGAGCTATAATGCCCAGCATAATAATGTACAGTATGAAAATGACTGTATGATAACATCATATATGATACTTATGTTTTATTCGAAAATAGTTTTCCTTGGTGATACACACCTTCTTATGAAAACAATTCTTTAAGGGATTTTATTATCCTGCGAATACCTTAATAGTAATCCCAGCACCTAGGCTTGGGTTACGGTATTGCATCTCAATTCCAATTGGAAGAATTAGGACATTCGTTGGAGCCACCGTATACGATGATCAGTCGTAATACGATAATAGTAACCTTTTCTACTAGTAGAAGGACGACACCTTCGTATCCCGGTTATCACCCTTGCCGTATTCGGGCTACGTGTCCCATTTTTGGGTATACACATACTTCACAAGTTCCTAAGTACACTGAGTACCTTCGCCTGCGGTACCTTTGGTAGTCCATCTAGCACACATAGTACCAGACTCTACCCCTCCCTTGTCCTTTTAAAACAATTCTATCATATCTCGAGAACTCAACCACATCGAAGTTCCCCAAGCATTTTGCTTGTTGATAGAAAAAGCTTACCTTATATATATATATGTACTTTCAAAAGTTTTCAGAGGAAGTACTAGGGATGTGAGTTGACCGTTGTCAACAAATAAGTAAATAAGGGGGATAGGTTTCTCCTTGAAACTATATTCAAAATATTAAATAAGTCGGGATAATATTCACCGACGATCTGAAATTATTCAAATGATATTCCGAAATCAGGAAGTATATTTTAATCAGGATCTATGATTTTTAAATCAATAATAAACCCTTTAAGAATAATGATTAATCAAATAATAGTCGATAAATAATTAAACCTCGAATGAGTTTACTCTCTAAAAGAATCTTTAAAATAATATTCCTCAACTAGTTTGTGTCTACATAATTAATAATCTATAATGATTAATCGGGTTTGAAATAAATAATCATTGGAGTATACTACTCCCATAATAAAGGAATAAGTATATAGTATTTATTATTCGAACCATAAAATATAGTTGAGGTAATATGATCGTTGGGAAATCGTTTTAATAAAAGTTCGAAGTATTTTAATGTTTCGTAAGTGGACGATGAGTCCCTTTAAAACATACTACTATGGACTTATAACCGTCATATAATATCACCGGAATGATTCCCGGGTTTTTATCTCAAATCCCGGCCAATTCTCGGTCTTACAATCATACGTCACACTTAAAGCGGAATTAAATATTTTACAATATATATGTATCGTACAACATCGCTACATTATGCGAAAATTCAACAACTATGTATCATGGCAAGCATGGTATTTATGCAATGATAGTAAAAAAATCTTTTCACAACACAAAAGTAAAATGGAGTTGGGTTCGTAAACTTGCCTGGGTATCTCGAGGTGGAGGATGCTCTAGGTTATGCTCGGAAATCTATAACCATAAACACAATTCACTTTGTTAGGTCCCGTTCTAATTTACGGCGAATCGCACTCATGTGCTACTTATTATGCACCCTCTCAACTTATACTACCATTATTATTCCTTTAAGTCATTATTCACATTATGGTCACTTCATTATTCTAAGTATCTTAGGTTCATTCTCATTATCGTCGTCGGCTCCGCTTATGGATTCTTACGGTTTCTACTCGCGCGGTCTCGGCTCCGATATTTTTATAAAATTGAGAAATCATTATTTTCACTTGATATTTTTACAGAGGTTAGGAAACTCAATATGTTACTCTCTGTAAAAATTTCATGATTTATGAACACTTTAAGTCTATCCTTTATATTTTCAAAGTTCGTGATTTGTTGCAGGTTTCGTCGCGTGAATCACTTTTAGTAAAACAACCATAACTTTTGATCCGTAAATCGGAATCAAGCGATTCAAGCACCTAAACGATCCTTATAAAATTTTCTATCCTAAAAAAAGGGTTATTTTTCAAGAAACTACAGTTTAAATTTTTGGGACTTTCTGCAGAAACTTAAAGTTACGATTTGTTGGCTTTAACGGAGTTACGTTTACGATCGGGGTTTCGTTTACGCCCTAACTCTTAACACAACCACCAACAATCATCATTTCATCATCAAAAAAAAATCCTCTCAAGAACATCATGTTCTTGAGGCAACAACAATCAACCTTAAATCTACTTAACTTAAACACCAAGATTTCATCAATACCACTCATTGAACTAAGTTTACTACCACATACTAAATGGATCTTAAAATGAATCTTAAATAAAGTTGGGCCAAAGATTTTTACCTTTCTTGAAATCTTGAGATGTGTTCTTGAGGATGGTGGAGGCTTGGAAGTGCTTGGTATGATTTTTGGAACCTAAAACCACCATTAAAATCAAGAAACCAAAGATAGGTTACTATTCATACTATTCACTAGTGAGTTTCTTGATTTTATTTCACCCATCAAACCTTGATAAAAAGAGATGAAAGAATTTTCTTACCTTAGTTTAATTTCTAGGAGGCTTGAGAATTAATGGGATGATTTTACCATGGATAGATTTTGAGTTTTGAAATTGAATTCCTCCCCCTTTTTTGATATAGCCGAATGGAAGAAGTAAAGGGGTGGGGGGTTTTTATACTAGCTTCCCTTGGTTGCTTCTCTTGGTTGTTTTGCTAGGTTGCTTCTAGGAAATGGGGTGGAAGATCTTGCACTTGATTTTTATTCTCCTACGTTGAATCCTAGGTTTATTCTTTGTTGCAAATCTTGGGGACAAATCAAAGTAGCTTGCTAGGTTACAAGCTAAACTACATGGGTTAGCTTCCTTAGCACACTATTTTGCTAGCTAGCTTGATCATCCTATGGTTAGCTCACTATTTGATAAAGTAACCATGGTTACTTTCTTACCATGGTTTAGTTAGTGCGTTACGTTTCTTTAATCGTTTACGCGTTTGCTCGGTTGCTTAAACGTTTTCGTAAGACTTACAATGGTCCGCGACGTAATCCTTTCGTATTTATTCCTTATATATTTAATTATTAGACTTGAATATAAATCCATAGGGTTTTAATCTCGTAATTATATTATGATTCCCGTAATCCTCGATGAGTCGTATTTACGGTCGTTTTTCAAAGTTCGTATTTTTCGAAAACTAATAGCGTTTACATACACTCATTTGGTACGTATAATCGTAATTTCTCATGCACTACATAGTGTGGGCTCAAAAGTTTTTTCCCATCCGTCAGGGTTACTATTCATTAAACATTTTATAAGGTCTCAAAAATTCGAGTAATTACACCCTCAGTTTATAGAAGCTAAAAAGGAAGAGAAAGAAAGAATCAGGCAAGAAAAGAAGCAAGCTGCCCTAGATGCTAAGAAGCTCAAACAAAAGAAGGAGCAAGATGCTATCTTGACCAAGCTTCAAACTGTGAAAACCACAAATGAGAATTCTGCTCAACCATCTGTAGATGCTGAACCTAAAGATCAGAAAGTGCAAGATGCACCTCAACAGAAAAGAAAATTCAGATACAAGCTTCAAGCTAAAATACAATTGGACTTCAGTGATGAGGAATTGGAAGACTACATTCCCAAACAATCTACCACTACAACTCAAACATCCAAGCCCTCTGTGGTACATGAGGAATTTAAGGTAGATCCATTCAAGAACTCTCATGGTGAACCTATCATTCCAAAGGATGAGCCAATAGACTAGGATAGTCTACCAATTCCTGAATTAAATCTACCCATATTCAAGAAGACAAGGAAGACAAAGATTAGAGCAAGCAATAAAGTGAAGCTTGTGACTCTCAAATCCAAGTCCCTAAGCAAAGCTCAACCCAAAGTCAACAAGGGAGATATCATGTATATATATGATATCAAGGAATTCTTTGACATAAACCTTTACATGGATGAACTGGAAGAACTAAGAGGGATCGATGCTTACAGAAATCTACCTGAAAGGCTGGTATTCAAATATAAGGGAGGAAAAGAAATCACATGGCCACTTCATAGGATTCTTCAAGAATGCCAATTTTGTATTCATAAAGGTCTATTCATCCTTCAAGGAGAACTTTGGATTCAATGTGACAGCAAGAAGACTAGTTCTAATGAAGATTGAAGAACTGAGGAGTATTAGAGCTAAAGATGCACTCCCAAAAACTTTAACTATTCCTTACACAGGGAGTAGAGTGCATCTAAGGCCCTATTGTCTGATGGAATTCATGGATGATAAGGGAGTAAGAAGATTCTTCAGGTTAGAGGACCAACTGAGTATCTCTAGCATTGAAACTCTATTGGAAATGGAAGAAATGCTAGATCTCTCTAAAGCTGGTGAACTTGAATTCCACAGACAACTCCAGAATCAAATAAAAGAGAATAACAGGAAGCTTGGGAAGAAATCTAGACAAGAAAATAGATTTATCTGCTCAGGATAGAGGAGCACCTTGATAATGATTGTGACCAAATCTTTGTACACTTTGTCTTGTTCAATTTTCAGTAAATATTGCAGCACTTATCAGTTTTTTATCTACTACATTTTAATCTGTATTTTTAGGGTGTTTTGTTATCATCAAGTTTCTCTTAATATATGGCTACAATTCTAGTAGACATAAATTGGTGGAGATTGTTAGGAATATGTTGTGTACTTGATGATTAGTTTAACAAAACACCTTAGTAGATTCAACTTAGTGTAAATTGTAGCACTCGACGGATGATCAAGTATAGTCCCGACGGATGAATCTTATAGTCCTGACGGATGACTAATTGACATTCATCGAGTGAGTAGCTTATGTAATAGATAAGTATTGTAGCACATTTCTGCAATCAACTTTGTGCAAATTCTGTAGGGATAGATGAGTCATGTTGACTACTAGCGGATATGCAGAATAGGTTGATTAATTGTATATAAGTGATGACTTGTAATTCTGTGTAAGTGAAATAGAGTCAAGTTACTAAAGCTATCCGACGGATGATCAACAAAGCTATCTGACGAATGATCAACAAAGCTACCCGACGGATGATCTACAAGACTTCCGACGGATGATCAAATTCAAATATATGTTGACAGTGACAACACAGTCACATGCGTCAGGTGTTTGTAATAGGAATGTGGCAGCCTGTTAAGCAAGAAATTGAGAACAAAGAAGCATTACCATTTCCATGAAATTGTGAAGATATTCAAAGATGCTGGAATAGAGTAGTGAAGCAGCATGGAATTAGACTAAATATGTTTTGTTTTATTATCTTGTCTTATTATCATGTGAATTTGGTGATATATAAACCAAATGTAGCTAGTAGAACAATTAACTAAGCAAACACATTTTAAAAGAAAAATAGATAAAGTTGTACTTGTTAAGAATCTCTTTGTAGTTTAATTGTTCAACTTGTAAAGCAGCTGTGAGCCATTTTAGCTTCACAGAGTTCTAATTGATATATATATATATATGGTGGATACTTTCAAATCCACCAGAAAGTTTGGTGGATACTTTCAAATCCACCAGAAAGTTTTAAAAGCATTTTTTTATTACTTTCATATTTTGATCAAGTAAGAACATTTTTAGTTTTGAAAGTTGCCAGAATTACATTCAACCCCCTTCTGTAATTCGTGTTGTATTGTTAGGGACTAATACATCTGCAAATTTCTTTTTGCTGTTCAAGGCCTCATAATCAAATCCAATAGCTATGTTAGCACAAGGTTTATTTTTCTCATGATATAATCCAACCAACTCAGATGCATTCATGAAGGACTTTAATTTAACTTCATTTTTCTTTAGCTTCTCCCTTAACACCACTTCAATCTCATCTACACACTTGAGCCTGTTCTTTAAATATGCATTTCTTATTTCACAGCTTCGAGCTCTACCATCAATAATTCAGTTTCTTGTTTCTCATTTTCAAGATTTTCATTTATCTTTGTCGGTCTACTTACCTATTCATTAGCAGCAACCATACTTGTATAAATGTGAAACATTTCTGTACTTATCTTTTCAACGGTTTCCTTATATTGATTCACATTTAAATCAGTTGTGGTAAGAGTTGGTACCTGTGTTTTATGAGGATGACTCTCCTTGCTACAAGGCCATTAATGCATAATTTCCAACTTCCTCATCTTTATCATTATCAGAATCATCCCAACTCTTTCCCTCTACAATATAAGCTTTGCTTTGTTATTTCTTCAGAAGAGCTTCATACTTTGCTTCAAGTTCAAGATAAGCTTGTCTTTCTTTGCTTTCTTGGGTTTCCTGCATTCTGTAGCGAAATGGCCTAGCTCATCACATTTATAACACCTTATCTTTGATTTGTCAATAGATCCAGTTTTGTATCCATTTTTGCTATCAGGTGTGTACTTCCCATTTCCTTTCCAGCTGCTGTCTTTGTCGAATGATTGTCTTTTACCCTTGAAAAATCTTGGATTCTTTACTCTAATGTTAGAGAATTTTCTTGCCAGATAGGCCATAGATTTATCTAGCTCATCAAGTTCATCCAGGGTGTAGAACTCATCTTCTTCCAATTCCAGTATGACTTGTTCTTGTGAATCATTGTTTCTTTGCTCACTAGTTGAGACACTTGGAGTATGGAATCTTGGCTCATCATTAGAGGTCTGGAATTCATTAAAAATAAGAGCACTTGACCATCTACAACATGCCCTTGACCAGCTTTTAATGATTTCTTTTGAATCATTTCCAGTTCATAGGTATTTAAGATTCCATGCAGAACTTCCAGAGTTAATCTGCTCAAGTCTCTCCCTTCTCTGATTGCTGAAATTTTCCGTTCCAAGTGGTCAGGGAGTGTGAGCAAAAACTTCAAGTTCACTTCTTCAGCTTCTTAATATTTATCATGTAGCTGCAAGTCATTAATCAGCTTGTTAAACCTTTCAAACACGTCGGTAATGCTTTTCTTTGGCTTAACCATGAAACCCTCATACTGTGAAATCAGTATCCTTCTTTGATTTGACCTAACTTCCTCAGTTCCTTTACACAATATCTCTATCTTTTCCCAGATCTGCCTAGCAGTGTCATAGTTGACAATGTTGTTGTACATTACATTATCAAGTGACTCTAATAAGATCATCCGCAAGCCACTATCTAGGGAGACTTTTTCTTTCTCAGCATCAGCATCATTGTCAAATTAAGAATGTCTTTCTACAAAATTTCTAGGCTCTTTGTTAATAAAGAGCTTAGCTTCTTCCTTGAGAGAATACAAAAGTTCTGATAAAAATTGTTACAACTTAACAAAGCATCCAGTGTTTACTTTATAGAACAGTAAACACTGGTTATTACACAGCATACAACAGCATGTACTAAAACCTATTTTTGGATAACCAAATCTTTCAATTTCTGGCTTAGTGTATCTTTGCTAATCTTGCACGCCTGTGACTTTACTTTGCCAGTTAATCTTGGCCTTTGATTTTTTACTCTTCAAGCTGCTTTTGTAGACTTGTCAATCCAACTGATTAGATTGTTTGTTGCTTGATAATCTTGGATATCGAACTGGTCTACACTTTGTACTTTGAGTTTTACCTCGAGATCTCCAGTCTTGTATATAGAGAGCTTGGCATCTCGATAAATATATTGGTTTATCGATATCTCTAATCACTCTACAGATGTTTTGACTTATCGAAGTCTCTAGTTCTCTATAAGAGAATTTGGCTTGTCGAGATCTCACATCTTCATGTCTTCACTTTGGCTTATCGATAACTCTGAGTTCTCTAATGACAAGTTGGCTTATCGATAACTCTGATTTCTCTAGTGACAAATAGACTTATCGATATCTCAGAGTTCTCTAGTGAAGAAATGACTTGTCAATATCTCCAATCTTCATGTCTTCAATTTGGCTTGTCGATATCTCTGAGTTCTCTAGTAACTTTTCCTGACTTCTCGATAAGTAATTCTGTAGTTCTCGAATGACTTCTCTATAATACTTAATCTGTGACTTGTAGAGAACTTGACTTAGAATAATTTTCCCAAAATAGATCTATTCAACTCCAAGTTTCTTTACAATTCTTCTGAGGCATGATCTTCTTGATCTTCTTCCAGATAGAATTCTTAGGCTTGATACTGTTTACAGAAAAAGACTTCAGTCTGCCCTTGAATATTTTTACAGACTTAAGTGTTACAATACACGATGCAAATATAGTTTACCATATAACTTACTTAGGGTTGTCAATTTGACTTAGTCTTATTATTGTACAAGCATGTCTTGCATAACATCTTCATCATTAAGGATATCATGGATCAAAGGATCAACATCCAAGGGATGTGTACCCGGGTTCAGAATATTCTAGGGTGCAGAAGATTCAACACCACCTTTTATATCAGCTGACCCAGAGCCGTCACCTTCAACACTATTAGTTTTAAAATCCAGGCAGAGGGTATTAAAAGCAGTAGTGTAAGCAGAGGAAGACATGACTGCAGCAAGAGACGGGTCGTAATGAGGCACACCTGAAAGAAAACCAAGGAAACTGTTATTCTCTAACAATCTATCAACATAATTACAGAAGGGGGTTGAATGGAACACTAGTTACTTTTTGAAACTTTAAAAACTTCTTACTAAAATATATAACTGTATTTGAATATGCCTGGGTGTGGATAAACAATAATAGTATTCAAGAACACAAAGTAAATAAACATGTGTTTAAAAAATTTCTAGTAGATTGATATTTCCACCAGAGATATATATTGAGAAGATTACTCGGTGATGCTAATAGCACATAGTTGCTTACAAGTGTTTACAAACTTGAACTCTAGAGACTCAGGATACAACTTTCTTGCTCTATTGTTCTAAATCAAAATGTAAATCTTAATTTCTAAATATTTTCTACTCTTGGTTTACATATCCCCAAGATACATGTGAAATAAGATAAAATATAAAACCTAATAGCTAGGTCCAATCACATTTATCTTTATTTCTCTATCCAATGATGTTAAGAATATGTTGTTGACTTGATGATATGCTTCAAAAACACCATAATAGATTTGATTAAGTGTATTTATAGCTTTAAACGGATAATGTACTCTATCGTCCGTTGAAGGAGTAGCTTAAATTTTAAATAAGTTTTGGTAGCACATTCCTGTATATTGTAATGCCTTAGAGAACTAAAAGTTGTGGGATATTCTAACCATGTTGACTACTAGATTGATATACAAAATAGGTTGGCTAATTGTGAATATTAGATGCCTTGTAATCTTGAATAAGTGAAATAGAGTTAACTGCTATGAAAATACTCTCAACGGATATTCCACAAGGTTTCAACAGATGATCAACTAGAGTTTCAACGGATGATCAACCAAAATCTCAACAGATGATCCAACAGAGTTTCAACGGATGATCAAATTCAAAAAGCAGTTGATAGTGACTTGAAAATCACATGGGTTGATTGTATGCAAATGGAATGTGGCAACCTATTAACATGTTTTAGAGAACAAAGAAGCATTTCCACTTCCATGCTAACTTGAAGATATTCAAAGATGTTGGATGGAGAAAGGGAGCATAATTTAATTAGACTAAGACACTTTTGTCTTATTAGTTTATCTTTTTGTCATGTAACTTGGTGATGTATAAACCAAGAGTAGCTAGTTGAAAATTAAGTAAGCAAGAACTGAGAAATAGAAAAAGTTGTATCTGTTTAAAATTTCTCTATTCTAAGTGTATCATACTTATAAGAAGTTGTCTGCATCTTTGCATCACAGAGTTCTCATCAATATATTTCTAGTGGGCAAGTTCAAAATCCCTGTGTTTAATTACTTTGTGTTTGAATACATTTATATTTTCATTCCGCACTTTTGCATATTCAAATACTGATATATTTATATTTATGAGAAGTACTTATATTAAAAAAAAACCAAGAATTACATTCAACCCCCTTCTGTAATTCTAGTTTTTAGATTGTTTGGGAATAACAAATACAATCCAGTTAGATACTGCATCTTTGAACGTCCCTGTTTTGTATTGAATTGGAAATGCTTCATTTTCTTTTAACACCTGTAATCAGGCTTCCACATTCCTTTTGTATACAATCAACCCATATGACTGTCAAGTCACTGTCAAGTCCCTTTCAACTGCTATTTTGATTGATCATCCATTAAGACTTCATAGGACTTATCCGTTGAAACTTCATCTGTTATCCGTTGAAACTTGACTGGCTCATCCATTGAAATTTGACTAGCTCATCTGTTGAAGCTTTGTAGATTAGAAGTTGAAGTTGTTTTTATAGCAGTTCATACTCTTTTATTTATACAAAATTACAGGGCATTTTATATTTACAATTAACCCTTCTATTTTGTATATCTTGCTAGTAGTCAAATGACTCAGGAAAAAACTAAAACTCCCAAATCCCCTAGCTATTCTAGTATACATAATGCATTACAAACTTATTCATATAATCTACTCTTTCAACGGATAAATAATGTGGTCATCTGTTGAAAGCTACAAAAATGTTTAACTTATCTATTTAGAGTATTTTGGTAAGTTATCATCAAGCCAGCAACATATTACTTACAATCTCCCCCAATTTATGTCTAATAGAATTATAGGCATAAATTCAGGTTAACTTGATGATAATAAAACGCCCTATAAAAACTAATACATTGAGCTGATCATTTCTTTTTCCTTGAATCCCTTGTCCTCTTTCCCTTCTTCTCATTATTCTCCTCAATCTGGTGTTGGATTTTCCTATAAAATTCAACTTCATTTTCATTATTGAAGTCCAGCATCTCCTGTATTTCCTTGAGAGTATCAATGCTTGATATTTGTAGCTGATCTTGAAGTTTGAAAAATCTTTTGACAAATTTTTCATCTTTAAATTCCATCATCCAATAAGGTCTAAAATGCACTCTATCACCAGTGTATGGGATAGTCAAAACTCTAGGTAGTGCATTTGGATCTCTCCAGCTTTGTCTGATTTGGCTGATCTTGCTGAGTACTTCTGATTTAGCCACTTTGGTGAATCCAAAATCTTTCTTCATGGCAGATAACACCTTCACTAGGACATTGTAGCCTTCATTGAGAATTTTGTAGAGAGACCATGTGTTAGGTCACACAACACTGTAGAAGGGGGTTGAATACAGTGTTTTATACAATCAAATCGATTTAGAACATAAGTAACAAAACAAAGATTTATTCGATATAATAAACTCTGTTACAATGGAACTGTTCTCTCTCAGTGATGAACAAATATCACGAGAGCTGCTAGGTTACAATGTATGATCTTCTCGATGATCGTAAGACATATAGTGCAAACCTATGTTTGTGTTTATATAGACACACAGTTACAAGATAACTTCTAATTGATATGGAATATAATTTTGTCTCCTAAAATATATCAATCAGATATCTTATATAATTCTTCTAGTCCTCTAACTTTTTCCATGCATATCTTCTTCTGTATTAGTCTTGATCTTCTTTCCTATAAATCAGCTTCCTTCCTTAACTGTTAGTCCTCCGGTACTTAAGTTCTGATATCCATATTCTGATATTATCTTCTGATAATCTAAGTCCTGATATCCTTAAGTCCTGACTTCCAGTAAGTCCTGATTCCAGTAAGAACTGATATTTCCTGTTAGTTAAGATCTGAAAACTAAACATGAAACATATTAGACATGACATCTCAAATATATCCAACAATCTCCCCCAACTTGTAAATTATGCAAGAATATACAAGTTAATAGATTTGATGATGTCAAAAACATTTAAGTTCAAATGCAATAAGAGTTTAATAAGACTATCATTTAAAACTTACAAAACATCCATCTTTACCAGCTTCACTGGATTAATCTGAATCCATATTGATTCTTAATAAAATCATTTATCGGATTATCTTCAGCTTTCCTCAGAACTTCAGTTAACTGTGCTTTGACCTGCATCAGTTCTTCTTCTTTATTATCACCAATTTGATAAATGGCTGTTCTGAGAGCTTGAATGGATGTTCTTTCAAGTCCATCACCAAGTCTGATAACCTTAGGATGTGAAGAGTTTTCATTATAACATAAGTATTTTCCTTTCAGAATAACTTCCACCTTAGCAGAATTCTTCAGCATAGGAATTTCTCTTTCATCATCTTCAGTAATCATTGGACTGTAATGAGAAGTCTTTGTACCAGAGATTCTAAGTTGATCTTTTATAGCATTCAAAATGTATTCTGACCATATTCTTGTAACATCAGATTTTACTTCCAGAAGATAGTGAATATGTTGAAGCTCTCTGACAGACTTTTTTAGTACATCAGTATCAGCTAGTCTATAAGTCCTTCCATCATTGAGAAATAAGATCAATTTCTCTTTTAGATTCTCTTTGTCATGAGCATCTATCACAATTTGAGCAGACAACACCTTGTCAAGGTGCCTTTGTTTGATTTGTTCATATGGTTTTTCTGTCAACATGAAAGGATCTCTAAGAGTAACCTCTACTCCTGTTTGAATCTTCTCTTCATCAGAACCTAATCCAGCTCTATCTCTAGGTTGCTTGGCTCTCAACCCAAATGTAGCGAGTTGATTAATCATGAGATTGGATTTTGGTTCAACTGGAGTAGCTTTCTTCCATAACAGCTTCTTCTTATCAGCAATTGTCATTTTATTAAAATCAACTTGAGAATTGTCAATAGTTGATATCTTGATAGCTTGATCAGAATTTGTTGTTTCTTCTGTACCTTGTTGTCCTTCATTCTGAACAACAACTTGAGCAGTGTCAGAGGTTATTTTAGAATCTTCATCTATCTTTCTTCTTTTCAGAATTTGAACAGTTTCATCTTCAACAAGATTATCATCAGTTACTTGAACCATTTTACACATTGGTTTCGTCAGAACTTGAGAAATTTTCCAAGTCCAATGGCTTGGTTGGTTCATCAACTTTTCCTTTCCCTTTGTCTTTGGGATCACTCTCAGTCTGTGATTTAATTTTGAACTTTGAAGTTTCAGAATTTGACTTTTCCTTGATCATAATGCCTTTTTCCTTAGGCCTTGGAGGTTTCTTTGCATCAGAAGCTTTAGACTTAAGATTTGTCTTCTTAGCAGCAAATCTAGCTTCTTCCTCCTTGAGAGTTTCTAAATCTATTTCTGGATTGTGTTTCAGAAATAATCTTCTTACTATCTCCTCATCAAGTGTTTGGATTTTAGGATCTTTGTAATAAACAGTAGTTTGCTTCCCCTTTAACTTCAGAGTTTGCAAAAACCTCTGAGAGTCTTCAGATCCTGACTGAATCAGAATATCAGAACTTGACATCAGACTTTGTTTATCAGCACTTGACTTCAGTCTTTGAGCATTCACAGCATCAGAACTTGACTTGTTCTGAATAGAAGATTTTCCTTGAACTTTTCTTTGACCTCTGTTCTTTTCAGAGTTTCCCTGGTCATCACCTTTATCATCCGTTTTCTTCAGTTCTTGAGTAGGTGAGTATTTGGACTTAACTACCTTCTCCCCCTTTTTGGCATAATCAGGAAGTAAGAGAGAAATAAGAATTTTAACTGAAGATTGGATTTCATCCAATTGAGCTTTCTGAGAAGCTTGATTAGCCAGGACCTCAGCAATTTGGGCATGTTGCTTCTCTTGAGTTTTCTCAATGGCTTCAACTTTTTTAGAAATAGGTCTGATATACCTGTTCTTGTCAAGATTGATCTGTAGATCTAGCTTATCAACATGTTCCCTGAGTGTATCAACATTTTCATGAGTAGAAGTATGTAGACCTTGAAGATGTTTTGTAGACAGAGCTGTGATCTTGAGTTGTGTCTTGAAATCAGCATTTGTGAGAAACTCATCAGCTTTTGCAATATACTCTCTCAGAACTTTAGAACATGGAATAAAATCTGATTCATTCCACTTCTTGGTCTACTCCACATCTTTGTGAGTATCCTCCCAATGAATAGGTGCTTCTTATTCAAGAAATTTCTTCACCAATTCTTCCTTGCCCAGAATAGGTACTGGAGTCTCAGTAGAAACACTGTAATCAGAACTTAAAGAAGATTCATGTTGTTTTGATAGCACAACAGTGTGTGAAGCAACTGGAGATTCAGGAACAACTTCATTTAAATTTTGATCATCAAAATTTATCTTCAGAGCTGGTGTGGTTGATGTAGTTGGTATCTCAGCATGTAAAATTGGAAATTGAGTTTGAGATTGCTGAGCTTCTTTAGATGGAGCTTCCAGATAAAGAACACTTGGTATATTCAAATTTTGAATATCTATTTTAGAATTTTCAGTTTGTTCTTTAGCATCATCTGTAGCTTTAACAGGAGAGACAGGTGGTGTTGACATAGTATCCTGAGGTTGAGTAGGGAATGGCAGAGCTTCAATTACCACAGGTGTAACACCCCCAAATCCGGGGTCGGGGATCCGGGTTGTCACGAGTTCCATTTCCCTTAATAACACCCAATCTTAATAAACAATCAACTACTCTGTACTGTGATCCCACAATAAACACACACACCACAAGTTATAGTCTCAGAGATGAATATCCAAAAGTAACACGAATCATTTTATTCCAAAATTATATGCCATTACACCTTAAAAGGGTTTCTAAATAGATTTACATTTCTTTGCCATTATTACAATTGATAAAGATACATAAGTCTGGTACATCAAAAGTTGAAAGCCTAGCCTATTGGTAGTTCCTACCTCAGCTACAGTGACATCAACGCCTATAGGAAACAGCGGAACGTTTCCTATCCGCTCGCGAATTGGGAGCTTGGTCCTGTTCATCCTTTCTATCTGTTGTTATGTGATGAAAGAAGAAAGCAAGGGTGAGTAGCAAGCCCACCAAAATAATATGTATAATGATTAATAGTATATGAGCCTTCTCATAGTACTCATGAAAGTCTAGGTCAAAAGAAATGAACCAAGTTGATATCTTAATGCGATGAAGTCGCAAAATATTCAGTATATATACATATATACTTTTCAAAATCTTGGAAGTCCTCTTCCATGCATAATACACACAAAGTCCCAGTGTATAACTGTATAAAAAATATCGTTGCAAGGTGATCTCATATATCTAACCTTGTCTCAACGTTTTTCTGAAAATCTTTGCCATTCATAAGATAATTATTAACTAGATATAAGTTTAAAAGATGAAGTTATCAAATGCTTCACTACACTTATATCATTTATAAAGCTACTTGAACTACCACTGTTCAAAGTATAAAGAGTTTTCAACAGTTCATCACATAGATGAGACTACAAGACAAGATTTGAATAGATTAAATCTTTGAAATTCTATTAAAGGAAATGAAGTCATGATATACTTCATTACGTTCTGATATATATATAATATATATATATATATCCATATATACATCTTCCTTTATACATTTCCTGAAAACCTCTGTCATGTAAAGTATGAACAGAATTGTAATATCCAATAAATTTGGAAAGGAAAAGAATTTGGCATAAACCAGATATCTTGCTGATCAGGCAAAGATACCCATAAGTAACCTTTTCTACTAGTAGATGGACGAATTCCCCACTGGTCATCACCCTGGTCGTAATAGGACCTTATGCTGGACTGTCACTCAGCCACTTATGCATTTGATGGACTCCCACTGAGCGAATTACACTATCATGGATGCCCACTGAGCCCATGTTGCTTATGCCGACTCAATAGATGGACTTACTTCCCGAACATTGGGTAAGTAATCAATTCATTTACCAAAACTGCAACCGTGTTGCGAATATAAAATACACCACAGAGCCGGATCCCTCAGGTTTTGAGCGAGTATTTAAATCCCCTTAAAAAGGAAGATCTTAAATATAAAATGAGTTTTGGGATCCGCTCTAACTTTTAAAAATCATTTTGAAGACTCGAAAACACTTTATAGAGTGTTTGGAGAAAAGCTGATTTAATGAAGTAAATCAGTCCCAAGAATATTTAGAAAATGACTGAATATTATTATTTAAATAATATTCCCATAAAGAATAATCTTTATAAAAATAATTGAAGTAGAAGTATTAAAACTTATACTTGAAATGAGTATTAAATACCCAAAGATATACTTATATGAAAGTACTATCTTTATTTGAATAATCGAAAATAAGTTTGATTATTGACACCTTATTCTTTAATAAAATAAAGAATATATCTCAGCAAATAATCGGAGTCATAGATCCTCAAATGAATATTCAAATAATATTCACTAAATAATATAAACTGAGTCATAAGCCCTCAAATGAATATTCAAATAATATTCAATAAATAAAATAAAAGAGTCATAAGCCCTCGAATGAATATTCAAATAATATTCAGATAATAAAATGAAAGGAGTCATAAGTCCTCGAATGAATATTCAAAATAATATTCATTTAATATAAAGGAGTCATACGCCTTCGAATAATATTCGAAATAATAATCAATAATAAAATAAAGTTGAAGTTATCGAATAAACCTTATTCGATTAATAGTTTTGAAAACTATGACCATATATATATATATATAAGTATATATATATATATATATATTTATATCCATATATACAAAATCTACTCGGGATCCTCGACTCCCGGTTTTAGAAAATATTTCCACCTTTGGGTCCCTATACTAAGGGTATATGCAAATTACCGCTATCCTCTAGCATAGGTATTATCAACGGAATCAACAGATATATATGGAAAGAATACGAAACAGGCATGCATATATATATACCATAGCAGCATGCTTCAATATATTGCAACATTTGCTATTTAACCAACATGCATCTATCGCAAGATAATGCAAATACATATATTCATCACAACAACAGTTATAACGGGTAGAAAACTTGCCTGAGCGACTGGGGGTTACGAATGGCTCGGGACGAGTCTGGTAACCTATAAATAACAAGTAAGTTGGAATTAAACCAAAGTCACTTGTAAATCTATTCTTTAACTAACTTAGACTCTAACGCTTGTTTTGCGCTTACTGATTCGCTTAAGTCACTCGGGTACCCTCGGCTCCACCATTTTTAATAATTTAACCTTTACGAGTTTTAAAGCGATTCCTTCGCGAGTGTCTTACCAACTGCCTAACACACTTACCATAAATGTTTCATACATTAATTAACCCTTTTTGGTCTTTAACCTATGTTTCAAAGTAAGGCGAGGGGAAAAGTTTCGTTCGAGAAACGCCGTTACTTGAAACGGTCGTTTCTCCTAAACCGTGCATCGGAATCGAACGAACTACATATCAAAACGAAGCTCGTAACATGAGCTATCTAAACATGGCAGTGGTCATAATCTAGCAGGGGGTTCTCGGGTCCTAATGCTATGCACAAAAACAGTCTAAAGAAAATCGGACGTTACGACGGCTATGTTTACGTGATTTCTCAAATTTAAACCATTCAAAACCAACCACAATTCAACCCCAAATCAATCATACAACCAACATCCATCCAAACCACATCATAACAGCCCCAACAATCCACATTAACCATTTATACTTATTCCCCACATGAACTAAAAGCTTTACTTAGGTTCTTTAACTAATTATCAAGATTTACAACTCCAACAATACCAAAAAACCAACTAATCTCTACAACTCAACCAAACTTCAAACAATCAAGCATCATGCTTCACATATACTATATCAAACATATTCAATCCTAATTACTCAAAACTAAAGCTAGGGTTTGTAGTTTATACCTTCCTTGGAGAGTGGAGAATCAAGAGAATGGCTTGGAATCACCCTTAAAGTCCTTATCCAAGCTTAATCTAAACAAAACTTCAAGAACACAAATTTTATTT
Source organism: Apium graveolens (assembly GCF_009905375.1). NCBI lineage: Eukaryota > Viridiplantae > Streptophyta > Magnoliopsida > Apiales > Apiaceae > Apium > Apium graveolens. The sequence goes on from NC_133649.1 coordinate 80,277,440, forward strand.
CTTGAAAAACACTATTCACCATCTTCTTCCATGATTTATAGAAAAAGATTGGCTTGGAATTAGAAGCTTAAACTTATAGGAAGTATGTAACTATCCATGGGGAAGCTTAGATAATTACCTTGCTAAATAGTAAGTGGTGGAGCTTGGATCTTCAATTTTTAAGAAATGGGCCGAGAGCTAGCTTGGGAAGAAAGAGATTTTTGTGTTTTGTTTGATGAAAAATGAAATGTTTGCTTGGTTGGTTGATTTTTGTTGTTTGATTTAGTCAATTACCTTATTGCCCTTGAATTTGTGTGGTTCTCATTCAACCACACCTCCTTCCTTCCCATGTCATGCCTACATCACTTTGTGATGTCATCACCCCTCCTTCGTCCTCTTTCTATTGGTTGGATGACATCATCCCCACTAATCCCTTTGATTAGCTTTTAATTGTTTGCCTAATGACCGCTGATATGTTATACGGTTCGCTTAACTTTCATTTTTGTTTATCGTTTGAGGGATCATACCCGGGATCTTATTACTTAGGTTCCCTTAACCTATCTCAATACATTATATTCCTTTTTATGATCCTCTCTTATAATCTTTTAATTTAAATCCTTTTTATCCTGTTACCTTTTTCTCAATTCTTTCCGTATCTAGTGGATTTCCGGGAAAAATCAAAGTGTTCGGAAATTGGATTCTGACGATCTTTACATACACTTATATACCACATAGAGTACTAATAATATCCCAGAAGATCAATAACAGAACCCCTACATAGTGTGGCATGAAAAGTTTTCTCATTCAGCAAAAACACTATTCATAAGGGTTTCAAAAGTTTTCCAAAAATTGGGGTTATTACAGTCTCCCCTCCTTAAAAGGATTCCGTCCCGGAATCAGATAGAAAACAGTTGGGGATGCTTTTCTAGCATTGTGCCTTCTAACTCTCTAGTCAATTTTTCCCCATTGTGGTCCTACCACCAACTCTGCCTAGTTTATAATCCTTCTCCTAAGCACTTGTTCATTTTCACTCTATAACCCTTCCTGGTTGCTCCATATAGGTTACGTCGGGTTGCATATCTATGCGCTCATATGCCTCTATTTATCTGGCATCTGAATTACACTTCCTTAACATTGATACGTGAAACACGTTATGACTTGCTACATGTTCTGGGGTAAGGCTAGCTCATATGCTAACTTCCCAATACTTCTTAAATTATTCAAGGGTCCAACAATTGGTGGACTTAGCTTTCCTTTCTTTCCGAATCTCATTAATTCTTTTCGAGGGAATACTTTTAACAATACAAGGTTGCCTCCTTCCTATTCTTTGTCCTTTCGTGTCAAATCGACATACTTCTTATGTCCTTCCTGGCTACAACCAGTCGTCCTCTGATTAGATCTATTATATCCCTGGTCCTTTGGACTACTGCGGGTCCGAGCATCTTGCGCTCTACAACTTCATCCTAACATAAGGGAGATCGACATTGTCTTCCCTCAAGGATCTCATAAGGCGATATCTCAATACTGACATATGATCTATTGTCGTAAGATAACTTAATCCGCGTTAAGTGATCATTCCAAAATCTTTCAAGTCTATTACACAGACTCTCATCATAACTTTTAGCATTAGAACTTTTTCTTCTCAATACCCATTCTTTTCCAGTTCGTAATCGCTACTACCTTCCGTTCCTAATATTATACGGGTTATACTTTTGCTCGCTAGCGTTCTATAACCTTTTAATAACCACGTCAACCTTAGTATCACGAATGTGTTTCCATTCCGCATACTACCACAACTTTATTACTCCTTTTTCAGCTGTTTCTATTTCCCAAAGTTTGATCAATCATATAGAAGTAAAGGAATTTGTTGAGAGATCACTATGATCATGAACACTTGTTATATCGCATAGTTAGTACAGAAGGTGGCCAGCCTTTAGTACTTGACAAGCAATTAAACAATAGATGGTATCCTACAAGGCTTCTATCACACAGATAGATAGTCATTCGGCAATACCTCCCCTTCTGGAAGGGTTGTTCTTCTCAGCTTACATGAAATGAAAAGAAGAGAAAAGAACGAATTGAAGAGAATTGTATATATATGAAAAAAATATATACTGCCACAAAATATCTGGCTTGGAACCTACCTCTGAACTATAGAGGTTTGTCATAGGAGAACAAAACATATGTATTTATATCAACATCAAGTATTATCGCATCGCATTTTGCATGCTTAAATATTTTTTGCTATTCCGTCCATCATTCTATGGACCCATGCTCTTCCTCGAGCTTATACACAATCACCTTTGAAACTCCCTCGACATCGAAAATCGAATCTGGGTTTTCATTCCAGACATCACCGTTACTAAAATTCTATGCTTGCACTGCAACCTTCCTCGTATAGTAATACGACTCCCTATTGATAAGTAGAATAAATATACAATAGGTAGATACTCTACTTAATTAGTCTATCAATGATAACTTATACACTACCACGACCCGATTAGTGGTACTCAATCTCAACACCCATTCCAATACAACTCTCATGGTTGTAATCAGCTCACTACTCGCAGAATCATTGCTGCCTTACTATGGTCCACCACTGACCTACTGTTGTCATTGACTTTTCCATAAAATCTTAATATCTAACCATACGGAGTCCATACATGTCGTATCAAATCATTCTAAGGAGGTAACATAATCACCATTCCTGATTCATGAAGAACACTCCTGATCCTGACATACATACATGACCTGAAGCAGATAAAATTGCAGAAGAGTTTCAATCAAGCAACGATAGCAGGTTAATACCATTCTTAATCATATGCCTTCAATAGAAGACTTAACTCAAAGGTTCGTTTAGTCTTTTTTGAAATATGGTCCTGGATTATTCTCAAGATAGGATCTTCTGAGATAGATAGCCCGCTCATGGCGATTACACGAATTAAACCTTTACCAACTACTATTACGGTTGGGTATTGCACAGTCATCAGAAGGAATGTCAATCTTCCAAACCATAATACAACTTTCACAACTTTAACCATCATCACTGTATTCCTCTCGCATGAGCGCCTATAATTATTCTCTTACATTTAAAGTGTCATCCGCCTTTTTGGCCTTTCCTGATAGTAAATTTTCCTTACAGTCAATGTCGTCTTAACCACTTTCACTAATTTTCTACCCTATTTCCGATCACTGCTTGAGTGAAGATGTTTTCCTTAAAATCAGATGAGTAAAAAAAAATCACCATTTTTCCATAAGTTATCCCCTCAGTCTTTAGAGGTTAATCACTGTCATGACTGACTCTTAATCATACTTAGAACATCTTTTATCCTGGGCCCTAATTGCCCTGAACAATTTCGACCTTTACTGGTTCGATTCATACTTTCTCGTGGTTCAACACGTGCCCCACTTGGCATCATTATAATTACGTCATATTTCCTTTATCCACATTTCTATTCTTGAGAATTTTGAATATTACCTTTTTCCTTATAAAACCTCTAAGGTTATCCTTCAATCGTTCCTCCTGTATTCCCTAGATACATGGCATATCACAATACCATTTACTAATAGTAGAACCATTGTCTATATACTTCTGAAAAATTTCTCCACTGATTCTTAAAGGTTGTTATTACCTTAATCCTTTCCAATTCATACTGTCAAAACTCATACTATCCCTATGGTGAAATGCCAACCTTTATGCATTCCCCTAGGATTCATTTTAAGTTACCGATGTTCTATCCTTAATTCCACCTTTAAAAAGGTACATGCATCCTTCCATGGATAAATCAAGTCATATATCCCTGATAAGGGGGTCTTATTCAATCATTCCCACCTCGATAGTATATGCCTAATTTCACAATAACATCTGTATTAAAAAGGGGGTCAATCAATATGGCCTCCAAAAGATAACAACGGTTATCCGCTTGTCTTGCCTAGTTTGGTAACGATAACAAGGATGTTCTAGAAGATATTGGTCGTGTTCAACGTGAACTTCTTCTTAATAATTCCTTATTTACTTTTGTTGTTTATCTCAACAGTCACCTCAATGTTGGGATACCTTTCATACATGGCGTCTCCCTTTCTGGGTATCAAGCCACCGGTCTTACACTTCACATTCTTGAAGGTCGCTTCCTTCATCCAATTTTCCTACTTTCTTACTTTCTTGTCTCCTTAGTCTATCCGCGTCTCATTATTTATCCTTCGAACTATCTCAAGGTTTCCTCGAATCCTCCCAACTTACAGGGGATAAAATATATGTATCTCTTATGCCCTCAACCATCAATTTTAACTCATGGTGAATCACCCTCATCCTGACGATTACATACTTTTCTATTTCTATTGCTATGAGTCTTTAGGGTTTCCTCATACCCAACTCCCTTATCATTCCTCAAACTCTATTGCCTTTATATTCCTTTCTCTTATCATTATTTCATGAACCAACACAACATAAGCATTGATTTCAAATATCCCGTCATTCTGGATTCGTGTCCTCAGAACGAATCTTGACAACTTTTACATCTTAGATTCATAATTCATCATACTCGTCTGCCTTTGTTCTGGCTCTAAAGCTTTTACACTATCTCCATAACCTTGGGAAGTACTTTCCTGAAACAATTGACTGAACTTTAATCAGTTTATTATAATCTCTTGCTCCGTGCCTTCCTTGGTCTTTCACCAGCGGGTGGTCTCTCTCTTAGGAGGGTAAGTGACAAAAACAGTTTTTTGGGGTTCGTCAATCATTTAGAATATCAAATGATTCCTCTATTTCCTTTAGCCAGGCCCTTGCCTCGGCTGGGCCAGCTTGTTCCTTGGAACTCTGAGAGCTTAGCGACTTAAAGGTCCTGAAAGAATTTCTCACCGCATTGTTTCCTCAGGGTGGTGGTTGGGGATAATAGTCTAAGTTCTGTCTAAACAGGTCCATAAATTGCCGTATAGGAGTACCGTCTCGGGTCTCCTTTCCTTACTCGACTTTCAGTTTCCTTAGTATGAAATGTTTCAACCTTCTCCCATAATCGGGGTTATCTTATACATTAAAAACCTTGTTTTCCACTCTATTATGTTATGGGTTCTTTCTTTCTTGATGGCAACCTCCCTGACTATCACATTCAGGGTTTGCCCTAAATCTTATTCCTCAAACTATGGCTCTCATCTAAGTTCTCATCCTTAAGCTCTTGAACTTTTGGAACCCAATTTCTGTAGGAACACCTCACTATCCCCTTATCATCTTTCTCGGTATGGATCTCTTCTCCAGTCATTGATTCTCTGCTTTCATTCATTACTTTTTCTGGCACAATATGTTCTTTTCCAAAAATTCGGTCTGTATTGCAATCTCAAACAGCTTTTCGGTACCGGCTCTGGTTACCTTCACTTCTATTTCCATTTTCTCAAAATCTCTTATAAACTCTCCCAAAGACATTATTATCTTAAGTCTCTCCTTTTTTTACTAAGGGCATCTGTAACACCCCCAGATCCGGGGTCGGGGATCCGGGTCGTCACGGTCTTTCTTTCCACAATATCACTTCACTTAATTAATAATAATAACCTTATGCAGTGACCCGACACTAACACACACCACAACCCGTTATAGTCTCAGAGATGAAATTGAAATAAGTACAAGTCCTTGAATCCACCATTTAAAAGTTATTACAACCCAAAATGATTACTTGATAAATTTATAGTTAATTGCCATTATCTGCCACAAGTTATAATTATACATAATTTGATTCTCAAAAGTAGATGGTCTGAACTACAATAGATCTACCTCTGCAGCTATAGCAGCTACAACATCATCGGGAAGACGCGGGACGCTTCCCACGTGCTTGCGCTGGGTCTGCTGGAGTCTGGCCATCTCTCCTAACTGTTGTTGTGTGATGAAGAAATAAAGCAAGAGTGAGCCTTACAGCTCGCAAGATAATACATAGTGATAACAATAATATAAGTATCTAAATGGATACTTACTAGAATCTTTATCGTGTGTAAGATAATTACTTACTAGATATAAGTAAAAACAAGGAATGAAGTTACCAATACTTCACCACACTTATATCATTTATAAAGCTACTTGAACTACCACCGTTCAAAGTATTATAAGTTTTTAAAAAAAGAAACATCCCATAGATGAGACCACAAGTTAAGACTTGAATAGATTCAATCTTTGAAATATTATTGAATGAAATAAAGTTACGAGATACTTTATTTAGTCCCGATATATATATATCCACATATATATCTCTTAAACATTTCCTGGAACCTCTGTTATGTAAAGTATGAACAGAGTTTGAAACATCCAATGAATTTTGGAAAGGAAAAGAATTTTGGCATAAACCAGATATCTTGCTGATCAGGCAAAGATACCAATAAGTAACCTTTTCTACTAGTAGATGGATGAATCCCCCACCGGTCATCACCCTGGCCGCATTAGGACCTTGTGCTGGACCGCCACCCGGCCTCTTACGCGTTGATGGACTGCCACCCAGCCACTTACACTTTGATAGACCGTACCCCGGCCTGTCGCTTATGCCGACTCAATTAGATGGGCTTACTTCCCGAACATTGGGCAAGTAATCAATTCATTTACCAAAACTGCAACCTCGTTGCGAATATAAAATACACCATAGAGCCGGATTCCCCAGGTTTTGAGCGAGTATTTAAATCCCCTTAAAAAGGAAGATCTTAAATATAAAAATGAGTTTTGGGATCCGCTCTAACTCTTAAAAATCATTTTGAAGACTCGAAAACACTTTAAAGAGTGTTTGGAGTAAAGCTGATTTAATGAAGTAAATCCGTCCCCATTATATTTAGAAAATGTCTGAATATTATTATTTAAATAATATTCCCATAAAGAATAATCTTTATAAAAATAATTGAAGTAGAAGTATTAAAACTTATACTTGAAACGAGTATTAAATAACCAAAGATACACTTATATGAAAGTATTATCTGTATTTGAATAATCAAAAATAAGTTTGATTATTGACACCTTATTCTTTAATAAAATAAAGAATATATTTCAGTAATAAGCGGAGTCATAATACCTCGAATGAATATTATAAATAATATTCATTAAATAAAATAAAGGAGTCATACATCCTCAAATGAATATCCAAGTAATATTCAATAAATAATATAAAGGAGTCATAAGTCCTCGAATGAATATTCAAGATAATATTCATTAATAAAATAAAGTTATCGAATAAACCTTATTCGATTAATAGTTTTGAAAACTATAACCATATATATATATAAATATATATATATATATAAAATCTACTCGGGATCCTCGACTCCCGGTTTTAGAAAATGTTTTCACCTTTGGGTCCCTATACTAAGGGTATATGCAAATTACTGCTATTCTCTAGCATAGGTATTATCAACTGAACCAACAGATATATATGGCAAGAATACGAAACAGGCATGCATATATATACCATATCAGCATGCTTCAATATATCGCAACATTTGCTAATTAACCAACATGCATCTATTGCAAGATAATGCATATACATATATTCATCACAACAACAGTTATACGGGTAGAAAACTTGCCTGAGCGACTTGGGGTGATAAAAGGCTCGGGACGAGTCTGGTAACCTATAAACAACAAGTAAGTTGGAATTAAACCAAAATCACTTGTAAATCTATACTTTAACTAACTTAGACTCTAACGCTTGTGTCATGTGGTGATGTCATCTTTCCCTCCTTGTCCCCTTTCTATTGGTTGGATGACATCATCCCCACTAATCCCTTTGATTAACTTCCTAATCGTTTGCCTAATGACCGCTGATCTGTTATACGGTTCGCTTAACTTTCGTTTTTGTTTATCGTTTGAAGGATCATACGCGGGATCTTATTTCTTAGGTTCCCTTAACCTTTCTCAATACATTATATTCCTTTTTATGATCCTCTATTATAATCCTTTAATTTAAATCCTTTTTATCCAGTTACCTTATACTCAATTCTCTCCGTATCTTGTGGATTTCCGGGAAAAACCAAAGTGTTCGGAATTGGATTCTGACGATCTTTACATACACTTATATACTACATAGAGTACTAATAATATCCCAGAATATCCATAACAGAACCCCTACATAGTGTGGCGTGAAAAGTTTTCTCATTCAGCTAAAACACTATTCACAAGGGTTACAAAAAGTTGAAAATTTTGGGGTTATTACAGTCTCCCCTCCTTAAAAGGATTCCGTCCCGGAATCAAACAGAAAACAAATGGGGGTACTTTTCTAGCATTGTGCTCTCTAGTTCCCAAGTTGATTCTTCCACGTTATGATTCTGCCATAGTACTCTGACTAGCTTGATCACTTTGTTCCGAAGCACCTGCTCCTTCTTATCTATAATCCTTACTGGCTTCTCCACGTAAGTTAGATCTGGCTGCATATCCACCTGCTCGTACTCCACTATGTGTCTGGCATCCCGATGATACCTCCTTAGCATTGACACATGGAACACATTATGAACTTGTTGCAAGTTAGGGGGTAAGGCTAGCTCGTAAGCTAACTTTCCAATCCGTCTTAATATCTCAAAAGGTCCAATGTATCTTGGGCTTAGTTTTCCTTTCTTTCCGAACCTCATTAATCCCTTCCAAGGGGATACTTTCAACAGTACTAAGTCCCCTACTTCATATTCCTTGTCCTTTCGGGCTAGGTCTGCATATTTCTTCTGTCTGTCTTGGGCTGCTACAAGTCGCCCTCTGATAAGATCCACTATATCTTTGGTCGTTTGGACCACTTCGGGTCCGAGCATCTTCTGCTCTCCTACTTCATCCCAGTATAAGGGAGATCGACACCTTCTTCCGTACAGGGCCTCATAAGGCGGCATTCCGATGCTAGCATGAAAGCTATTGTTATAAGAAAACTCGATCAACGGCAAGTGATCATCCCAACTTCCTTTAAGGTCTATTGCACAGACTCTCAACATATCCTCTAGTGTCTGGATGGTCCTTTCACTCTGTCCATCCGTTTGGGGATGGTACGCGGTACTCATATTTAACTTGGTCCCCGCACATTCCTGAAAGCTCCTCCAAAATCTGGAGTTGAACCTGGGGTCTCGGTCTGAGACAATGGACGCTGGGACTCCATGTCGCGTCACTATTTCCTTAAGGTAAATGTCCACCAGTCTATCGACTGTGTATCTCTCATTGATAGGAATGAAATGAGCTGACTTTGTCAGTCGGTCTATAATTACCCAAATGGCATCGTGATTGGCTTTCGTCCTTGGCAAGCCTACAACAAAATCCATCGCTATCTGTTCCCATTTCCATTCGGGAATCTCCAGGGGTCGCAAAAGTCCACTGGGTCTCTGGTGCTCTGCCTTTACTCTTTGGCAAGTCAAACACTTGTTTACCCATTCTGCTACGTCCCTCTTCATGTTGGGCCACCAGTAATATTCCTTCAAATCCCTATACATCTTGGTACTTCCCGGGTGAATGGAATACCTTGAACTATGGCTTTCATCCAAAATCTCATCTTTAAGTTCTTGAACATTCGGAACCCAAATTCGGTAGGAGTACCTCCTTATCCCTTTATCATCTTTCTCAGTATGGATCTCCTCTCCAGTCATTGACTCTCTGCCTTCATTCATTATTTTCTCCTGGCACAATCTGATCTTTTCCAATAACTCTGGCTGCATTGAGATCTCAAAAAGCTTTTCAGTTCCGGTTCCGGTTACCTTTACTTCTATTTCCATTTTCTCAAAATCTCTTATTAATTCTTCCGAAGTCGTTATCATTCTGAGTCTTTCCTTTCTACTAAGGGCATCAGCCACCACATTGGCTTTCCCTGGATGATAGAGAATCTCACAATCATAGTCCTTGATTAGTTCTAACCATCTCCTCTGGTGCATGTTGAGCTCTTTCTGCGTAAATATGTACTTGAGGCTCTTATGGTCTGTGAAAATCTCGCACTTCTCTCCATACAAGTAGTGCCTCCAAATTTTTAAAGCAAATACTATTGCCGCGAGCTCAAGGTCATGAGTAGGATATCTAACCTCGTATTCCTTCAGTTGTCTCGACGCATACGCAATAACTTTACCGTGCTGCATAAGCACACATCCTAATCCTTTGTGCGACGCGTCACTATATATCACAAAATCTCCTTTTCCGTCCGGCAATGCCAATACCGGAGCCGTTATCAACCTTTTCTTTAATTCCTGAAAACTGTTCTCGCATTTCTCCGTCCATTCAAACTTCTCTGTCTTACGAGTAAGTCGTGTCAAAGGGGCTGCGATCTTCGCAAAGTCCTGTACAAATCTACGATAGTAGCCGGCCAATCCTATGAAACTCCTCACCTCTGTGGGTGTGGTTGGCCTTTCCCAATTTGAGACCGCCTCTATCTTGGAGGGGTCGACCAATACTCCTTCTTTATTGATCACATGTCCTAAAAACTGTACTTCATTCTGCCAGAATTCACACTTCGAGAATTCGGCATAAAACTGTTCCTCTCTGAGTATTCCTAGAGCTATCCTCAAATGCTCTGCATGTTCTGCCTCAGTCCTTGAGTAGATCAAAATATCATCGATAAAAACTATCACACACTTGTCCAAGTACTTCTTAAATACTCTATTCATTAAATCCATGAAAGCCGCTGAGGCGTTGGTTAATCCAAAGGACATTACCAAGAACTCATAATGCCCATACCTGGTACGGAACGCTGTCTTGGAAACATCTTCGGGTTTAATCTTTAGTTGGTGATATCCAGTTCTCAGGTCGATCTTGGAAAAATAAACAGCATCCTTTAGCTGGTCGAACAGATCGTCTATTCTAGGTAATGGGTACCTGTTCTTTATGGTTAGCTTGTTCAACTCTCGATAGTCTATGCACAGCCTCATGCTCCCATCTTTCTTCTTAACAAATAAAACTGGTGCTCCCCATGGAGACACACTGGGTCTTATCATACCCTTATCCAAGAGTTCCTGCAATTGGATAGCTAATTCCTTCATTTCTAACGGGGCTAACCGGTAAGGCGCTTTTGAAACTGGCGCCGTCCCTGGGGCCAACTCAATAGCAAATTCAATCACTCTATCGGGTGGTAATCCCGGAAGGTCTTGTGGGAATACATCTTCAAATTTGTTGACTACTGGAATATCTTGTAAGTTGGGCACCTCCTTCTGCGTGTCCACCACATAGGCTAGGTAAGCCTCACTTCCTTTTCGTAGCATCCTTTTGGCCTGGGCCATGGTCAAAAATTTCTGCGCCTGCCTATTTCCTTTAAATATAACTTCTTTCTTCCCGGGGATATTTAACTTAACTTTCTTCCCTTTACAGTCTATCTGAGCATCATTGCTAGATAGCCAGTCCATTCCCAAAATCACATCAAACTCCCCTAATTTAAAAGGAATCAGATCAACACTGAAAGATTGCTCCCCTATGCCTATCTCACAGGCGGGGTGAATCTGGTTAACAGGAATAATTTCATGATTGGCTATTTCTACTTGTAAGGGTTCTATCAAGGGTTCAGCCTTAAGTCTTAACTTACGCGCAAGGTCCTTTGATATAAAAGATTTAGTTGCTCCCGAATCAAATAAAACATTTGCACTGACTGAATTTAGAGAAAGGGTACCTGCTATCACATCTGAATCTTTCATAGCATCCTGGACTGTCATGTTGAAAGTCCTTGCAGTAGGTGGCTTATTAGAAGCAGCCCTGCTTGCTCCCGAAGCTGTTGGTTTGTTCATTGGGCATTCCCTCTTCCAATGACCTGGGCGTCCACACAGATGACAATTGATGGTTGGAACGACGGCAGGGGCTGACGAAGGGCATTTATTTGAGTAGTGGCCTTCCCGACCGCACTTAAAATAGGTTACTGGCTTTCCTTTACACTCCCCAGTATGATCCCTTCCACATATGTTACAGGCTGGCAATGGGGGTCGAGACTGGTTGGAATAGGACATTCTTGACTTCTGGCCGCCCTGGCTCACACTCACACTCATTGGCCGCTTAAACCCAGTGTTCTTTCCCGGTAGGGACACTGCTCCTTGATTAAATCTAATTGGGAAGCTCCTTCCTGCGGAACCTCCACCCATGCTCATACTTTTCCTCTTTATTCCTTTCTTCTCTCTTTCCTTCTGCATCTGTTCACTTCCGACTTCTACAATCGTTGCCTTTTGCACCAGAGTGGCATAGTCCGTAAGCTCAAGGATTGCCACCCTATTCTGAATCCACGGTTTCAGTCCCTGCTGAAACTTCCTAGCTTTCTTTTCCTCGGTTCTCACAAACTCCGGCACAAACCTTGATAACTCAGTAAATTTTGCTTCGTACTCTGCTACAGACAAGTTATTCTGCTTTAGCTCCAAGAACTTGAGCTCCATCTGGTTTTCCATAAACCTCGGGAAATACTTCCCCAGAAACAACTGACTAAATCTCTCCCAGGTTATAATAGCGTCTGTCTCCATATTTTTCTTGGCCTCCCACCAGTAGTTAGCTTCTCCTTTCAGAAGGTAGGTAGCAAATACAGTCTTCTGTGCCTCCTCGGTACTCAAAATCTCAAAAGATTTCTCCATTTCCTTTAACAATGCCCTTGCCTCAACTGGGTCGGCTGATCCGTGGAACTCAGGGGGCTTAAGGGACTTAAAAGCCCTGAAAGAGTTTGCCACTGCATTGTTACTTCCTTGAGGGGGTGGGTTGGGTTGACGTTCCAAATTCTGCCTTAGGAGTTGCATGAACTGGCCCATGGGATCCATGCCTGGGTTTGGTACTGGTTGCTCAACCTCGGTTTCTCCTTCTTCAGCCTCTATCTCAAATCCCTCAACATCATATGTTTCCTCTTCCTCTTCATACAGGGAGTCATCCTGTTCCACATAATCCTCATCTTACTCTTCACTGTGTTCTTGGTTTCTATTGTCCTGATTATGGCTTCCCTGGTCCTCAGATCCAGGGTTCGCCCTAGTTCCAATCTTTCTTGGCGGCATGATTCTGATAATAATAAAAAAAATTATTGGGAAAATTCAACGTTAGGTCACAATCATATACAACATTGTGCCTTGCACAGCTCTTATAATGGGGAGAACATATATCGCAATTCTATTATTTTAAGAAAGTTCTAATACGAAGTGCAGTAATAATAATGATAAAAACAGTGATCCCGTCACTATGGAACTGAACCGAAAGGAAACAAATATATACATAATGCGAGAAATACATAGTTTGATCTGGTCAAAAGTACAACAGTGCTACAGTCATCTGTCCCAAAAGTGATACACAAGAGTCTATCTGTCTAGTCAGAAAAAGGGATGTTATATACAAGTCAACTATCCCGGAAAATTGGCCCTTACTAAGGCCTCGGCTAACTAGACAACTAGACTATTCCGTCATCAATCCTGAATCACACACCGGAGCGGGTCAGCTCCCAAACCCTTTCCATCGCACGACGGAAGATATAGTCGGCCTGCCGCCTGGAGATCCTACCATGCCTGTCCCCCTGGAGCGATCTGAGCCTCGCTCGGGATGTGAGCTCTATCCCCGTAAGCTCCCTCCTCAAGGATCGGGGTATAGAAGCCCTAGTCTCATAAGCTCGGGTATGCCTACCCGCCCTCTCTGCATCCAACTTCCTCCTGGCCTCATCCAGTCGGCCCTCGGCAACAGCCACTCGGGTCCTCAGAACATCCTGAACATATCCATGTGCTAACGAAGACTGCCTGTGGGCAGGGTCAAGAGGTGGTGAATCCGGAGCCGCTGAGGGTGCCTCCTCGGTCTGCCTAGGCTCGGAAGTATGGGTCTCTGAGCTGTCATCATCAGGAATCCAAGATAGTGGTGGAGGGGTAGGGGCTCTGACCACCGGAAGTGTGGGTAATGGGGTACCAGCATACACTACCATAGGTCCAACACGCTCCTCAGCTACTGGGACCTCATCCAGGTCCTCCTCATCTGGAATAGCAATAACCTCTGTCTCTGACTCCTCTGAGGGGTCCTCCTCATCTGAAATAGCAATGACCTCCGTCTCTGACTCCTCTGAGGGGTCCTCCTCATCCTCCTCCATCTCAGGCTCCTCCTGATCCTCAACATCTAGCAATGCCTCATCATGCTCACGCTCGAACATCTCAGGGTCCTCTATCTCAGGCGCCTACACATTAAACGAGCTAAGTTACTATCATGATACTTATAATGGTTCCCGTAAGGGTTTTAACTGTCAGCACTACTTTAAGTAGTCCGACCATGAACTTGGCAAGAGTTCTTATTATCTTTGTGAGTTTGTTATTATATCGACGCATCATCTCTGAGGTTTATAACGCTTAGCTCTGATACCATTTCTGTAACACCCCCAGATCCGGGGTCGGGGATCCGGGTCGTCACGGTCTTTCTTTCCACAATATCACTTCACTTAATTAATAATAATAACCTTATGCAGTGACCCCACACTAACACACACCACAACCCGTTATAGTCTCAGAGATGAAATTGAAATAAGTACAAGTCCTTGAATCCACCATTTAAAAGTTATTACAACCCAAAATGATTACTTGATAAATTTACAGCTAATTGCCATTATCTGCCACAAGTTATAATTATACATAATTTGATTCTCAAAAGTAGATGGTCTGAACTACAATAGATCTACCACTGCAGCTATAGCAGCTACAACATCATCGGGAAGACGCGGGACGCTTCCCACGCGCTTGCGCTGGGTCTGCTGGAGTCTGGCCATCTCTCCTAACTGTTGTTGTGTGATGAAGAAATAAAGCAAGAGTGAGCCTTACAGCTCGCAAGATAATACATAGTGATAACAATAATATAAGTATCTAAATGGATACTTACTAGAATCTTTATCGTGTGTAAGATAATTACTTACTAGATATAAGTAAAAACAAGGAATGAAGTTACCAATACTTCACCACACTTATATCATTTATAAAGCTACTTGAACTACCACCGTTCAAAGTATTATAAGTTTTTAAAAAAAGAAACATCCCATAGATGAGACCACAAGTTAAGACTTGAATAGATTCAATCTTTGAAATATTATTGAATGAAATAAAGTTACGAGATACTTTATTTAGTCCCGATATATATATATATCCACATATATATCTCTTAAACATTTCCTGGAACCTCTGTTATGTAAAGTATGAATAGAGTTTGAAATATCCAATGAATTTTGGAAAGGAAAAGAATTTTGGCATAAACCAGATATCTTGCTGATCAGGCAAAGATACCAATAAGTAACCTTTTCTACTAGTAGATGGATGAATCCCCCACCGGTCATCACCCTGGCCGCATTAGGACCTTGTGCTGGACCGCCACCGGGCCTCTTACGCGTTGATGGACTGCCACCCAGCCACTTACACTTTGATAGACCGTACCCCGGCCTGTCGCTTATGCCGACTCAATTAGATGGGCTTACTTCCCGAACATTGGGCAAGTAATCAATTCATTTACCAAAACTGCAACCTCGTTGCGAATATAAAATACACCACAGAGCCGGATTCCCCAGGTTTTGAGCGAGTATTTAAATCCCCTTAAAAAGGAAGATCTTAAATATAAAAATGAGTTTTGGGATCCGCTCTAACTTTTAAAAATCATTTTGAAGACTCGAAAACACTTTAAAGAGTGTTTGGAGTAAAGCTGATTTAATGAAGTAAATCAGTCCCCATTATATTTAGAAAATGTCTGAATATTATTATTTAAATAATATTCCCATAAAGAATAATCTTTATAAAAATAATTGAAGTAGAAGTATTAAAACTTATACTTGAAACGAGTATTAAATAACCAAAGATACACTTATATGAAAGTATTATCTGTATTTGAATAATCGAAAATAAGTTTGATTATTGACACCTTATTCTTTAATAAAATAAAGAATATATTTCAGTAATAAGCGGAGTCATTATACCTCGAATGAATATTATAAATAATATTCATTAAATAAAATAAAGGAGTCATACATCCTCAAATGAATATCCAAGTAATATTCAATAAATAATATAAAGGAGTCATAAGTCCTCGAATGAATATTCAAGATAATATTCATTAATAAAATAAAGTTATCGAATAAACCTTATTCGATTAATAGTTTTGAAAACTATAACCATATATATATAAATATATATATATATATAAAATCTACTCGGGATCCTCGACTCCCGGTTTTAGAAAATGTTTTCACCTTTGGGTCCCTATACTAAGGGTATATGCAAATTACTGCTATTCTCTAGCATAGGTATTATCAACTGAACCAACAGATATATATGGCAAGAATATGAAACAGGCATGCATATATATACCATATCAGCATGCTTCAATATATCGCAACATTTGCTAATTAACCAACATGCATCTATCGCAAGATAATGCATATACATATATTCATCACAACAACAGTTATACGGGTAGAAAACTTGCCTGAGCGACTTGGGGTGATAAAAGGCTCGGGACGAGTCTGGTAACCTATAAACAACAAGTAAGTTGGAATTAAACCAAAATCACTTGTAAATCTATACTTTAACTAACTTAGACTCTAACGCTTGTGTCATGTGGTGATGTCATCTTTCCCTCCTTGTCCCCTTTCTATTGGTTGGATGACATCATCCCCACTAATCCCTTTGATTAACTTCCTAATCGTTTGCCTAATGACTGCTGATCTGTTATACGGTTCGCTTAACTTTCGTTTTCATTTATCGTTTGAAGGATCATACCCGGGATCTTATTACTTAGGTTCCCTTAACCTTTCTCAATACATTATATTCCTTTTTATGATCCTCTATTATAATCCTTTAATTTAAATCCTTTTTATCCTGTTACCTTATACTCAATTCTCTCCGTATCTTGTGGATTTCCGGGAAAAACCAAAGTGTTCGGAATTGGATTCTGACGATCTTTACATACACTTATATACTACATAGAGTACTAATAATATCCCAGAATATCCATAACAGAACCCCTACATAGTGTGGCGTGAAAAGTTTTCTCATTCAGCTAAAACACTATTCACAAGGGTTACAAAAAGTTGAAACTTTTGGGGTTATTACAGCATCAGCCACCACATTGGCTTTCCCTGAATGATAAAGAATCTCCCAATCATAATTCTTGATTAGCTCTAACCACCTCATTTGGCGCATGTTGAGCTCTTTCTGCGTGAAAATGTACTAGAGCACTTATGGCTTGTGTAAATCTCGCACTTTTCTCCATACAAGTAGTGCCTCCAATCTTTAGGGTAAAACTATTATCACGAACCTAAGCTCATGGGCGGGGATATCGAACTTTATATTCCCTTAATTGTCTTGACGCGTACGCGATTACCTTGCTGTGCTGTATAAGAAGCACCCTAATTCCTTATGCGAAGCGTCACTACACTTCACAAAATCTCATTTTCCATCCGGCAACGCCAACATAGGGAACGTCACCAACCTTTGCTTCGGTTCTTAAAAGTTGTTCTCATATTTCTCTGTCCATTCAACTTCTCAGTCTTACGAGTAAGCCGCGTTAAAGGGGGCTACTATCTTTACAAACTTGAACGAACCTCCGGTAGTGACCGACCAATCCTACCTCTGGTAGTCGACCTAACCATGGTCATCAATTCATCAGTGGTCCTTTATTCATTCTTGTCAGGATCCTCCATGGGATCCTCCTCAGTGACTATCCCTTCTAGGACAACATCCTCAACCGCTACATCCTCAATATCAACATCATCCGGTCCTGCATTAGGACACTCTATCGGATCCACAATCCGATCTCCAATTAGTAATAAAACATCATCACGCTGTTGCTCCTCAACCTCAGGGTTCGGAGTTCCGCTACCATATACGATAACGAACTACGCTCCTATCACGATATTTATAAGGGTTCCCATAAGGGTCTTAACTGTCAGTACTACGTTAGGTAGCCCGACTATGAACTTGGCAAGAATTCTTATTATCTTGGTTAACTTATTATCTTAACGTCACATCATCTCTGAGGTTTATAACGCTTGGCTCTGATACCATTTCTGTAACACCCCCAAATCCGGGGTCGGGGATCCGGGTTGTCACGAGTTCCATTTCCCTTAATAACACCCAATCTTAATAAACAATCAACTACTCTGTACTGTGACCCCACAATAAACACACACACCACAAGTTATAGTCTCAGAGATGAATATCCAAAAGTAACACGAATCATTTTATTCCAAAATTATATGCCATTACACCTTAAAAGGGTTTCTGAATAGATTTACATTTCTTTGCCATTATTACAATTGATAAAGATACATAAGTCTGGTACATCAAAAGTTGAAAGCCTAGCCTATTGGTAGTTCCTACCTCAGCTACAGCGACATCAACGCCTATAGGAAACTGCGGAACGTTTCCTATCCGCTCACGAATTGGGAGCTTGGTCCTGTTCATCCTTTCTATCTGTTGTTATGTGATGAAAGAAGAAAGCAAGGGTGAGCAGCAAGCCCACCAAAATAATATGTATAATGATTAATAGTATATGAGCCTTCTCATAGTACTCATGAAAGTCTTGGTCAAAAGAAATGAACCAAGTTGATATCTTAATGCGATGAAGTCGCAAAATATTCAGTATATATACATATATACTTTTCAAAATCTTGGA
Organism: Apium graveolens; assembly: GCF_009905375.1. NCBI lineage: Eukaryota > Viridiplantae > Streptophyta > Magnoliopsida > Apiales > Apiaceae > Apium > Apium graveolens. Next base: position 80,295,954 of record NC_133649.1, read on the forward strand.
AGTCCTCTTCCATGCATAATACACACAAAGTCCCAGTGTATAACTGTATAAAAAATATCGTTGCAAGGTGATCTCATGTATCTAACCTTGTCTCAACGTTTTTCTGAAAATCTTTGCCATTCATAAGACAATTATTAACTAGATATAAGTTTAAAAGATGAAGTTACCAAATGCTTCACTACACTTATATCATTTATAAAGCTACTTGAACTACCACTGTTCAAAGTATAAAGAGTTTTTAACAGTTCATCACATAGATGAGACTACAAGACAAGATTTGAATAGATTAAATCTTTGAAATTCTATTAAAGGAAATGAAGTCATGATATACTTCATTACGTTCTGATATATATATATCCATATATACATCTTCCTTTATACATTTCCTGAAAACCTCTGTCATGTAAAGTATGAACAGAATTGCAATATCCAATAAATTTGGAAAGGAAAAGAATTTGGCATAAACCAGATATCTTGCTGATCAGGCAAAGATACCCATAAGTAACCTTTTCTACTAGTTGATGGACGAATTCCCCACTGGTCATCACCCTGGTCGTAATAGGACCTTATGCTGGACTGCCACTCAGCCACTTATGCATTTGATGGACTCCCACTGAGCCACTTACACTATCATGGACGCCCACTGAGCCCATGTTGCTTATGCCGACTCAATAGATGGACTTACTTCCCGAACATTGGGTAAGTAATCAATTCATTTACCAAAACTGCAACCGTGTTGCGAATATAAAATACACCACAGAGCTGGATCCCTCAGGTTTTGAGCGAGTATTTAAATCCCCTTAAAAGGAAGATCTTAAATATAAAATGAGTTTTGGGATCCGCTCTAACTTTTAAAAATCATTTTGAAGACTCGAAAACACTTTATAGAGTGTTTGGAGTAAAGCTGATTTAATGAAGTAAATCAGTCCCCAGAATATTTAGAAAATGACTGAATATTATTATTTAAATAATATTCCCATAAAGAATAATCTTTATAAAAATAATTGAAGTAGAAGTATTAAAACTCATACTTGAAACGAGTATTAAATACCCAAAGATATACTTATATGAAAGTACTATCTTTATTTGAATAATCGAAAATAAGTTTGATTATTGACACCTTATTCTTTAATAAAATAAAGAATATATCTCAGCAAATAATCGGAGTCATAGATCCTCAAATGAATATTCAAATAATATAAACTGAGTCATAAGCCCTCGAATGAATATTCAAATAATATTCAATAAATAAAATAAAAGAGTCATAAGCCCTCGAATGAATATTCAAATAATATTCAGATAATAAAATAAAAGGAGTCATAAGTCCTCGAATGAATATTCAAAATAATATTCATTTAATATAAAGGAGTCATACGCCTTCGAATAATATTCGAAATAATATTCAATAATAAAATAAAGTTGAAGTTATCGAATAAACCTTATTCGATTAATAGTTTTGAAAACTATGACCATATATATATATAAGTATATATATATATATATATTTATATCCATATATACAAAATCTACTCGGGATCCTCGACTCCCGGTTTTAGAAAATATTTCCACCTTTGGGTCCCTATACTAAGGGTATATGCAAATTACCGCTATCTTCTAGCATAGGTATTATCAACGGAATCAACAGATATATATGGAAAGAATATGAAACAGGCATGCATATATATATATACCATAGCAGCATGCTTCAATATATTGCAACATTTGCTATTTAACCAATATGCATCTATCGCAAGATAATGCAAATACATATATTCATCACAACAACAGTTATTACGGGTAGAAAACTTGCCTGAGCGACTGGGGGTTACGAATGGCTCGGGACGAGTCTGGTAACCTATAAACAACAAGTAAGTTGGAATTAAACCAAAGTCACTTGTAAATCTATTCTTTAACTAACTTAGACTCTAACGCTTGTTTTGCGCTTACTGATTCGCTTAAGTCACTCGAGTACCCTCGGCTCCACCATTTTTAATAATTTAACCTTTACGAGTTTTAAAGCGATTCCTTCGCGAGTGTCTTACCAACTGCCTAACACACTTACCATAAATGTTTCATACATTAATTAACCCTTTTTGGTCTTTAACCTATGTTTCAAAGTAAGGCGAGGGGAAAAGTTTCGTTCGAGAAACGCCGTTACTTGAAACGGTCGTTTCTCCTAAACCGTGCATCGGAATCGAACGAACTACATATCAAAACGAAGCTCGTAACATGAGCTATCTAAACATGGCAGTGGTCATAATCTAGCAGGGGGTTCTCGGGTCCTAATGCTATGCACAAAAACAGTCTAAAGAAAATCGGACGTTACGACGGCTATATTTACGTGATTTCCCAAATTTAAACCATTCAAAACCAACCACAATTCAACCCCAAATCAATCATACAACCAACATCCATCCAAACCACATCATAACAGCCCCAACAATCCACATTAACCATTTATACTTATTCCCCACATGAACTAAAACCTTTACTTAGGTTCTTTAACTAATTATCAAGATTTACAACTCCAACAATACCACAAAACCAACTAATCTCTACAACTCAACCAAACTTCAAACAATCAAGCATCATGCTTCACATATACTATATCAAACATATTCAATCCTAATTACTCAAAACTAAAGCTAGGGTTTGTAGTTTATACCTTCCTTGGAGAGTGGAGAATCAAGAGAATGGCTTGGAATCACCCTTAAAGTCCTTATCCAAGCTTAATCTAAACAAAACTTCAAGAACACAAATTTTATTTCTTGAAAAACACTATTCACCATCTTCTTCCATGATTTATAGAAAAAGATTGGCTTGGAATTAGAAGCTTAAACTTATAGGAAGTATGTAACTATCCATGGGGAAGCTTAGATAATTACCTTGCTAAATAGTAAGTGGTGGAGCTTGGATCTTCAATTTTTAAGAAATGGGCCGAGAGCTAGCTTGGGAAGAAAGAGATTTTTGTGTTTTGTTTGATGAAAAATGAAATGTTTGCTTGGTTGGTTGAGTTTTGTTGTTTGATTTAGTCAATTACCTTGTTTCCCTTGAATTTGTGTGGTTCTCATTCAACCACACCTCCTTCCTTCCCATATCATGCCTACATCACTTTGTGATGTCATCACCCCTCCTTTGTCCTCTTTCTATTGGTTGGATGACATCATCCCCACTAATCCCTTTGATTAGCTTTTAATTGTTTGCCTAATGACCCCTGATATGTTATACGGTTCGCTTAACATTCGTTTTTGTTTATCGTTTGAGGGATCATACCCGGGATCTTATTACTTAGGTTCCCTTAACCTATCTCAATACATTATATTCCTTTTTATGATCCTCTCTTATAATCTTTTAATTTAAATCCTTTTTATCCTGTTACCTTTTTCTCAATTCTTTCCGTATCTAGTGGATTTCCGGGAAAAATCAAAGTGTTCGGAAATTGGATTCTGACGATCTTTACATACACTTATATACCACATAGAGTACTAATAATATCCCAGAAGATCAATAACAGAACCCCTACATAGTGTGGCATGAAAAGTTTTCTCATTCAGCAAAAACACTATTCATAAGGGTTTCAAAAATTTTCCAAAAATTGGGGTTATTACAACAGGTTCTGATGAGATCAGAGATTCCTGATCCCCTTCTCAGCTTCAGTTGAATCCTCAATTATAGGTTTGGCCTTGTACCTCTCTGCCCTCATTTTCTTCAATCTCATTGCCAAAGAAGGAGTTGTTCCAGCAGCATCAGTACTAATAGATTTCCTTTTCAAAGTATCAGAAATTTGAGTTGCTGGTTCATTCTGAGATGTAACATTCTTAGCTTCACTTATCACAGGTTCTGATGCAGAGACCTGTGCTTCAGTTATTTCCTTAAATCATCAAAATTTATTATTGACCATAATTGAATCAAAATATTCATCAGAGGATAAAGTTAAAAATCGATGAAGTAAAGATTAACAAATTGCAATTAAAACATACACATTCACATAATATAAGAAACAAAGACTAAATCTTGCAATTAAGGAAATTTCATTAATATGTCAAACAAGTACATTTCATGAAATTTATCGATTACATGCAAAAATTACAAGATAGTCCTATTCTTGAAACCTTAAGCATCAACAGCCGTAGTCTAAGAAGCCTGACAAAGATGATGGTAACGAGAAACTGATGGATGACAATTAATTCTTCTTCCTACTTTCAACAAAGAGAACAACAAGATGAATGATTTGCTCCTGTTGTTTAAGAATACGAAGATGAACATCTCTTTGGAAGGATAACAGATCATTTGAAATGTTGTCTGGAAGTTGAATCCAGATGTCGAATGGAATGTTGTTGTTAGGATATGAAGTTGGAATTCCATTTCTAAAAGTGGTCACAGTGTCTATGCCATAGCAGTAAAACCAACTAAAATGAGCCATTATTTGAGAGAAATGAAAAGATGTGATTTTACTGATGCATGATCAGTCATTTAAATAGCCAATGGAATACTAAGGGTCGCGAGGACTGTTCAACAAAAAAAATGATGCCTCGTCTCCCTAGACCGATGTGTAATAATAATAGTCAGTAAAAAAATTAAAGCAAGAGTTAATGAGCACGTAAGATTAAACAATAATTACTGTGCACATGCAGTTGTTCAGAACATACACGTTAACCACTAACCCATAATGATTATGACTGTTTTTATTTTACCCAAATATATTCTGATTTAAATATGACCGTTTCAGTTTTAACCACAGATAAGTCAAGTAAAGAATAATGCCACGTAAGCATCAAGGGTTTCATCATGATTTAATATCAGAACTTAACTTATATCATATTTTAACAGTCATCAGAATTTGGCTTCTATACTCAAAAAGTGAAATTCTTTTTCTGTGATTCTTCATACAAATACTGACATGATTCTTCAGAGTTTAATCATCAGAACTTCCATCAGAACTTGTCCTCAGAAATTATGCAAATGACACTTAACTGTTTGTCAAAAACAACTTAATCACCACAGTAATTTTCATCATTCATATAGAGTGAAAGTGTGTGCATTCAGCAAAATATCATATTAAGATTAAAGTCTGATAAACTTCACTACATCTTAGAAATAAGGCATAACTCAGAAAAATGCATAAAATCTGTCGTCATCATGAAGACTACTATAGAACAAATTTATGCTAGAGTCCACCTCAATTGTTTTGTACTCATTTTATGCATCTTTTGAAATTCATTTTTACAGTGGCTTCTCAGTGTAAGTGATTCACGACTGCTTATCAGAATTTATGTTGTTGTCAGAGTATTTCTCCAGTAATCATAGAGTGTGAAAAGTCACCAAGAAATTTTGTTTGCTTTTCTAATGCATATTACTTAATACCAGCAATGCACTTGGGTCTTCCCTTCCATATTTTTACTCTAGATCTCAAAGGAGTACCTGACATTTATTTTTCTTTTCTTTTCTTTAGATAAGTGAGACTTATCATCACTTATTTCATCCTTCAGATTTACTGACATCAGAATTTGACAGATAAGAAACAGGAATCTAGTTTGTGACTTAGTAATAAGATACACAAAGTAAACTTGACTAAGCTCAATATTAGAATTTGCTTGTGTTAATGAGTTTCCATATAAACAACTAATTCAAACATGGGATTTCTAGTATGTTAAAGACTACTAGGTCAGCATCTAGCACAGTTATCCTCATTGGATCGGATAGTCATAGAATATTCAAAACACTTATCAGAGTATATAGAACCACATCAGATAACAATCAGCATTTAATGAATTTTCAAATAAGCACAGATTACATAGAGATAATACACTCTATAAACACTGATCATAAAGTCTGATGCATGAGAACAAAAACTAAGCAGATTTAGAGAAAGAACCTGAAACCATTCCAAGTTCATTTACCAATCTTATAAAAGTAGCTTCACATAGTGGTTTTGTGAAGATATCTGCTAGCTGTTGATCTGTTAGAACAAAATACAATTCCACTGTACCTTCATCCACATGTTCCCTTATGAAATGGTACCTAATGATGATGTGCTTTGTCATTGAGTGTTGAACTGGATTACTTGTCATAGCAATAGCACTTTGATTATCACAGTAAATAGGGATTTTAGAAAATTCTAACCCATAAACCAGTAACTGATTCTTCATCCAAAGAATCTGTGCACAACAGCTTCCTACATCAATATATTATGCTTATGCAGTTAATGTGGAAATTGACTTTTATTTCTTGCTAAACCAATAAACCAATCTGCCTCCAAGAAATTGGCAGCTTCCACTTGTGCTTTTCCTGTCTATTTTGCATCCTGCAAAATCTGTATCCGAGTAACCTATTAGCTTAAAGTCTGATTCCCTAGGATACCACAATCGTAGATCAGCTATACCCTTGAGGTACTTGAAAATTCTTTTCACAGCTATTAAGTGAGGTTCTCTTGGATCAGCCTGAAATCTTGCACAAAGACAGGTAGCATACATGATATCAGGTCTACTTACAGTTAGATAGAGTAATGAGCCAATCATACCTCTGTAGTTAGTAATATCTACTGATTTACCAGTATCCTTATCTAACTTGGTTGCAGTGGCCATGGGAGTGGATGCAGTTGAACAATCTTGCATTCCAAATATCTTCAGTAAATTTCTGGCGTACTTGGATTGACAGATAAAAGTGCCTTCTTCATTTTGCTTGACTTGAAGGCCCAGAAAATAGCTGAGTTCTCCCATCATACTCATTTAATATCTTGACTGCATTAGCTTTGCAGACCTCTCACAAAGTTTGGCATTTGTAGAACCAAATATGATATCATCAACATATATCTGTACCAAAAGTAAGTCCTTTCCATGGTTGAGGTAGAATAAAGTCTTGTCAATTGTTCCTCTGTTAAATCCACTTTCCAGAAGGAATTGAGCTAAAGTTTCATACCATGCTCTTGGAGCTTGCTTCAGGCCATAAAGTGCTTTGTCAAGCCTGTAGACATGATTTGGAAATTTTGAATTGACAAAGCCTGGAGGTTGTTCAACATAGACCTCTTCTTCCAATTCTCCATTAAGAAAAGCACTTTTCACATCCATTTGAAAGACTTTAAACTTCTTGTGAGCAGCATAAGCCAAAAAGATCCTTATGGCTTCTAATCTAGCAACTGGTGCAAATGTTTCATCAAAATCAATACCCTCATGTTGAGAGTAGCCTTTAGCAACCAGTCTTGCTTTATTCCTTGTAATTATGCCATCATTGTCAGTTTTGTTTCTGAAGACCCATTTTGTGCCCACAACAGAACTTTTCTTTGGTCTTGGCACTAGGGTCCAGACTTTATTTCTTTCAAATTCATTTAACTCTTCCTGCATTGCTTGCACCCAATCAGCATCTTGAAGAGCTTCTTCCACTTTCTTTGGTTCAGTCTGAGATAGAAAAGAATGATAGAGACATTCATTTGAAGTTGCAGTTCTAGTTCTGACACCTAATTCAGGATCTCCAGTGATTAAATCAGGTGTGTGTGCTTTAGTCCACTTCCTTGCAGATGGAAGTTGATCTCTAGAACTGGATCCTCCCCATGATCCATGTTGTCTCCATCAGCATTTTCTGATGCTCCCCCTGTAGTTATGCTCTCTGAGACTTCAGAATTTGAGTTTGATTTTTCAAGAGTTGAAGAATCAGAGCTTCCAAAATTATCAGAATTTGGCTCATCAGAACTAGATGAATCAGAACTTGAAGAGCCAGTGACAGGTTCTGATGCTTTTCGAGAGTCTTGAGATGTGGTAGAATCTTCAGCTTGCTCCCCTAGACAGGTGCATTTTCCTTTGGAGTTGTTACCACAGTTTCATTGACATCAGAACTTAATCCATCAGAACTTACAGGATCAGGATTTAAGTCATCAGAATTTCCCGAATCAGAATTTAAATCTTCATTCTCAAATCTCAGCTGATCATGATCATTGAAATCTTCAAGTCCAGTAATCTTCTTATCATCAAAAGAGACATTGATAGATTCCATGACAACCCTTGTTCTTAAATTGTAGACTCTGAAGGCTTTTGTGGAAAGTGGATATCCAACAAAAATTCCTTCATCGGGTTTTAAATTTTGACAGCTGCTCAGGATGAGTCTTAAGAACAAAACACTTGCAACCAAATACATGAAAGTATTTCAGATTTGGCTTCTTTTTCTTCACCATTTCATATGGTGTTTTTCCATGCTTGTTGATGAGTGTAGCATTTTGTGTAAAACAAGCAGTCTCCACAACTTCAGCCCAAAAATAGGTTGGTAGCTTTGCTTCATCAAGCATTGTTCGTGCAGCTTCAATGAGAGTCATGTTCTTCCTTTCTACAACTCCATTTTACTGTGGAGTTCCAGGTGCAGAAAATTCCTGTTTGATTCCATGCGCTTTGCAGAACTCTTCCATGATTGAATTCTTGAACTCAGTGCCATTATCACTCCTTATGATTTTAACAGAATCTTTGACCATCTTATCCAGCTGTCTGACATGATCAGTTAGAGTAGATGCAGTTTCATTTTTCTTGTGCAAGAAGTACACCCAAGTGTACCTTGTGAACTCATCCACTATAACCATAGCATATTTCTTCTTTACAATATATATGAATTGACTGGACCAAATAGATCAATATGCAGTAGGTGATAAGGCTCAAGAATTGATGATTTAGTTTTGCTCTTGAAAGAAGATTTTCTTTGTTTTGCTTTTTGACATGAATCACAAAGGCCATCAGGAGAAAATACTGATTTTGGCAGTCCTCTCACCAGGTCTTTCTTCACGAGCTCATTTATGTTGTTGAAGTTTAAATAAGAGAGTCTTTTGTGCCAATTCCAGCTTTCTTCAATTGATGCTCTACTCAACAGACAGATTGCAGAACCATCAGTACTTGTTGAAAGTATGGCTTCATAAATGTTACCATGCCCGTATCCTTTCAGAACCACTTTGCCTGTAGAATTACTTATAACTTCACAGTGTTCTTCAAAGAAATCCACATGATAACCTCTGTCACAGATTTGACTTATACTCAACAGATTGTGTTTAAGTCCTGAGACAAGAGCTACTGTTTCAATGATGACATTTCCAAGATTGATCTTCCCATATCCCAGAGTTTTTCCCATATTTCCAATTCTATAAGAAACACCTGGGCCAACTTTCTCCACAAAGTCTGATAGCAGGGCTTTATTTCTAGTCATATATCCTGAACATCCACTATCCAGAACTAGGATGTTCTTCCTGTTGTCCTGCAATCACAAAGACCACTAATGGTTAGTTTTACGGACCCGGGATTGCTTGGATCCTTTTGGCTTTTTTAAGTTTGTTAGCATTTGCAGCGGATTTAATATCAGAGTTTATGCTAACATGCTTTTTATCAGAACTTATATCAGACTTTGCATTAGACTTTACACTAGCAGGAATTACAGCAACTTTCTTCAAAAAAGGTTTTATCTGATAATAATCATAGTACAAACTATGATATTCCTTACAAGTATAAATAGAATGCCATAAACTCCTACAATGAAAACAAGGATTTTGTGGCTTAAACCTAACAGACTGACTCCTAACTCCTGAATTAAGAGATAAAGAGTTTATATTCTTATTCTTCCTGCAAAAAGAAGCAAGATGGTTAGAGTGTCCACAGTTATAGCATTTCTTTCTAGGAGCATTAGGAACAGGCATATATTTGTTGCTTTAATTCACACCTTCCTTTCCATTCCTATTTTTCCTAGCTTCCTTTACCTTGTTTACACTGGTAATTTCTTTCAGCTTATGCTTAAGCTTCTTCTTAGTCATTAAGCCTATGTTAACTTGAGTTGGTTTATCATGTTCTAATTTATTAGAAGTTGACTCTGCTATCACTTCTGCCTCAATATCTTTCATCTTTTCAGAATCAGACTTTACAGTTTTAGCTACAAACTTAACAGGATTTGCCGTTTGCCTAGTATTCTGGTTAACAATGGTTGGCTTAATATGTTCAGTTCCTTTTTCACTTTTCTCATCTCCATAACCTAAGCCCTCTTTCCAGTTTCCACTACTTAGTATATCCTGAGTTGCTCTGCCAGAGTTAGTCCAAGTCTTGATAATCTCTCTTTCCTTTTCTAACTCAGTTTTTAGAGATTCATTCATTTTTAGCACTTCATCTCTTACATAAAAAGCATCATCTCTATCTTTCTGAGTTTGTTGGAACATGACTAACTTGTTTTCTAAATAGTCATTCCTTCTCTTATAAGCAAGATTTTCAGAAGTTAATCTTTCACATGTTAAAGTTTGATCTCTGTAACTAATAAACATGGTTTTAAGATATAATCTCAACTCACTAATATCATCAGTATGAAAGGCATAAGTTGTTTGAGGTACCTTTAACTCAGCAGCATCAGAACTGCTATCAGTATTTGCCATCAAGGCATAGTTCTCCTCATCTTCAGAATCTGAAGTGTCTGTACAACTTTTCTTCTTTGTGACAAGAGCCTTACCTTTGTCACTCTTTCCTTTCTTGAAATCAGGAGATATGTAGCCTTTCTCGCCACAGTTGTAGCATTTAACGTTCGAGTAATCTCCTCTGTCAGACTTTCCTCCTTTGCTTTCAGATTTTCTGAATCCTTTCTTATCAGAACTTGCTCCTTTCTTGGAAAACTTCTTTGCCTTTCTGAATTTCCTGTATGCTATCTTTGTGATACCTTTCACCATAAGAGCACACAGCTTTATCATCTCTTCATCAGCATCTATTTGAGGTAAACTTTCAGTTTCTGAGTCATCAACATCATCAGAACTTGATGAATCTGAATCAGACTTTATGATGAGAGCCTTTCCTTTGCCTTTCTTTGAGGCAATCACTTTGGGGGATTCCTCCTCAGCTTTAAGAGCAACTGTCCTTGAATTTCTCCCATGTCTCTTACTTCTTTGATCCATCTCAAGTTCATGAGTCTTGAGCATACCATAAATTTCATCAAGATTAGTTTCATCAAGAGCATAGTTGTCTCTTATTGTTGTGGCCTTCAAATCCTAACTTTTAGGAAGAGCCAACAGGAATTTAAGATTTGAATCTTCAAGATTATATTCCTTGTCCACCAGTGACAGATTATTCAAGAGTTTGACAAATCTGTCATATAAACCAGTTAATGACTCATCAGGTTTTGAGTCAAAGTGCTCATACTCTTGAGTGAGTATAGTCCTCTTGTTCTTCTTGATTACATCAGTTCCCTGACACCTTGTTTCCAAAGCATCCCATATCTCCATTGCAGTCTTGCATTGAATTACCCTGTTTGACATGACATTATCAATGGCATTATGCAGCAAATGTCTTACCTTTGCATCCTTGGCAATCGATGAGATATCTTCTGCTGTATACTCCCTTTTCTCCTTTGGTACAAACTTTGCTGGCTGATCTGCAACTACAACAGAGAGCCTGGTTGGCTTATGTGGTCCTTCATAAATTTTGTCAAGGTATTCAAGATCTGTAGCTTCCAGAAACATAGTCATCTTCACTTTCCATATGGGATACTCAGAAGGTCTCAGCATGGGAACCCTAATAGTCTCATATCGACTGTGGGTTTGAGTTTTTGGAGGTTTTTCAGTTTTGGCGGGCTTGCTGTATGTGTGTTAACAGATAGGCTCTGATACAACTTGTTAGGTCAAACAACACTGTAGAAGGGGGTTGAATACATTGTTTTATACGTAGAAGGGGGTTGAATACATTGTTTTATACAATCAAATAGATTTAGAACATAAGTAACAAAACACAGATTTATTTGATATAATAAACTATGTTACAATGGAACTGTTCTCTCTCAGTGATGAACAAATATCATGAGAGCTGCTAGGTTACAATGTATGATCTTCTCGATCATCGTAACACATATAGTGTAAATCTATGTCTATGTTTATATAGACACACAGTTATAAGATAACTTTTAATTGATATGGAATATAATTATATCTCCTAAAATATATCAATCAAATATATTATATAATTCTTCTAGTCCTCTAACTCTTTCCATGCATATCTTCTTCTGTATTAGTCTCGATCTTCTTTCCTGTAAATTAGCTTCCTTCCTAACTGTTAGTCCTCCAGTACTTAAGTTCTGATATCCATCTTCTGATATTATCTTCTGATAATCTAAGTCCTGAGATCCTTAAGTCATGACTTCTAGTAAGTCCTGATTCCATTAAGAACTGATATTTCCTGTTAGTTAAGATCTGAAAACTAAACATGAAACATATTAGACATGACATCTCAAATATATCCAACACCATGTAATCTCCTTACCACCCTTGTATCTACATATCAATCTTTCCGGTAGCTTGTATGAAGCATCAATCCCCCTTATTTCTTCTAGCTCATCTAGATAAAGGTTGATGTATGTGAATTCTTTGATGTCACATATGAAGAGTTGATCCTCCTTATTGACTATAAGCTTAGGCTTGGAGATGGCTTTGAATTGAGGTGGGTTAGACTTGATTCCTATGTGTTTTCTTCTTGGAGTCTTCTTCTTGACTGGTAGTGGTAGATTTAGCTCATGTATAGGTAAACAGTCCCAATCTATGGGTTCATCCTTAGGTACAATTGTCTCACCATAAAAATTGACACTTGGATTAACCTTGAATTCAACTAGCTCTACAATGGGCACAATTGGTTGACTTGAAGTGGTAGATTGAATTGGCTCAGTTTCCATTTCTGTAGCACTACTTGGCCTTCACTCTATTTCCTTTAGCCCACTCTGGCTTGGGTTCTTCTTCATTCAATTGATTTCTTTAAGTTCTGGTAACATGCTTCTCACTTTTCTGTTGAGCTTCTTTAGCAGCCTGCTTTTGCTTAAATTTTAGTCTGAACTTCTCTTCCTTTTTAGCTTCTCCAAACTGAGGGTGGCCACTCATCACACAGATCAACTTTCCATGTTTGTAGATCCTTGCCATCTTTTTTTCAGTATGGAGGCTTTGGTAGTTTTGAAGCTTTAAATTGATTTACCCAACAACTTCATTTCATCAGATCTAGGAGGTGAATAGGCTTGGTCCATTGGTTTTTTACTTGAGAATTCGGAGGAATAATTTTTAGGCTTCAAGACCACAATAGACTGTTGTTGCTTTTTCATAGAAGATTGTCCCCTTTCACACTTCCCTAGCTTCATTTCTTCCAAATTAATTGGTTTCAACTGTGTGGAATGCCTCACAGATTTTGCTTGAGTATCAGTTCAACCAAATACTTGTGCAATCTTATCATCAATATGTTTCCTTTATTCTTTTAACTTGAGCTCAACTACTTCAAGATTTATGAGATCAATACTTTCCAAGGCTGGTGGCTTTGAGATAGTAATAGCTGGAACTATTACTTTACTCACTTGTATGTGCACATTCTTCTCCCCCTTTTTGTTATCATCGAGTAGAGCAGGGTTTGAAGTTTGAGCAGCCACCAACTGTTTAAGGAGTTGATTCTGTTTGTCTTGACCTTCTAGTATCTTGACCACAATGTTTTCAACTTGAGATAGTCTGTCAGTGAGGGCCTCAACCTTTCTTGTCAAATCACTCTCTATTCTGAGCTTGAGCTGCACTTCTCTCATAGTTGATTCTGGAAGTTTATGTTCAATCTTCTCATTCAACTCTTTCTTAACTTCCTCAACCGCATTCTTCATTTCATCCACATCTTGAGTCTGTTTGAGATGTTTAATCTTGTGCAGTTGGAGAGACTCAAGATGGGCTTCTAGTAGAGCTTTGGTGCTAGCATTTATAGTGGTTTGAACGGCTGACTGAGTTTGGTTGATTAATTTGAACATGGTTGTTGTGGAGTGATGATAGTTGCATTCCTTACTGAGCATCCATCTGGATTTTGTGTAGAAGAACTAGGGCCTTCATCTCCCCCTAAGTTGGTTCCAGCGTCATCATCAAAATCATCTTCAAACTCAGAATCAGCATGATCTCCAAAATTTGAGTCCACATCATCAGTTGTAGGAGGTAGAGAGGACAAAGGATCTTTTTCCCTTTACATTGATGTTATTGTGTGTACCAGATTGAGTGTCCTTTTGCCTCATCATTTCCCTGAACAACGAATGTTTGATAGGATGTGACATGGTGAGTAAATGTCTCAGCATCTAGGGAAATAGAATCTATAACAGCTATGTATTCTTGCTGATATAGTCTTTTCCTTTCAGCCTCATTAACATTCATTAACTCACATGCAATGGTTGTTACCCTTATATCACCAGTACCTACTTTCTGAAGGGTTTTTAGCACATAAACGCAACGAAAACGTAAATTTAAATCTTAAAAAAAAACTGAAACCCTCCGCAGGATCCATGCAAAAAATAATATTTAATTCGTAGTTCAGTATGTTTACCTTAAGAAGCTTTACGTTAATGGAAATATGGAGGTCTTTAATAGCGATCCAAGAACGATGAACGGAAATCCCTATCAGCTGCTCTTCAAGTGTGAAGCACTCCACCGGTATCCACAAGAGTACAATGTGATGGAGAAGGAAGAGGTTGAGAGAATTAGTTGCCTCCCTCTTGTTCTACTTTAGAATTAGGGTTAATTATTTGGGTTGGGGCAAATAGGATTTATAATAGTATATTTATAGGCAAAATTTTCAGCAGAAAATTTTCCATAAAATATTATTATTATTAACCCTTTAATTGATTATTCTTATTAACCAATTAACTAATAATTAAAACACCTTTTAATCATTAATCCCTTTTCTAAACACTTTAAAAAATAATTCTCTCACTTGATTTAATTTCCAAAATTAAATTCTTAATTAATAATATTAAGAACTTTTCTTAATTAATTTATAGTTAATTAAATCTCATTTAATCAATTATTAAATCTGCTAATTAATTATTTATTTCACAAATAAATAATTACCAGCCATTATTAATTAATTCCTCCACCATTAAATCATTCTCTTTTATGGTGAGACCCTGTAGGTTCAATATTAAGCCGGTAGTAGAAATAAATAATAATAAAACTATTTTATCATTATTTATATAAATTCTCTAATTCATTAAATATGATTAATTAAAAAATTAATCATATTTATTCTACATCGTGAGGGATACTTCTCAGCATATCGCGACTATCCGAATAATACGAATTCAATACTTAGAATAACAAGAACCTATTCAGTGAGTAGTTAGCGTACAATCAATTCCTTCTACCCTGCAATGTCACGATTAAATACAAGGCATGGAACTTGTGTCAAGCCTATCTTATTTAATCATTTGCTTTCCCATTCACTATGCTTAGTTCTATTTAATGTAAATTAGAAACTCCTTTCTAATTTCATTCACTCTGGCCATAGATTCCTGAACTAGCATAAGTGGATCAGCATTGAACATTCTCTTCCTTCACTGGAAGGGGTAGATCCTTTATTGATCATACACTATCTTCGTGTACAAATTCCTATACCCAGTAGAGCCCTTATAATTTTCCCTGGAGACTAAGAACTAAATGTTAGGTCCCAATTTGTTTGTAGAAGGGGGGGGGGGGTTGAATGCAAACAATACCGTTTAGTCGAATCAAATGCGGAATAAAATTGTGAAACAAAATTCAAGTTAAATAAATCTTTTATTAAACTTGAAAGGTGTTACAACTACGGTATCAGTTACAAGGGATTAATCTCAAATCAATTATTACAAATCTAGAATAAATTCGACATGAACTTTTTCTATTTTTGTAATTAAAAGATCAAATGCTAAATGCGATTTGAGATTAAGTTCTAGGGATTTTAATCCGCTAGATTGTTACACAAGAACAAGAGAGTGATTTCTAGTTGATTGGATTTAACTTTACAAGCTAGAAATTGTGATCTTGAATTAGCAGATAAGATGAAATATTTGGCTGCTTTTTCTCTGTTTGTTCTTGGCTTCTGTTTGAATGAATTGATGATGAATGTATTGCTCTTCTGCTTCTTTTAATCAACACAGCCGAGATGAATGAACTGGTATGACAATCCTTTGTCCAATAAGACTTTCGGTGTGACAATCTTTAGAGCTAGCAAGACAATTAAAATGAACTAGCAAGACTTTCGGTATGACTATTGATTGTCATACCGATTGTCATATTAGTTCAAATGAAATTGTCTTACTGAATTAATAAGTGATTTTAATCTAAATAATAATTCTATCAAGACAATCAACTGAATTAGCATGACTTTCGGTATGACTATCAATTGTCATGCCGATTGTCATACTAGTACAATCAGTTGTCTTTTTAGAATTAAAACAGATTTTAACCAATTAAAATTCTGAAAAACCTTAATATTAATTCAGAATTAATTAATCAATTAATTTAATTAATCAAATAAATTAATCTTTGCAGATATAATTTATTTTCTTAATTAAATTATATGACTTAATTAATTAATAGAGAATTAATACTAACCCTGAGCAGCATCCATTCTTCTGACAATCTTCTGAAAGTCACTGAGACTTATGAATCAATTCCGCCACTTCAATGCTGACACTCGATGTACTGTCTGGTTCATGAGTGACTAACTTTTCGTGACGTTTCTTCATGTCTTGACTTTGATATTCTGATTGAATCCTTGTAATAGATGATACCCTGACGAAATCTCTGTCACTTGATTAAATCCACGATCTTGATTTATATCACTGAGGCATGATCAAATTCTTCTACTTCTTCCAGTGAATCTTCAAGTCTGCAGATGAACAATGTTTCTTTATTCTTTGACAGATGTTACTTTGTGAGATCTCTCTGATGATAGATCCACTATTTACTTATTACATTCTTATTTGAGTTGAGTTAAATACTCGAATAAACGAGTAGGCTATAACATATGCCTTTCACTAAACCAAAGCATAGTTCAGTGTACACAAGATGACTATGATGACCTCAAGTCTAAGGATACTTGTACAACTATCACTATGTGAACAACTGCTGACACGTGAGTGAACTCCATCAGTTGTTCAGCTGTGTGAGTCATGTTCAGTGAACTTATTCTATAATAAGCACCTACATACTAGCTATAATGTCACCACACAAATGTCTATGAGAACAGACATCCTTCATAATGAAGCAAGCATAGTATGTACCGATATTTGCGGATTACTAATTACCAGTTAGTAATCCTATGACCAAGAAATATTTAAGTTTAGAGTTATCATCTTTTAGGTCTCATTATTATGATCTCATCATAATCCATAAAAAGCTTTACTTTAAACTATGGTATATCGTATTTAAACACTTAAATAGATAAAGCCCGCAATAAAACCAAAACAAGTCTTTTATTAATATCAATGAAATCAAAACATATTACATAAAAGTTATTCCTAAATCATCATACATGATTGGACTTAGGACACATCTCTTTCAATCTCCCACTTGTACTAAAGCCAATCACTCTGGTATCTAATACCCATCTTGTCTTTATGACGATCAAAGTGACTTAGAGAAAGTGGCTTTTTGAGTGGGTCTGCTATGTTATTATGTGTGTCAACTCTCTTGACATCTCCTCTTTCAATACAATACAAGAAATGTTACCGCGCTCCCACTAACCTTTTTGTAGACACATGGTTCATCTATATTTTTGATAAAACCAAACTCTTTGATTATCTCATCAAAACGGATGTTCCATCTACGAGAAGCTTGCTTTAAACCATATATGGTTCACAGCAGCTTACACACTAGGTGTTCATTTCCCTTGGAAAGAAAACCTTCTCGTTGTGTCATATACACTTCCTCTTCCAGTTTTTCATTGAGGAAGGCCGTTTTCACGTCCATTTGCCAGATCTCATAGTCGTAGTAAGCAACAATCGCAAGCAAAATCCCAATTGATTTTAACAGGGCTACAGGCAAAAAAGTTTCATCAAAGTCAATCCCTTGCCTTTGTCTGAATCCTTTTGCCACGAGCCTGACCTTATAGGTCTCCACCTGCCCATCTGTTCCAATCTTTCTTTTGTATACCCACTTGCACCCAATAGGCTTAACACCTTCAGGCGCCTCAACTAGAGTCCATACTTGGTTGGTATACATAGATTCCATTTCGGATTTCATGGCACTATGCCATTTCTCTGAGTCAACACTACTCATAGCCTCATTATAGGTCACAGGGTCGTCATCATCAATGATTGACAACTCATTGTCATTCTCAATGACAAGGCCATAATACCTCTCAGGTTGGCGAAACACTCTCCCTGACCTACGAATGGGCTGTTCCACAGAAGGTTGTTCAGTCTGAACAGGTGTTTCCACTTGATACGTAGTAGTTTGTGCTTCTTGAACTTCATCAAGTTCAATTTTGCTCCCACTATTTCCTTCAAGGATAAACTGCTTTTCCAAGAAGGTAGCATGTCTGGAGACAAACACCCGATGATCAGTGTAAAAGTAATACCCTAAAGTTTCTTTAGGATATCCAACAAAATTACATTTTACAGATCGAGATTCCAGATTATCTAGGTCAACTTTCTTGACATAAGCCGGACATCCCCAAATCTTAACGTGTTTAAGACTCGGTTTCCTTTCTTTCCATATCTCATATGGAGTTTGAGGAACAAATTTGGAAGGCACCTTATTCAGTAAATATGCTGAGGTTTCCAATGCATAACCCCACAGGAATACTGGAAGATTCGCATAGCTCATCATGGACCGAACCATGTCTAACAAAGTTCGATTTCTCCTTTCAGATACCCCATTCAACTGTGGAGTATATGGAGGAGTCCACTGGGAGACTATACCATTTTCTTTGAGATAAGCTAGAAACTCTCCATTCAAGTATTCACCACCTCGATCTGATCGAAGAGTTATAATACTATGTTTGGTTTATTTCTCCACTTCATACTTATATTCTTTAAACTTTTCAAAGGCTTCAGACTTGTGTTTCATCAAATACACATATCTGAATCTAGATCGATTATCTATGAAAGCAATGAAGTATGAAAATCCACCCATGGCTTGCGTAGACATTGGTCCACATACATCTATGTGTACCAATCCTAGCAAATATGTAGCCCTCTCTCCATGTCCACTAAATGGAGATTTGGTCATTTTACCCAATAGACAAGACTCGCATGTAGGATACGATTCAAAATCAAAGGGGTCAAGTAACCCTTCCTTATGCAATGTCCGCAATATATTTTCACTAATATGACCAAGTCGGCAGTGCCACAAGAAAGTGAGATTTTCATCATCCCTTTTTCTTTTATTAGTATGTTCAATTTGTAGTAAATTATGCTCTACGTCACATACATACAGACCATTGTTTAAAATACCACTTCCATAAAGAACGTTATCTCTAAGAATTGAACATTTATTATTCTGAATAACAAACGAAAATCCAGCCAAGTCTAACATGGAATAGAAATAATATTCCTCACAATCGAGGGAACAAAATAACAATTAATAGAACAATAGTCTTGCCCGTAGGCATATGTAAATGAAATGATCCTACAGCTTCAGCAGCAACTCTTGCACCATTTCCCATCCGTAGAATCACCTCCTCTTCTTCAAGAGTCCTACTTCTCCTTAGTCCCTGCAACGAATTGCAAATATGAGAACCACAGGCGGTATCTAATACCCAAGTAGAAATTTGACTTAGTGACATATTAACTTCGATCATGAACATACCTGAATCAGAAGCGGTAGTCTCACTACCCTTCTTCTTCTTCAATTCTGCAAGGTAAACCTTGCAGTTCCTCTTCCAGTGCCCCACCTTGTTACAGTGAAAGCAACAACTTTGCTCTTGGGGTCTTCAGCTTTTGGTGGAACCAGATTTTTCTCACCTACTTTCTTCTTCTTGGAAGGGTTCTTCTTCCTTTTCTTAGGATTGGAACCTTCACCAATTAGAAGAACAGAACTCTTCTTAGGGGAAAATTCGATTCCGCAGTCTTCAACATGTTGTGGAGTTCATGCAGGCTGACATCCAGCTTATTCATGTGAAAGTTCACAACAAACTGCGAGAACGAACTCAGAAGTGATTGCAAGACCAAGTCTTGGCTCAGCTCCCCATCCATGGCAAAACCAAGTTGTCCAAGACGTTCAATCAAATTGATCACCTTAAGTACATGGTCATTCACAGATGATCCCTCAGACATCCTACAACCGAACAGTTCCTTCGATATCTCATATCGAGCTGTCCTCCCTGCCACATCATACAACTCTTGTAGATGCATAAGGATAGTGTGAGCATCCATATGCTCATGTTGCTTCTGTAGCTCAATGTTCATGGAAGCTAGCATGATGCATTGAGCAACATTTGCATCATCTATCCACTTACGATACACAACATGTTCATCATTATGTGCATCGCTAGCAGGTTCAGTAGGCTTAGGTGAGTCAAGCACATATTCCATCTTCTCAACCCTGAGAACAATTCTCAAGTTTCGAAGCCAGTCAGCAAAATTAGGACCAGTCAACTTGTGAGCATCTAGTATACTCCGGAGTGATAGTGCAGAAGAGATAACGAATATAGTAAATCTGTAAATGATGAACACATAACAACACTTAGCAAATATTCAATTTCATTTCAAAACACTATATGAATCGGGTCTTTATTCATAAGTGGCTCCCACTAGTTTATCTAATTTATACAACCCCTTAGCGAAAACTAAGCATTCATAATGCTAGTGGGAATAGGGATCCTACATTCCATCACACAACCTCGGCTGTAGCACGAAACATCATGTGATGTTCAATAGGCAGACAACTCTTGTCAATTACATCTTATTTTATTCCCTAATAAAACTCTAGCCTCTTGAATAATTGAGTCACGGCTGTAGCACGACAAACTCAATATTCTAAGTCAAGTCTAACCCAACATTTCGTATAATTGAATCAGTCTCCAACGGCCCACGGCTGTAACACATAACGACCTTTAGATTCTAATTCAATGTACACATCTCTATGTAATAGACAAGTATTTCTTATTTCAAAATCAAAGCCCTCGGCTGTAGCACAAAACGACAATGATTTAAAAATAAGAACCACTTTCTACCATGTTGGAAGGCTATGATCGACACAAGCCCGTTGTGTCATTAGCCAATTACTACTTGATATTATTTAATTTTAGAGGGATTATATTATGTTACAATCATAATCATATTATAAAGAGATTCTTCCTTTTAAATTAAATATTTCAAATCAATAATCGATAATCAGATGATTCCCAGATCGGGGGGAGCATTATCAAGAGGCGTCACTTAATACCCCTTTCTTACAGATAGAAATTTGCTTTTGACAGAATCGTCCGTTTTCTCAATATTGAAAATTCATATTTAATTACGTGTTTCATAAACACAAGAATCTCATGATTTTATTTATAATATTATTGTTAAGGCAAGAAACAATTCATATTTTAGATTTTCTAGAGCACGCCTTATATTGATTTAAGTTCACCTAAATCTATCATCGCATGGTAAACATAGGCATATATCTCATATATAAAATTAAATAAACAAGTAAATGTAAAGTGCAATAAAGTAAATGTGTTTGGTTATGGCCCCATCCTATGTGATCTTTATCAAGCTTATGATAAAGATCATGGTCAATCTAATATGGTGATGGAAATAAATACAACTACTTATTACATAAGTTTTCTTCTTTGTTTAGACTTCTTGTATGCGTCGTCTTCTTCTTTGTATCACCTCCATTGGATAGCCTTCTTGAGTCTTCAATTATATTACATGATTGAAAGTAAAACTAATCTAATGAATTTACAAGAATAACTCGAATTACATTCGAGATTTATGATTACAAAGATTGACGACATGCAAGTCGTATTTAAAACCAAAACCAAAACCATTACACTAAGGTCGAAAGGCCATAACCATTCACCATGCTCATACAATACATAAAAGCATGTTAAAACACATAATCTGATCTTAACATATCATATTATCCATGATCTAATCATAAAAAAATATGGCAAAAATCAGAAAAATCAGAATTAAATTAGAAAAACAAGAATCACTGTTTACGGGCAGTAAACGACGTCAAATGCCTTACAGACGAGTCGTTGATAGCTTTAGCTATTAGTTTTGTTCAGACGCTCGTTTACCTATGGAATAGGGTATTTGTTTGCGTAAATCGGACACCAGACCCAGATTTCAGCAAATCTGCAACAGTCAATTCAGAATCCGTATCTAATATGATTCTCATAATTATAACAAATATAAATCATGTATATATCAGTATATATACAAATTTCATAATCATCTTATGATTGTACAACTCACATGAATATCAAATATTCAAACCATACATATATAAGCATTTTATATCAACATCAAATCATGGCGAATCATGTACATGCTCATATATCGAAAATAGTTAAACACATAAATGAATTAAAAACTTTTCGCAAGTAGCTCTTATGCCATTGAAGGGTTTTTAGCACATAAATGCAACGAAAACGTAAATTTAAATCTTAAAAAAAAAACCGAAACCCTCCGCAGGATCCATGCGAAAAATAATATTTAATTCGTAGTTCAGTATGTTTACCTTAAGAAGCTTTACGTTAATGGAAAGATGGAGGTCTTTAATAGCGATCCAAGAACGATGAACGGAAATCCCTAGCAGCTGCTCCTCAAGTGTGAAGCACTCCACCGGTATCCACGAAGAGTACAATGTGATGGAGAAGGAAGAGGTTGAGAGAATTAGTTGCCTCCCTCTTGTTCTACTTTAGAATTAGGGTTAATTATTTGGGTTGAGGCAAATAGGGTTTATAATAGTATATTTATAGGCAAAATTTTCAGCTGAAATTTTTTCATAAAATATTATTATTATTAACCCTTTAATTGATTATTCTTATTACCCAATTAACTAATAATTAAAACACCTTTTAATCATTAATCCCTTTTCTAAACACTTTAGAAAAATAATTCTCTCACTTGATTTAATTTCCAAAATTAAATTCTTAATTAATAATATTAAGAACTTTTCTTAATTAATTTATAATTAATTAAATCTCATTTAATCAATTATTAAATCTGCTAATTAATTATTTATTTCACTAATAAATAATTACCAGCCATTATTAATTAATTCCTCCACCATTAAATCATTCTCTTTTATGGTGTGACCCTGTAGGTTCAATATTAAGCCGGTAGTGGAAATAAATGTTAGATATATTTGATAATGTCATGACTAATATGATTTATATTTAGTTTCAGATCTTACTTAAACAGGACAAATCAGTACTTAACTGAAATCAGCACTTATACTGAAGTCAGAACTTAAGTCATCAGTTTTTAAGGTTCAGGAGATATTTATCAGAAGATAATATCAGGACTTAAAGGAAACGTTCAGATAAGGAAGGCGGCTGATTGAAAGGAAAAGAAGATCAAGACAAATGTAAGAAGAGATATGCATGAAGAAGGAATTCTATGAAGAATAGAATACTTGGAAGAAAAGATATCTGATTGATATATTTTAGGAAGCAGAATTATATTCCATATCAATTAGCGATTATCTTGTAACTGTGTAGTATATAAACACAGACATAGGCTTTATACTATAAGTGTTATCGTTATCGAGAATATTATTCATTGTAACCCTAGCAACTCTCGTGATATTTGTTCATCACTGAGAGAGGACAGTTCCATACTGTAACAGAGTTTATTGCTTTGAATAAAGTCTATTTTCTGTTACTTGTGTTATTAGAATTCGATTTGATTGTGCTATACACTGTATTCACCCCCCTCTACAGTGTGTGTGACCTAACAAGTGGTATCAGAGCCTATCTGTTAACACACAAACAGTTTAAGATCCAAAAATAATCATGTCTGAAGTAGAAACTCCAACTAAGCCCACCAAAACTGAAGAACCTCCAAAGACACAAATCTATAGTCGATATGAGACTATTAGAGTTCCCATTCTGAAGCCAACTGAATATCCCGTATGGAAAGTGAGGATGACCATATTTCTGGAAGCAACTGATCCAGAATATCTTGACAGAATCAATGAAGGGCCTCACAAACCAACCAAGCTCGTTGTTGCAGTTGCAGGTGAAGCAGCAAAGTCAGTACCAAAGGAGAAGAACGACTACACTGCTGAAGATATCGCTTCAATTGCTAAGGATGCTAAGATACGACACTTACTGCATAGTGCCATTGATAATGTAATGTCAAATAGGGTAATTAATTGCAAGACTGCAAAGGAGATATGGGATGCTTTGGAAACAGGATGTCGGGGAACTGATTCGATTAAGAAGAACCAGAAGACAATACTCACTCAAGAGTATGAACACTTTGACTCAAAGGCTAATGAGTCATTGTGTGATTTATATGATAGATTTATCAAACTCTTGAATGATTTGTCATTGGTTGATAAGGAGTATGATCTTGAAGATTCAAACCTTAAATTCCTGTTAGCTCTTCCTGAAAGCTGGGATTTGAAGTCAACAACTATAAGAGACAACTATAATCTTGATGAAACGACTCTTGATGAAATTTATGGGATGCTCAAGACTCATGAACTTGAGATGGAACAAAGAAGCAAGAGGAAAGTAGGAAAGTCAAGGACAGTTTCTCTTAAGGCTGAAGAAGAATCTCCCAAGGCAGCCACCTCAAGGAAAGGCAAGGGTAAAGCGCTCTTCACAAAGTCTGATACTGAATCATCAAGTTCTGATAGTGATGGTGACTCAGAAACTGAAAGCTTGCCTGAGACGGATGCTGATGAAGATATGATGAAGCTGTGTGCTCTTATGGTGAAAGGAATCACAAAGATTGCATACAGGAAGTTCAGGAAGGGAAAGAATTTTTCCAGGAAAGGTGCAAGTTTTGATAAGAAGAATTTCAGAAAATCTGAAGGCAAAGGAGGAAAGTCTGACAAAGGAGATTACACAAATGTCAAATGTTACAATTGTGGTGAGAAAGGCCACATATCTCCTGATTGCAAGAAAGTGAAGAGTGACAAAGGCAAGGCTCTTGTCACAAAGAAGAAAAGCTGGACAGACACCTCAGATTCTGAAAGTGAGGAGAATTATGCCTTGATGGCAAATGCTGATATGGCAAGTGCTGAAAGCAGTTTTGAAGCTGCTGAGTTAAAGGTACCTCAAACTACTTATGCTTTTCATACTGATGATATTAATGAGTTGAGAAGATATCTTAAAACCATGTTCATTAGCTATAGAGATCAAACTTTAACATGTGAAAGATTAACTTCTGAAAATCTTACTTGTAAAAAGAGGAATGATTATTTAGAAAAAGAGTTAGTCATGTTCCATCAAACTCAGAAAGATAGAGATGATGCTTTCTATGTTAGGGATGAAGTACTTAAAATGAATGAATCTCTAAAAGCTGAGTTAGAAAAGGAAAGAGAGATTATCAGGACTTGGACTAACTCTGGCAGAACAACTCAGAATTTGTTAAGTAGTGAAAACTGGAAAGAGGGCTTAGGTTATGGAGATGATAAGAATGATAAAGGAACTGTAGATATTAAGCCTATAGTTGTTAAACAAAAGCCAAAGTTAAATCCTGTTAAGTTTGTAGCTGTAAAGTCTGATACTGAGAAATCAGAAGTTAAAAAGGAATTAACTTCTGACAAACTAAAACAGGAAAAGACAACTGAAGTAAACGTAGGCTTAATGACTAAGAGGCAGCTTAAGCATAAGCTGAAAGATGTTAAGAATGCAAACAAGGTAAAATCACCTAGGAAAAATAGGAATGGAAAGGAAGGTGTGAATAAAAGCAATGATTATAAGCCTGTTCCTGATGCTCCTAGAAAAACGTGTCATAACTGTGGAAGTTCTAACCATCTGGCTTCTTTTTGCAGGAAGATAAGAACATAAACTCCTTACCTTCAAAGTCTGGAGTTAAGAGTCAGTATGTTAGATATAAGCCACAAAATCCTTGTTTTCATTGTGGTAGTTTATGGCATTCCATTTATACTTGTAAGGAATATCATAGTCTGTACTATGATTATTATCAAATAAAACCTTCTTTAAAGAAAGTTAGCATTGTTCCTTCTAGTGTAAGTTCTGATTCAAAGTCTGATAGTGTAAACTCTGATAAGAAAAATGTTAACATAAACTCTGATGCTAAATCCGCTGTAAATGTTAACAAACTTAATAAGGCCAAAGGATCCAAGCAAGTCTGGGTCCTTAAAACTAATCATTAGTGGTCTTTGTGATTGCAGGGCAACAGGAAAAATATCCTAGTTCTGGACAGTGGATGTTCAGGACATATGACTGGAAATAAAGCCCTGCTATCAGACTTTGTGGAGAAGGCTGGCCCAAGTGTTTCTTATGGAGATGGAAACATTGGAAAAACATTGGGATATGACAATATCAATTTTGGGAATGTCATCATTAAAGAAGTAGCTCTGGTCTCAGGACTTAAACACAATCTGCTGAGTGTTAGTCAAATCTGTGACAAAGGTTATCATGTGGATTTCTTTGAAGAATACTGTGAAGTTGTAAGTAAATCTACAGGCAAAGTTGTTCTGCAAGGTTACAGGCGTGGTAACATTTATGAAGCCAAGCTTTCAACAAGTACTGATGGTTCTGCAATCTGTCTGATGAGTAGAGCGTCAATTGAAGAAAGCTGGAATTGGCACAAGAAACTCTCTCATTTAAATTTCTACAATATATATGAACTAATCAAGAAAGATCTTGTGAGAGGACTGCCAAAGTCAGTATTTGCTCCTGATGGCTTTTGTGATTCCTGTCAGAAGGCTAAACAAAGAAAATCTTCATTCAAGAGCAAGACTGAATCATCAATTCTTAAGCCTTATCACCTACTATATGTTGATCTATTTGGTCCCGTGAATGTCATGTCTATTGCAAAGTAGAAATATGTTATGGTCATAATGGATGAGTTCACCAGATACACATGGGTGTATTTCTTGCACACTAAAAGTGAAACTCCATCTATCTTGATTGATCATGTTAAGCAACTGGATAAATTAGTCAAAGATTCTGTGAAGATTATAAGAAGTGATAATGGCACTGAGTTCAAGAATTTGATCATGGAAGAGTTCTGCAAAGACCATGGAATAAAGCAGGAATTCTCTGCTCCTGGAACTCCACAGCAAAATGGAGTTGTTGAAAGAAAGAATAGAACTCTCATTGAAGCTGCACGAACTATGCTTGATGAAGCAAAGCTTCCAACCTATTTTTGGGCTGAAGCTATGCAGACTGCTTGTTTTACTCAGAATGCAACACTCATTAACAAGCATGGAAAGACACCATATGAGATGGTGAAGAAAAAGAAGCCAAATCTGAAGTATTTTCACGTATTTGGATGCAAGTGTTTTGTTCTTAAGACTCATCCTGAACAACTATCCAAATTTGACCTAAAAGCTTATGAAGGTATCTTTGTTGGATATCCACTTTCCACAAAAGCCTTCAGAGTCTATAACTTGAGAACAAGGGTGGTCATGGAATCTATCAATGTCTCCTTTAATGATAAGAAGATTACTGGACTTGAAGATTTCAATGATCATGATCAGCTGAGATTTGAAAATGAAGACTTAAATTATGATACTGAAAAACCTGACAGTCTAAATCCTGATACTGCAAACTCTGATGGATTAAACTCTGATGTTATTGAAACTGTGGTTTCTACGCCAAAGGAAGATGCACCTGTGCAGGGGGAGCATACTAAATATACAACCACATCTCAAGAAGCATCAGAACATACAACTGGCTCTTCAAGTTCTGATAAGCCAAGTTCTGATAGTTCTGAAAACTTAAATTCTGAAGGATCCAACTCAGAGAGCATAGTTTCAGGGGGAGCATCAGAAATGTTGATGAAGATAACATGGATCATGGGGGAGCATCCAGTTCTAGAGAAAACCTTTCATCTGCAAGGAAGTGGACTAAATCATATACACCTGACTTAATTATTGGAAATCCTGATACAGGTGTCAGAACTAGAACAACTACTTCAAGTGAATGTCTTTACAATTCTTTTCTTTCTCAGACTGAACCAAAGAAAGTGGAAGAATCTCTTCAAGATGCTGATTGGGTGCAAGCAATGCAGGAAGAGTTAAATGAATTTGAAAGAAACAAAGTCTGGACCCTATTTCCAAGACCAAAGAACAGATCTGTTGTTGGTACAAAGTGGGTATTCAGAAACAAAACTGATAGTGATGGCATAATTACAAGGAATAAGGCAAGGTTGGTTGCAAAAGGATACTCTCAACAGGAGGGAATTGATTATGATGAAACATTTGCACCAGTTGCTAGATTGGAAGCCATAAGGATATTTTTGGCTTATGCTGCTCACAAAAAGTTTACTGTCTTT
This sequence comes from Apium graveolens, assembly GCF_009905375.1. Lineage (NCBI taxonomy): Eukaryota > Viridiplantae > Streptophyta > Magnoliopsida > Apiales > Apiaceae > Apium > Apium graveolens. Next base: position 80,324,121 of record NC_133649.1, read on the forward strand.
CAAATGGATGTGAAAAGTGTTTTTCTCATTGGAGAATTGGAAGAGGAAGTATATGTTGAACAACCTCCAGGCTTTGTAGATCCTAAATATCCAGATCATGTCTACAGGCTTGATAAAGCACTTTATGGCCTTAAGCAAGCTCCTAGAGCATGGTATGAGACTTTAGCTCAGTTTCTTCTGGAAAGTGGATTTAACAGAGCAACTATAGACAAAACACTGTTCTACCTCAACCATGGAAAGGACTTACTTCTGATTCAGATATATGTTGATGATATCATCTTTGTATCTACAAATGACAGACTTTGCAAGAAGTTTGCCAAACTGATGCAGTCAAGATATCAAATGAGTATGATGGGGGAACTTAGCCTTTTTCTAGGCCTTCAAGTCAAGCAGAATGAAGAAGGCACTTTTATTTGTCAAACCAAGTACACCAGAAACTTGCTGAAGAAATTTGGAATGCAAGATTGTTCAAGTGCATCCACTCCCATGGCCACTGCAACAAAACTGGATAAGGATACTAGTAAATCAGTAGATATTACTGATAACAGAGGTATGATTGGCTCTCTACTCTATCTAACTGCTTGTAGACTTGATATCATGTATGCTACCTGTCTTTGTTCAAGCTTTCAAGCAGATCCAAGAGAACCTCACTTAACAGCTGTAAAAAGAATCTTCAAGTATCTTAAGGGAACAGATGATCTGGGATTGTGGTATCCCAGAGAATCAGATTTTAAACTAATAGGTTACTCAGATGCAGATTTTGCATGTTGCAAAATTGACAGGAAGAGCATAAGTGGAAGCTGCCAATTTCTTGGAGGCAGATTGGTTTCTTGGTTTAGCAAGAAACAAAAGTCAATTTCCACATCAACTGCAGAAGCAGAATACATTGCTACAGGAAGCTGTCATGCACAGATTCTTTGGATGAAGAATCAGTTACTGGATTATGGGTTAACATATTTTAAAATCCCTATTTACTGTGATAATCAAAGTGCTATTGCTATGACAGGTAATCCAGTTCAACACTCAATGACAAAGCACATCAGCATTAGGTACCACTTCATAAGGGAACATATGGATGAAGGTACAGTGGAATTACACTTTGTTCCAACAGATCAACAACTAGCAAATATCTTCACAAAAGCACTATGTGAAGCGACTTTTAGAAGATTGGTAAATGAACTTGGAATGGTTTCAGGTTCTATCTCTAAATCTGCTTAGCTTTTGTTCTGATGCATCAGACTTTATGATCAGTATTTACAAATATTACTCTTTTTGTGTATTCTGTGCCTAATTGAAAATTGCTTAAGTACTAATTGTTGTCTGATGTGAATTTCTAAACTCTGATAGTGAAATGAATATTTTTGTGACTATTCAATCCTATGAGGATAACTGTGCTAGATGCTGACCTAGTAGTCTTTAACATACTAGAGATCCCATGTTAGAAGTAATTATTTATGTGGAAATCTATTGACACAAGCAAATTCTGATATTGAGCTTAGTTAAGTTTACTTTGTCTATCTTATTACTAAGTCCAAAACTAGAATAATGCTTCTCATATGTTAAGTTCTGATGTTAGTAAATCTGCTGAATGTACTAAGTGCTGATAAACCTCACTTATCAAAAGAAAAAGGAAAAAGAAAAGGGAATAAAAATCAGGTACTCCTTTGAGATCTAGAGTAAAAAATGTGGAAGGGACGACCCAAGTGCATTGCTAGTATTAAGTAATATGCATCAGAAAAGGCAAAAATAAATATTTTTCTTGGTGACTTTTCACATCTATGATTACTGGAGAAATACTCTGATAATAGCATAAATTCTGATAAGCAGTCATGACTCACTTACACTCAGAAGCCACTGTAAAATTGAATTTCAAAAGATGCATAAAATAAGCACAAAACAGTTGAGGTGGACTCATGCATGAACTCATTCAATAGTAGGCTTCAGAATAATGACAGATTTTAAGTAAAGTTCTTAGTTATGCCTTATTTCTAAGATGTAAGTGAATCAGACTTTACTCTTTGTCTGATATTTAGCTTAATGCACACACTTACACTCCATATGAATGATAAAAATTACTGTGGCGATCAATGTTATTTTAGATGAACAGTTTATGTGGCAGATTGCATAAATTCTGAGGACAGGTTCTAATGGAAGTTTTGATGATTAAGTTCTGAAGAACCGAAATCAGAATTTGTGTGAAGAATTACAGAGATAGGCATTCAACTTTTCGAGTTAAGAAATCATGTTCTGATGACTGTTAAGTTCTAATATAAGTCTAAGTGCTGATATTAAATTCTGATTCTTTACTTGACTTATTTGTGGTTAAAATCTGAAACAGTCTTATATTAAATCAGAATATGTTTGAGTGGAATATTAACAGTTAATACAATTAGGGTTAGTGGTACACGTCCATGCACAGTAATATTTACTTATTTCTTGTGCGCATTAAACCCTGTTTTACACTTCCAATGGCTGTTTTTATTCTCCTCAGTCTAGGGAGACGAGGTAGAATTATTTCTACCTGTCAGCATTAAATTTTCCTTGCGTCTCCTAGCATTCCATTGCCTATATAAACCAACACTTCACTCCAGCCAGCACATCTCTAAATTCCTCACAAACTCACTCTCATTTTATTCTTAACACCAAAAATGGCTGCATTTGGCTGGTTTTACAATTATGGCGATGAGACTGTACATGTCTTTATAAATGGAATTCCAACTCCATACCCTATCGCCAACATCCCTCACAATCTCTGGATTCAATTTCCAGAGGTTATTAAATGTTATATGTTGACAGTTCGAAGAGAACTTCATCTCCGTCTTCTTCGACAGCAAGAGCGAATCATACGACTCACTATTCTCTTTGTTGAGAGCAGGAAGAAGAAATAGTTTTTGCTCCCTGTTTCTCTTCACCATCAGCTTTGTCAGGCTTCTTAGCTTAGGACAATAGTTGACGCTGATAGGATTTGTAGCTTAGGACACTCTTGTAATCTTGTGCTGTAATTTCAATTTCATGAATGTATTCTCTTAATATATTAATGGAATTTTTATATTTTTGTAAGATGTTGTCTCTGAGTTGTTTGAAATTCTGATATATTTTTAAATCCTGATTTATCCATATTCTGATGACCATTTTATTACTGATACAAATCAAGTTCTGATTCTCACATGGCAGTACCTGTTTACTTGATTTATTTTTTTGGTTATTCTCTCACTTGGTGTATTTTTACAGAATATTGGTTTCGCAGTGAAAATGATTAAATAAGTGGGAACAATTTAAATTTTGAATTAAAACTGAATTACCTTACTTAATGGGATTACTTGGTAAGTGGAACGGTTTTTCCTTGAAAAACTGCATGTGATAAGTAATGATTACTGTTTTCCCGTGCCCATTAATTATTCTTTACTGCTGCATGTCTGACAGGTGTCCAACGGTTATTTTTTTTACCATGTATAAGTAAAAGAGAGAGAAGATTGTACAATCTTTTATTTACTTTCACACTTTATCTCTCTTTCTTTAATTATATTCTCTCTCATCTCCTGACGTTGTTTTTCATACAAACATTTTATCAAACACCTTACAGGCAACCTTAATTCTCAATTTTTCTCATGGCACCTAAGGATTTGATCATAGATGGAGCCAAGTTCGTTTCCAACAACTATGCTGCAATCTTAAATCATGATGAAGCTCCATCTGAGTTACACTTTGTACAAGATCTTCTAGCACACAGTGAAATTGGGTATGCATTGACCCAGCCTCAAGTCATTTTCAGCCAACAAGTTCTGACGTTTTGGCGGACTGGACATTTTGATAATGGTGGTGCTACTGGAACTCCAAGCATTATCTTTGAAGTAAATGATGTTGAGCATGTGGTAACTCCTGGAGCAGTTCGTAAAGCTATACACTTAGCAGAAGGCTGCATTTTCTCAACACCGGAGGAACCAGTTCTACAGTAGCTCATGGCCAATTTGGGGTATGAGAAGAGTTTGGCCAAGCTTGGACAGTTGAAACGAGCACATATCAGAAAGGAATGGAGCTTTTTCTGCGACTGCATCACTAAAGCATTTGGCAATAAGTGTTCCAACTTTGATGCCATTCCAATCATGAGTCAGCACATCGGGTATGCTATTATTCACCAAACTCATTTTGATTTTGCAAGTGCTGTGCTAGGCTTTATTGGGGATAGGATGACAGAGGATAGAAATGTAGTTTACTTTGCTAGATTATGTCAGCTTATATATACCTTTTGCTGTACTAATGAACCCCAACCAACCAGTTCTTTATTTCCACCTTTTAAACTTGCAAAACGTGCTTTTAATGACTTGGTAAATGCTGACCTTAAGAAAAAGGTGGTTAGACCCTTACAGATACCTCAGTCTGTAAAACAGATCTTGGTAAATGCTGAATCTCAAACCTACAGATCTGTTTACCCTGATGTACAACCCACCAACATAACCCAAACAACTCAAAACCATCAGAACATACCACACATACACCTCACTCTACTCAACCTTCTGTCAGAACATATCTCAAAACTTCACAGATACCTCAACCTTCATCATCAGCACATAATGTGAAGCCTTCATCTTCCAAGCCCAAGTGGACAAAGACTGCTCCTTAGGCATCACAGAAGAGAAGGAGGATTGTTTAGAGAGATGACTCAGACAGTGAGAAACAGGTTTCTGCATCAGAACCTGTTGTTGAAGAAGCTGAGAAGGTCCCTTCTCAGAAGGATACTAGTATTGGGGGATCTAAGCTTCTCAAAAGGCTTAGAAGAATGTCTTATGCTGAAACTCCCAAGGAATCTACACCTTCAAAGAAAAGAAAGAAATAGAGAGCTCACAGGCCAGCTTCAGATGATGAGGAAGCAGTAGCTAAGGAAGGAGATCAGGAATCTCTGATCTCAAAAGAGCCAGAATTTGCTGAAGCTACTGCATCTCCACCTCCATTGTCACCAACTCGGGAAGCTGCTACAGACAAAGCAACTACACCACCTGTGTCTCCTGTACATGAACCAGTATCTACTGAAGACCCGGGCACAAGTGCTGAAATTGATATTCACAATCTAGTTGTGCTTGAGGTTCTCTACTTAGAAGCTCCAACAACAATAAATCCATCAACAACACCTCTTACTGATGCTAATGAAACTCCAGAATTGTCTACAACACCTTCTCTGCATCTAGATGTTGATGATCGGAATATAGGTGAGCATCAGACTTTGGATGTTGATTAGAACTTGGAAGCAGATCAGCACTTAGAGGATGATGTTGAAGTCTCAATAGCTTCTCATACTGTTCTTTTATCAGAAGATGCTGATTCTGTAAGTTCTGATACTGCAAATGCTGATAATACTGGTGATACTGCTATAAATGCAGATGCTGATGAAGCTGGTCCTTCAGGACATGCACCTCAACAGACTGTTTCTAAATCTGAACTAGTCAAGAACTTTGTTCGAGGAGATGCAGCAGTACCTTGGAGTGAAACTCCTAGAGGACAAGAGTGGACTAAGGAATGGAACACAATTACTTTTGTTCCATCTGAAAAGATTCTTGCTGAGCATCTTGCAAAAGCTGATGAGTTCTTAGTTAATGAAGATTTCAAGACACAACTTCGAGTTACTGCATTGAGTACTAGACATCTTCAAGGTCTACATTCAACAACTCATGCAGAGCTGCATAAAATTTAGGAAGAATTGCTCAAGCAAGACATGACTAAGAAAATTGACAAGAAATCCTTCTTTCAACCTACCTTTGACAGAGTTGCTTACATTGAGAAGACCCAAGGGAAGCAACAGTCTCAGATTGATGATATTTTGAAAAATCAAGCTTCTCAACAATCTTAACTTGATGAAATCCAATCCTCAGTGGAATTGTTTGTCTCTCTTCTCTTACCTACTGATGCCAAAAAGGGGGAGAAAGTAATTAAGTCCAAATGCAAAACTATTAAGACACTGAAGGGGAAGGATGATGAAAAAGATGACCAGGGAAACTCTGAATGGGTGGAGGTCATGGTCAAGGTAGTGGTTTTTCATCAAGAAGAGCTAAAGCTACAAGTCATAGAACAAGTTCTGATACTGGAAAAAGAATTACTTCTGATACTGGTAAAAGAATAAGTTCTGATGAACTTTTGGATCTTGATGAAGAAATATCAAGACAGTTATTTCTTAAGGAAAATCCAGGAATGGACTTTGAGAGTCTGATGGAAGAAGAGGCTAGACTTAAGTCAGAAAAAGTCAATTATAAATCTGAAGCTTCTGTTGGTAAAAAGAAACTTCCTAAGGCCAAAGGCATTGTGATAAGAGAAAGGACAAATGTTGAGACAACCAAGGCTAAATCACAATTGCAGATAGATCCAAGGTCCAAAGGCAAAGAAAAAGTTGGTGAATCTAAAAAGGTTTATGTGCCTCTTGTGGATGAAGAAATTACTGTTGAAGATGCTGATCTTACTCTGATTTTGAGAAAGATTTCTAAGACAATCTCTGACATGGCTCAAGTTGTTCAGAGTCAAGATATAGTTAGTTCTGATATTACAAAGAAGCAAGTAACCTCTGACATAGCTCAAGTTGACTTGATATCAGAAGATAAATCAAAGGAAACCTCTGACATTGCTCATGTTAAACCTTCAAAGTTACTCCTACCAGGATTCACCAAAGCCAAACAGACTCAACCTTTGAAGACTGCATCAAGTGGTTTTGAAGCAAGAGTGGTTATTGGAAAGGAAGCACGAGATAAATCTGGATTGGGTAGTGCTGATGAAAGAAGAGTACAGAACACAACCAATGATCCAACTTCCTTAAGTGAACCAGGTATTGGAGCAACTCCTGAAAGATTGAATCAACTAGAATCTGTACAAATGGTTTACCATACCTACTTGAAAGAACACATCTTTTTGTACTTCATGACAGATGGTAGGGTTTACCATATAAGGGAAAATACTATTCCACTGAAGTATTTTGAAGAATTGGAACATGTATTATTCTTACTTCAAGTGAATGACAGAATAACAAAAAGTGCTGCAAACTATTTGAAGACTCAAATTCAGACAGAAAAGGCTTTATTCTGTAAAGTCTGACAGCACATATCTTCCAAAGTACAGAGATCAAAAGGGTGATATTGTTGAGATGAAGCCTGACTCTGCTAAGATTATAACTACATTTCTGGGTTACAAGGCTGTAGAATTCAATCTTGAGTCTGACAAGGCATATTTGATCAGACTAGATCAAGACATAAGAAAAGCTAGAATTAATGATCTCAGGGCTGCTATCTTCCAAACTGGTGAAGAATCTGCAGAGCTTAAAGATGCTAAAAGGAGGATGATTGATGAACTCAGATATGCTGAGAGATGTTTGTTAAAGAACTATCTCAAAACAACTCCTGACATCAGAGAGATCAGAAGGTGAAGCCAAGTCAAGATCTACAACTACTCAAATTCTGATATCTATACAGACTGAAGTTGTTATCAGAAGTTAAAGTTGGTAAAGCTTTAAGGACTGTAAGTTGTAGTTATCTAGTCAAATTCTCATGCATTTGTACTTAATGTTTTTGACATCATCAAATATCTGTTAAACTTGTATATTATGCTAATTTACAAGTTGGGGGAGATTGTTAGATATATTTGATAATGTCATGACTAATATGATTTATGTTTAGTTTTCAGATCTTACTTAAACAGGACAAATCAGTACTAAACTGAAATCAGCACTTATACTGAAGTCAGAACTTAAGTCATCAGTACTTAAGGTTCAGGAGATATTTATCAGAAGATAATATCATGACAAAGGAAACGTTCAGATAAGGAAGGCGGCTGATTGAAAGGAAAAGAAGATCAAGACAAACGTAAGAAGAGATATGCATGAAGAAGGAATTCTATGAAGAATATAATACTTGGAAGAAAAGATATCTGATTGATATATTTTAGGAAGCAGAATTATATTCCATATCAATTAGCGATTATCTTGTAACTGTGTAGTATATAAACACAGACATAGGGTTTTTACTATAAGTGTAATCGTTATCGAGAATATTATTCATTGTAACCCTAGCAGCTCTCGTGATATTTGTTCATCACTAAGAGAGGACAGTTCCATGCTGTAACAGAGTTTATTGCTTTGAATAAAGTCTATTTTCTGTTACTTGTGTTATTAGAATTCGATTTGATTGTACTATACACTGTATTCACCCCCCTCTACAGTGTGTGTGACCTAACAATAAATAATAAAACTATTTTATCATTATTTATATAAATTCTCTAATTCATTAAATATGATTAATTAATAAATTAATCATATTTATTCTATATCATGAGGGATACTTCTCAGCATATCGCGACTATCCGGATAATACGGATTCACTGCTTAGAATAACAAGAACCTATTCAGTGAGTAGTTACCGTACAATCAATTCCTTCTACCCTGCAATGTCACGATTAAATACAAGGCATGGAACTTGTGTCAAGCCTATCTTATTTAATAATTTGCTTTCCCATTCACTATGATTAGTTCTATTTAATGTAAATTAGAAACTCCTTTCTAATTTCATTCACTCTGGCCAGAGATTCCTGAACTAGCATAAGTGGATCAGCATTGAATATTCTCTTCCTTCACTGGAAGGGGTAGATCCTTTATTGATCATATACTATCTTCGTGTACAAATTCCTATACCCAGTAGAGCCCTTATAATTTTCCCTGGAGACTAAGAACTAAACCAAAGCATAGTTCAGTGTACACAAGATGACTATGATGACCTCAAGTCTAAGGATACTTGTACAACTATCACTATGTGAACAACTGCTGACACGTGACACGTGAGTGAACTCCATCAGTTGTTCAGCTATGTGAGTCATGTTCAGTGAACTTATTCTATAATAAGCACCTACATACTAGCTATAGTGTCACCACACAAATGCCTATGAGAACAGACATCCTTCATAATGAAGTAAGCATAGTATGTACCGATCTTTACGGATTACTATTTACTAGTTAGTAATCCTACGACCAGGAAATATTTAAGTTTAGAGTTATCATCTTTTAGGTCTCATTATTATGATCTCATCATAATCCATAAAAAGCTTTACTCTAAACTATGGTATATCTTATTTAAACACTTAAATAGATAAAGCCCGCAATAAAACCAAAACAAGTCTTTTATTAATATCAATGAAATCAAAACAGATTACATAAAATTTATTCTTAAATCATCATACATGATTGGACTTAGGACACATCTCTTTCACTTTCCTCTCAATATCTCTTTGTTCTTACATCAAGGGCTCCCTTTGGCTCACCACCCTCACACCCCCACCTTCACCATCTAAGGTGGGACTCCTCTCACTCATTTTTGCTATGCTGGAAGAAATAGCATGCATATGTTCACTCTTTTCCTCTCATTTTTCCTGGGAGCAACCCAACCTCTCACTCAATTCACTCACTTCCCTCAAACCTAAAAGTGATTGAACAACTACTAAATCATCTGCACATGTAATAGATTTTGAGATGTCAAGTTGTGCAGTGATATTCAATGGATGTGAAATATCCGTTAAAAGTGTAGTTGGAATTATCAACGGATGACTGCTATGAAGCATATGCGTTGAAAGACAATCACTTAATAATGGATATCCGTTGAGAATGAAGAAATAAAAGGAATAGAAGTTGAAACTATTGTTGAGTCTGTGGAGATTAATTTTAGATTTTGTTGCACAAACTCTTCAATAGTTTGAGAAAGAATTGGAAAGTGATCCAACAAATCATCAATTAGATGATGATAACCTACATGAATAATTGGCTCCTCTATGAATTTGAGAGATGGAGAATCAGGAATTGATGTGTTGATCATATCCACATCCAGAGAATTTGTCGAAGAGTTATGTGTGTGTAGTGTTTCGATTGTGAGAGAATTTGGCCGTGACTCCACATTTATTGGAGCCACATCAATCTGACTTCGAGAAGGTGCAGTAACTGAGTCATTGACTGTAGTTGGCACTGTGTGTGCACCCTCTTTTTGGTCAGTGTCCCTACCCCTCTTGTTCTGTGCTCCTGGTTGTAAGCTTGTTTCAATAGTTATATCCTTTTGGGAAGATCAACTAGAAATGAGGTAATTTCCTTTTGAACAACTACAATATTTTGGGAGCCTGTAGTATGGCTAGTTTGGGTAACACTTGCCTCACACACCTTGTCCTTAGGGCTTCTTTGATTTTCACCCCTTCCCTCACCATGCTCACTACCCTGTACACTCCCCTCAAGTTTTGTGGTAGCGTTTACAACTGGTGTCTTTTGAGAGACACTAGAGGTTGGTTTCTTAGACTTGGATTTTGAAGCTTTTGGTTTGGTGACTCGGGTAGGCATCTGTTTGGTCATTGTCACAGATGCATCACAAAGATAACTCCACTTTTTCATAAGCCCTATCCTCTTAATACTACCTAAACTAGCAGTATCAAGAGAGTAACCCATGGAATTGAGCATATTAACCACATCAGTGTCAGTGTGTGGAGCATTTGTGTTATTTTCAGGTAATTTAAAATATGATTGAATAACATCATAATTAACACTGTAATTTTAACCTTTGTGAGTAAAGGTAAGAGTCATGTTCTTGGAGTCAAACACAACAGTTGCCCATACTTCCTCCACAACTTCACAAAAAATAGTTGGTGACTCGAGCATGACATACTTCAATTTACAGTTGCTAATGAAGTCCATCATTTTGTGATAGTCTTCCTGAGCACCGCTCTTGTCCACCAAAGCTACAAAATTGTTTTTCTCATAAACATACCCAGACTGAGACATGATTTTCACAACGTGTGCCATTTTTAATAGCTTTTGAAGTTACAGAGAAAAAAGGGTTTTGGAGACAAAGAGAGTAAATTTGCCTTATGAATTTAGAGAAAAATAAAAGTGAGATCTGTAATTGAAATGGGCTTTTATACTTTCCCAGAAAAAGACAAAAAAATTATTAAAAATAAAAGTGAATACCCAATGAACATTTCCAAAAATAGTCGTTAAAAAAATAAATTAAAATATAGATGTTATTCCCAAACAATCTAACAAAGAATTACAGAAGGGGGGTTGAATGTAATTCTTGTTCTTTTTTTTTATTTCAAGAGCTATTCTATCTCAAATATATAACAGTGTTTGATTAAGAAAAAGTGCGGAATGAAAATATTGATGTAATCAAACACAAAGTAATTAAACAAAAGTATTTAAAAACTTTCTGGTGGATTGAACTTTTCCACCAGAGATATATATAAGATCAAGAACTCTGTGATACAAAGATTGTACACAGCTGTTTACAAGTAGAATTACAAGGAACAGAGAAATTCTTTACAGATATATTTCTCTAGTTGATTGCTTAATTTACTACAAGCTACTCTTGGTTTATATATTACCAAGATACAAGTGAATAAGACAAACTAATAAAATAAAATGTGTTTTTATCTAATTACATGCTTCTTCATTTCTCCATCCAGTATCTTTGATTTTCTTCAAGTAAGCATGGAAATGGAAATGTTTCTTTGTTCTATAAAACATGTAAATAGGCTGACATATTTTATTTGCATCTAATCAACCCGTGTGACTATAAAGTCAATATCAACTGTAATTTGAATTTGAACATCCATTGAAAGATCATTGGATCATCCGTTGAAAATGTGTTGGATCATCCATTGAAACTTCATTAGATCGTCCTGTTAGGTAATGAATTACACACAGAGGGGGGGGGGGGTTGAATGTGTTTTTGTGTTTTTATGCTTTTCTTGAACTATTTATGGTTGTGAACAAAGTGAATCAAATCTTGTAGTGAAATGTGTTACTGCAGAAATTAAACATGTAATAATAAAGAACACCGATCTTTCAAAACTTACTTAATTTTAAATTAAAATTAAGAATGTTTTGCTACAAAATTTATAGGCTCTTTGTTGATAAAGAGCTTAGCTTCTTCTTGAGAGAATTTACAAGATATTCTATCTAAATTGTTACAACTAACAAAGGACCAGTGTTAACTTTATATTTCAGTTAACTACTAGTTTACACAGTGTATAATAAGACATGTTATTCATATTAGTAAGCTGCCACTAATCATTTCTATTTTAGAAAAAGTGTAACTTCCATTTCTGGCTTAGCATATCTTTGCACCCTATGTTACCTTTGATCTTCCTTTGTCAGTTAATCTTCACCATTGATCTTGCACATCCTTCAAGCTTTTTGTAGACTTGTCAATCCAGCTGGTTGGATTGTTTGTTGATTGTGGATCTTGGATATTGAACTGGTCTGCAATTTGTACTTTGAGATTTTACCTCGAGATCTCCAGTTAGGCATATAGAGATCTTGACATCTCGATAAATTTATTGACTTATCGAGATCTCTAATACTCTATAGTAGATTTGACTTGTAGAAGTCTTTGAGTTCTCTATAAGATAATTTGGCTTGTCGAGATCTCTCAGCTTCATGTCTTCACTTTGACTTATCGATATCTCTGAGATCTCTAGTGACATTTCAACTTGTCGATATCTCAAGTGATATTTTGATTTGTCGATATCTCATAGATATCTAGTGATATTTAACTTGTCGATATCTCTAGAGTTCTCTAGTGAAGAAATGACTTGTCGATCTCTCCAATCTTCATGTCTTTAATTGGCTTTTCGATATCTGTCTGAGTTCTCTAGTAGCTTTCATGACTTCTCGATAAGTCATTTGGATTTCTCGAGTGACTTCTCTATAACACTAAATCTGTGACTTGTAGAAATCTTGACTTAGAATATTTTTATCCAAACAGATTTATTCAGCTCCAAGCTTACTCATAATTCTTCTGAGGCATGATCTTCTTGATCATCTTCCAGATAGAATCCTTAGGCTTGATACTGTTTAAACAAAAAGACTCCAGTCTGCTCTTTGACATTTTTACAGACTTTAAATATTACAATACAAAATGCAAACTAAGACTACAATACAACTTACTTAGGGTTGTCAATTTGACATAGTCTTGTTAAAGTACAAGCATGTCTTGCACAACAATCTCCCCCAATTTGTGAGAAGATTGCTTAACACAAATTCATGCATGTTAACAAGACTAACCCTAAGTTAAAATGAAAAGTAAAGTAATTATATGAAAATTGACACAATTACAACTTTTGTACATTAGAAGATTTACAAGGTTTAAGTAGTTACAAGCATCAGGTAAATAATGTTTTTGCTTCTGTTTCTTCTCTAAGGATAGCCCATAACTGAACAAGAATTTCAAGTTCTTCTACAATAGGTGTCCCACTTAGAGCTTGTACAAGCTTGATTCTGTCTTCCTTTGGATAACCACTGTCTAGTAAATCTATTCTAGATCTTGAAAATCGGCCAGCTTTGATATTAAGAAACTTCCCATCTATTTGACTTTCTTAGGCTTCCTCCCAACAGATTTGAGATTGACTTTTAGTGAAGGATGGGCTAAAGGTAAGGTTGTGATTTTCTTAAGAATTGTTTAGCTTGTGGTGATTGGAATTTTTAGGAAAGAGTTAGTTGTTTATCTGGCTTAGAGGTAAAAAGTGGTTTGTTGATTGAGGTTGTTGGCATAGAAGATTTAGATGGAGGTTGAGCTAGGGCTGTTTGGATTTTTAGGGTTTTTTGTGGTTCTGAGCCATCATGTCCTTCTCTCACTTGCTCTCTTATTCTCATCATTTTTCTTATCATCCTCCTTCTTCTTTTCTCCACCCTTGCTTCCAGATGGCTTAGTGGATTGACTTGGATTTGATCAAGAAGGATTTTGATCATCTTTCTTCTGCTCATCATCATCCAAATTATCCTTGTTGATTTGAGTCTTGGGAAAGTTTGCTTCAGCATCACTTAGGCATCTTTCCAACAGCTTTATCATCTCTACATCATCAAAATTCTTATTCTTCTTTGATTTTAAGCCAGTTTCCAAAATCATGATAAGCTTCTTGTTGGCCATGACACATTGTTTAGGGATTTGGAAATGTTTGAAGTGTTTAGTGTTTGGACAGATGTATGTTATTCCCTTGCTTGGCTATAGGTATGCTTCAGGAAAAGCAGCCACTTGTGCATTCTTCAATTCAGTTAGCAGCAAAGTGTCTTTATGAGTTACAACTCTAACTTTGTTTATCAGAATGTCCAACTCAGATGCCCTCCTTGAGACAAGATAATTGAGGGACACCTGCATACATCTGTCTATCCCAGAGTCATTTGTATTGACCACTATCCTCTTTTGTAGAAAATTGTCTTGATTTACCATGATCACCCATAAGAAGTTTATTGTCTTGTCCAGGGCCTTTTTGTATGTGAAGTGATTATTGTTGAGAAAAGCTTTTAGGGCCTTGAGCAATTCATCAAATTCTCCGCTCAGACTTGGTCTTTCAGTAGCCCTAATAAGTCTCTCCATGTCAAGATCTACTTCTTGATTTAAACTCTTTACAGCACCCTGAACTTGTTGAGTAGATGATTTGGATCTTGCTAGCCTAGCCTCTATCTCCCCCTTAGTCTTGTTGTCAGGCATGAGGAGGGGAGTAGGAATTTCAGGCCTTATCTGCTCTGGAAGTGATAATAGAGGAATGTTGATCTTTCCCATGATGGATCCCAAAGCAACATAGTTTTGCATTTGAAGGTGCTTGTGAGAGTCCATCAGGGTCTTGATATATGTCTGTTGACTTTTGACTATTGAAGTCAAAGCCTGAACCTGAGTGTTGAAAGATGCATTGGATTTTTCCAAAAAAGCTACTTGAGTCTTTAGTTCTTGAATGTCTTGAGAAGAAGAACTTGTAGTGGAGATGGCAGTATATTGTCCAAAAGTAGCTTGCACAAATTTCTGAATTTCATCCATGATCAAAGGTGAAGGAGTGTATCTTGTAGTATGCATTTGATCCAACTTCAACCTTGTGTAATTGGATTTAGTGATATGATCTTGAAAAACTTTGTGCAAAGCTACAAATGATTCTTTGAGATGATTTATACTTTTATCAATCCCACTGAGATCATACCTAGACATTTGTTCTGAGAAGGTTTTAAATTGGTTTTAGATCTCAGTTTGTGAAGGGATAATTTGGTCCATCTTTTCCCTGATCATCTTCATGACTTTGTCTTGATGTCCATTCAATGTTATTTGTAGAGCTTTTCTAAAGTTGTGGGAAGCCTTGATTTGAGCCTTGCAGACCTGATTGATGGCATCATATACCTCTTTTGGAGTAAGGGATCTGGCATTACTTCCCAAAATTGTAATGTATTTCTCCCTGAATTTTGCCAACACAGCATCCATCTCAATTGTGAACTCCTTGTCCAACCAAGCATCAAAGTTAGCATCTTGACCAGCTTCATTAACAATCTTTGCTTGATTATCTTCCACATCAGCCTGGTAGAAGAGCATGATAGCTTGGTAGTCTTGATTGGACATATTGGATGTCAGTAGCTGTTATGAGATTTGAGCCAGGCCACCAAATTGATCAACTCTAAGATCTTCAATAGTAGATGGTTGATTTTGAGTGTCTTGGAGCCATTGGGAGATGAGTTGTGATTGGGAGGTTGAGGGGTGTGAATTAGAACAACCTGTGACTGGAGTCACAGTTTTACTCACAGATTGCTCTATGGTTTTGACAAGTTATTATTCCTCACATAAAGTGGGAACCTCCAATGGAATTGGAGGGGACTTGACTGGGTTACTGTCATGTGCACCAGTCTCATACCCTTGTGCTTCTTACAAAGCATTGTCACTTGAAAGTGATAAACTTGCCTCTCCCATAGTGGGGTCATTGGCAATTGTACTCCCAGCTTCAATTATCAAGGCAATTTTAACTAGGGTTTTGAGGGGAGTTGTCCCTACATGAGGAACCTCCAATTGAATTGGAGAGGATTTAGATAGCTCCCCCTCAGGAGTACTACCCTCAAACCTAACAGCCTGTGAAGGCTGATTTGCACATGAAGGTGCATTTGTGACATCCATGGTGTCTTCAGTAAAAACTGATGAATCCCCCATGGTTTTGATGGTGTCATCAAGGTCTACCCCCATCTAGTAGCCTCTCACCATCTGAATAAGGTGTCTGGGTGGTGAGCAAGGTTGCTTGAACCAAGTCACTTGAGTTGGTTTACACTTGAGAATTTGATTCAAGTGCTTTAGGTAGAGAAGAAATTTGAGAGATTAGAGATTGTTGCTTAGTAGTGAGTGTTGGCAGCTCCCCCTAAATAGATGAGGGAGCTTCAAAAGATGTGCTCTCACTATGTGTGCCATCCTAATTTCTTCTACCATACACTTGGATTTGATCAAGTGCAGGTTGTGCAGACTCTGTACAGGATGCATTTGGGTGAATGCTATTTTTAATAGACACACCATGTTGAGAGGATGTATCTAGAGTCTGTTTAATCCCAATATTTGCAACTGCATCCTTTTGAGAGGATGCAGAGGTGGCTTGAGTGGTCAGCTCAGATTTCTTATTCTTTTTTGGTCTTTTGACCAATGGTGACTCAGCCTCTGTTTGTTCCTCACCACTCTCTTACACAACTGTTAATGTTACCCCATTTCTCTTCTTTTTACTCACCTCATCCTTTTGAGAAGATGAGGTGGTTGATTTCCTTGCTACTACAGGATATGAAGAAATGGTTTCAGCTTGGGAAGATCCCTGTGGGTGTTCCTGTGTTTGTACTTCCACAGGTTCAAGGACCATGGTTGTACTAGGTTGTGCATTAGATCTCATGTCTGGCATTGGGTAAGGGTAAGTCCTAAATCTCTCCGTCATATATGGAGTGATTTTCAGACTTACATTTACCTTGTTCTTTGTAGTAAGTGAGACAAATATTATTTTGGACACTTGCTTACAGTTGCCAATTTTAGTGCTATCAATACCATTTAACAAGTGTATGTCTGTTACTTTAATATTTAAAGTAGACATAATAAATCTAGGAAAGAATATTTCCTTATCTCTAGCAGATATGGGCATTTTCAGCCTGGTTACAAGTTCTTCCAGGATCAATAGACAAACATTCAAGTGTCTGTTGTGGGCTATTGAGTACACCAGCTTTTACACCACACTTGAAATGTTGTCATACCCTGTCTTCCTTCATGTGAAGGCCCTCACCACAGAAAAAAGACAAAGGACCACTCTTTCCTTAGATTGATCATGTTCAGGCTTGACAAGTTGATTCTTCCACCATAATTGATGAAGTCCATAAACTCATCCGTTCATCATGAGTTGGCACATCCACCAGATTTTCAGTTGGCAGCCCCAAAGCTTTATTCACATCTTGGTCATTAAACTCTATTTGTTGGCCTCCAATTGTGCAGGTCACCACCATAGAGAGAGAGAGAGAGAGTTATCATTCATATCAGTCCCCACTACTGCTGTAGTCCAAAATTCATGCAGGATATCTAGATACAGAACAGGGTTTGCAGTCAAAGCTCCTGCAAGGTAAGATTCAGCCAAAAGTTTCACAAACCCCTTGAAACTGTCAGGAGCTTGGTTAGCATTAGTAAAAGCGAGGTAGTTTATTCCTTTCTCCGGAATAGTAGCTCTAACAACTATGTGTGCCATTGTTGATTGATGAGAGTGAATGGGTAAGAATTTTTTTTAGAAAGGAGTAAAAATGATAGAGAAATCGGTTTTGGATTGAAAGGCTAGGTCACTTGAGTTCTCAAAAATGTAAGTATGTATGTGTATCGAGAAGTCTGGGTGTTTATAGTAAAAGCTAATGACTTGGCGAGAAGTTAAAAACAGACGTTTGGCATATACTTATCGAGAAGTCATTTTGTTGTGAGAGACATTTCGATAAGTCATTTTATTTAATTTTTGTAAAATATGAATAAAGATTGACTTATTGAGATGTGAAATAAATAACCAGTTTGTCCAAAGTGGACTAAAATTTTCTAATATTTATTTAAATAAATTCAAAATAAAATCAGAATATTTCTGCCAAGAGCATTTTACCAAAATAATTTATTGGATTAAATTAATTCAATTTTGAGTTATTGATAAGTATGAAAATAATACTTGTAGAGAACTCTGCAAGTTAACACTTGTAGAGAACTCTACAATGACTTATCGATAAGTCGTAGTAAAGCTTGTCGAGAAGTCACTTGTGAAGTCAGTAAATTGACTTGTCGAGAACTCGTTCGAGAAGTCTTAAAATGACTTGTCGATAAGTAAATTAGACTTATCGAGGGCTCAGTTCTCTATATACTCTTGATCAATTTAATTTTGCCTTGTGTTAATTTTATATATTAAGAATGTAAATTAACAATTGAGCAGTTTACTTAGAATTTGAAAAATTCCAAGTTGATTTTTTATTTTTGAAGAATAAATATGCAGAGATTTCTGAAATATTTATATTTCATATTTCAGTTAATTTCTAATTAAAATCAATTAATTTTAATTTACTGGAAATTAATCAGCTGCAACACATTAGCTGAGTTCTTGCCTTAGGATGAAGAATTTAGCAATCCAATTTCACCTTTAAGTCTAGTGACAGTAGCTTCATCCAAAGGTTTAGTAAAAATGTCAGCTAATTGTTTTCCTCTTGGAACAAAAATAAGCTCAATGGTATCATTTGTAGCATGTCCTCTAATAAATTGGTACCTTACATCAATGTGCTTTGTCCTAGAATGATTAACTGGATTAGCCACAATAGATATAGCACTAGTATTGTCACACATAATACGAATTTTGTGTAACACTAGGCCATAGTCCATTAGCTGATTTTTAATCCAAAGCACTTGAGCACGGCAACTCCCAGCAGCTATGTATTCAGCTTTAGCTGTGCAAGTTGACACAGATTGTTGTTTCTTGCTATGCCAGGATACAAGTCTTTATCCAAGAAACTGACAGCTCCCACTTGTACTTTTTCTGTCTACCCTGCATCCAGCAAAATCTACATCTGTGTATCTAACAGCTTCAAAACCAGTTCCCTTAGGATACCATAATCCCAAGTTAGGAGTCCCCTTTAAGTATTTGAAAATTCTTTTAACAGCCATCAAATGTGATTCTTTTGGATTGGCTTGGAATCTTGCACAAAGACATGTTACAAACATTATGTATGGTCTACTTGCAGTCAAGTAAAGCAATGATCCAATCATTCCTCTATAGCTTAAAATATCTACACTTTTGCCTTTTCTGTCTTCATCCAACTTTGTTGCTGTAGACATAGGTGAAGAAGCAGGTGAATAATCAATCATACCAAACTTCTTTAATAAATTCTTGACATACTTAGTTTGGCTGATGAAGATTCCATCATTTCTTTTACTAATTTGGAGTCCAATAAAGTAACTCAGTTCCCCCATCATGCTCATTTCATATTCATTCTGCATAAGCTTAGAAAATCTTTGGCACAGCTTTTTATTTGTAGAGCCAAAGATAATGTCATCTACATAGATCTGGACTAGAATCATGTCATCACCATGGTTTTTGTAGAAGAGAGTCTTGTCTATGGTACCTCTAGTAAAACTATGTTCAAGCAAGAATTCTGATAATGTATCATACCAAGCTCTAGGTGCCTGCTTTAATCCATATAGAGCCTTGAGTAGTTTGTACACAAAATTTGGAAATTCTGGATCTTTAAAGCTAGGTGGTTGTTGCACATATACTTCTTCTTCTAACTCACCATTTAAGAAGGCACTCTTAACATCGATTTGATACACTTTAAAATTTGAGTGTGCAGCAAATGATAGAAAAATTCTTGTTGCTTCAAGTCTTGCAACTGGAGCAAAAGTTTCATCATAATCAATTCCTTCTTCATATGAGTAGCCTTTTGCAACCAACCTTGATTTGTTTCTGGTAACCACACCATTTTCATCCATCTTGTTCCTGAACACCCAATTTATTCCAATTACACTTCTATTCTTTGGTGCAGGAACCAACTCCCAAACTTTGTTCCTTTCAAACTGATTAAGCTCCTCTTGCATAGAAGATATCCAATCAGGGTCCATTTGAGCTTCTTCAGTTTTCTTGGGCTCAACTTGAGATAGAAAGCATGCATGTAGGCACTCATTAGCAGTTGCACTTCTAGTCCTTACACCATCATTTGGATCACCAATTATTGCATTTGGGTTGTGACTTCTATCCAATTTTCTGGTGTGAGTTTATTGACTGGCGCCTTCATCATTTTCTCTATTATTGGTATGATTTGTAGATTTTTCTTCTCTTTCTCCCCCTGAGTTTGTGCTATCAAAATCATGTATTTGAGATGAGCTTCCATTTTCATGATTCTCTTATTTTGTAGATTCTTCATTTATTATTTATTGTGCATTGTTTTCACCTTCTTCATCAGAATCACTGTTGATGTTAAGATTTTCAAATACAAAGGCTTCATCTTCATTCTCATCAAGGAATTCCAAGCCTGAACATTTATCATCATCAAAAGTCACATTTGTGCTTTCCATGATTTTCTTTTGATCAACCACATAAACTTTGTAGGCAGTTCTCTCCAATGAATATCCCATAAAAATTGCTTCAAAAACCTTTGAGTCGAATTTTCCCATATATTCAGAGTTGTCTTTTAGAATGTAACACTTGCTTTCAAACACATGAAGATGTTTTACTGTAGGCTTTCTTTTAGACATGATTGAGTAGAGTGATTTGCCATGCATTTTGTTGATGAGATATCTGTTTTGAGTGTAGCAAGCAGTGTTAACAGCTTCTTCCCAAACACAGTTGGCAGGTTGGCATCTTGCAGCATTGTCCTTGCAGCTTCTACTAATATTCTATTCTTTCTCTCAACTACACCATTTTGTTGAGGTGTTCTAGCTATAGAAAATTCTTGGACAAAGCCTTTGCCTTTGAATAATTCACTCAATGTTGCATTTCTGAATTTTGTACTATTATCACTTCTAAATCTTTTTACACAATTATGATCTTCAGCCTGTTTTTCTATCTTCTTTATGTGCTCAATAATGATGTGTGGAGTTTCATCCTTATAATGTATAAACTCTACCCAGGTGTATCTTGAGAAATCATCCACCATCACAAGTGCATATTTATTCCTTGAAATTGATAAGACATTTACTGGACCAAATAAGTCCATGTGAATAAGTTACAAAGGTGCACTTATGAAATTCACAGTTTTTGACTTGTGATTTGATCTTTTCATTTTTCCTTCTGGAAGGCTTCACAAACTTCTATTTGAGCAAACTCTAGCTTTGGCTCAAATTCATTTAACTTCTCTTGCTCTTCTATAGCTTCTTCAACCTTCTTGGGTTCTGTTTGAGATAGAAAAGAATGATAGAGACATTCATTCTCAATGGCTCTTCTAGTCTTTACACCACTATCAGGATTTCCAATAATTAAGTCAGGTGTGTGTGACTTAGTCCATTTTCTTGCAGAAGGAAGTTGACTTCTTGATGTGGAACCTCCCCTTTGATCCATGAAGTCCCTTGTTTCATTTTTTCCTTGTACCCCACTGTTATTTCCTGATGCTCCCCCTGAATCAATATTTCCAGTACTATCAGTGTTTGTTTCATCAATATTTGAGAAATCAGAGTCTGATGGAGTATCTACCGAAGTTTCTTGATTTGAATCACTTGACCTTTGAATCATGTTGCTCCCCCTTAACATATGCTTCAGTTCTTACAGAGTTGCCACCATCATGTGGCTCATCAGAGTTTAGAGTGATGTAAGGATTTATGTATCAGGATTTGTCAGATTATCAGAATTTATCAGACTATACGGATTTAACTTTTCAGCATATGGTACTTCATTTTCAAATCTCAATTCTTCATGGTCATCTGCATCCTCTAGACCTGTAATCTTCTTGTCATCAAAAGACACATGAATAGATTCCACGACCACCCTTGTTCTTAGAATATAAACTCTAAAGGATTTTATTGACAATGGATATCCAACAAAAATGCCTTAATCAACTTTTAGATCAAATTTTGTAAGCTATTCAGGATGAGTTTTGAGAACAAAACATTTACAGCAAAAAAATGTGAAAGTACTTCAATTTTGGCTTCTTTCCCTTCACCATCTCAAATGGTGTTTTACCATGCTTGTTTATCAATGTTGCATTTTTTTGTGAAGCAAGCAATTTGCAAAGCCTCAACCCAGAAGTAGGTAGGCAATTTTGCTTCCTCAAGCATGGTCCTTGCAGCTTCTATGAGAGTTCTATTCTTTCTTTCAACAACTCTATTTTGTTGTGGAGTTCCAGGGGCAGAAAATTCATGTTTGATTCCCTTGTACTTGTAGAACTCTTCCATATTGATGTTCTTGAATTCAGTTTTATTATCACTTCTAAAGATCTTGACTTTATGAGCTGATCCTTTTTCCAGTTCCCTTACATGATCAAGAAGAATGGATGGTGTCTCATCCTTGGTGTGCAGAAAATACACTCATGTGTATCTTGTATACTCATCAACAATAACAAATGCATATCTTTTCTTTGCAATAGACAATACATTTACTGGTCCAAAAAGATCAATGTGCATCAAGTGATATGGTGTAACACCCCCAGATCCGGGGTCAGGGATCCGGGTCGTCACGGTCTTTCTTTTCACAATATCACTTCACTTAATTAATAATAAATAACCTTATGCTGTGACCCCACACTAACACACACCACAACCCGTTATAGTCTCAGAGATGAAATTGAAATAAGTACAAGTCCTTGAATCCACAATTAAAAGTTATTACAACCCAAAATGATTACTTGATAAATTTACAGTTAATTGCCATTATCTACCACAAGTTATAATTATACATAATTGATTCTCAAAAGTAGAATGCCTGATCTACCAATAGATCTACCTCTGCAGCTATAGCAGCTACCACAACAACGGGAAGACGCGGGACGCTTCCCACGCGCTTGCGCTGGGTCTGCTGGAGTCTGGCCATCTTTCCTAACTGTTGTTGCGTGATGAAGAAATAAAGCAAGAGTGAGCCTTACAGCTCGCAAGATAATATATAGTGATAACAATAATACAAGTATCTAAATGGATACTTACTAGAATCCTTTATCATGTGTAAGGTAATTACTTACTGGATATAAGTTTTTTTTAAAAGAAGATGAAGTTACCAATTACTTCACTATACTTATACCATTTTTAGAAATCTACTTGAACTACTACTGTTCAAAGTATAATAAGATTCAAGAGGTCATCCCATAGATGAGACCACAAATAAAACTTGAATATATTTGATCTTTGAAATGTTTTGAAAAGAAATGAAGTTACGAGATACTTCATTCAATGGATACACCAATAAAACTGTTTGACCCTGTCAATGCTTCGGCAACCACCCATTCGTAGCCTTTCGATTGAAATGCTACGGGTAGTGTTGCAGAATTATCCAACTGGATGATGAACTCATTACGGGAGTTTGCCGCGCCAGGAAGACCACTTACGATGATCAGTCGTAGTAGTACAACCCCACCATTTTCTACATGCAGAGGAGAACCTATCGGATTTACTTGTCAACCGAACACTGAACTCCTAAGGGATGGACCGCCTTAGCGGAACTTTCAGGCCATTTGGGCCAATATAATAAGGCTGGGCCGGCGCTACTCGGCCACTTACGCCACTCCTAGTTCAGATGAAATCCATGACTCTGAAACGTAAAGCTCGTCCCCACTTTCCCCAAGTAGAAACTTGTTGATACGGCTCCACCAAGAAGTCGTATCTAGTTGGAAAGGAAAACTCACCGATATTTTCCAGGCGATGCCTGTTAATGGATTAACTTGTTCCAAGAATTTTACTTCCCGAGTGTTGGGTAAGTAATCAAAATTCTTTTATCAAGACAACAACCTTGTTGCGAATATAAAACACACCACAGAGCCGGATCCCTCAGGTTTTGAGCGAGTATTTAAATCCCCTTTTTAAAAGGAAGATCTTAAATATAAAAATGAGTTTTGGGATCCGCTCTAACTTTTGAAAATCATTTTAAAGACTTGAAAACACTTTAAAGAGTGTTTGGAATAATGCTGATTTAATAAAGTAAATCAGTCTCAATAAAAAGAAATATCTGAATATTATTATTTAAATAATATTCCAATAAAGAATACTTGAGGTAGAAGTTGGAAAACTTACTTGAAATGGATAGTAAATAATCAAAGATATACTTATACGAAAGTAATATCTTATTTGAATAATCAAAAGTAAGTTTGATTTTCGACATATTATTCTTTAATAAAATAAAGAATATATTTAAGAAATAAGCGGAGTCATAATATCTCGAATGAATATTATAAATAATATTCATTAATTAAAATAAAGGAGTCATACATCCTCTAATGAATATTCAAATAATATTCAATTAATAAAATAAAAGGAGTCATAAGTCCTCGGAAGAATATTCAAGAAATATTCAAATGAATAATATAAAGTTATCGAATAACCCTTATTCGATTAATAGTTTTGAAAACTATAGCCATATATATAAATATATATATATATATATATACATACAAAATCTACTCGGGATCCTCGACTCCCGGTTTTAGAAAATGTTTTCACCTTTGGGTCCCTATACTAAGGGTATACTCAAATTACCGCTATTCTCTAGCATAGGTATTATGCAACTGAACCAACAGATATATAAACCCAGAATATAAATCAGGCATGCATATATACCATATCACATGCTACAATATATCGCAAGAATTTGCTAATAACAAATATGCATTTATCGCAAGATCATGCATATACACATATACATCACAACAACAGTTATACGGGTAGAAAACTTGCCTGAGCGACTGGGGGTGATTAATGGCTTGGGACGAGTCTGGTAACCTATAAACAACAAGTAAGTTGGAATTAAACCAAAGTCACTTGTAAATCTATACATTAACCAACTTAGACTCTAACGCTCGCTTTGCGCTTACTGATTCTCTTAAGTCACTCGAGTACCCTCGGCTCCACCATTTTTAATAATTTAACCATTACGAGTTTTAAGGCGATTCCTTCGCGAGTGTCTTACCAACTGCCTAACACTCTTACCATAATTGTTTCATACATTAATGAACCCTTTTTGGTCTTTAACCTATGTTTCAAAGTAAGGCTAGTTGAAAAGTTTCGTTCGCGAAACACCGTTACTTAAAACGGTCGTTTCTCCTAAACCGTACATCGGAATCAAACGAACTACATATCAAAACGAAGCTCGTAACATGAGCTATTTAAACATGGCAATGGTCAAAATCTAGCAGGGAGTTCTCGGGTCCTAATGTTATGAACAAAAGTAGTCTAAAGTAAATCGGACATTACGACGGCTATGTTTACGCGATTTCCCAAATTTAAACCATTCCAAATCCACCACAATTCAACCCCAATTCACAACCCAATCAAAACTCCATTCAAACTACAGCCCTAACACTCAACATTAACAATTTATACTTATTCTTAAACTTGAATTTAAACTATACTACATTCTTTAACCAAATCATAAGATTTCAACATTCCAATCTCCACCATTCCAACCCAACTCTAAACCAACAATCATTAAGCTACTCTAATACCATAACAACCAAAATCATCCTAATGTACAAAGTAAAGCTAGGGTTTGGAGATGACATACCTTCCTTGAAGTGGTGTGAGTAGCTAGGAAGCCTTAGGAAGTCTTGAGGAGTCTTAGGAATGCTTGGATCTTAAAGGAAAAGCAAGAAAAATCAAGTTAAAAACCTTGAAATCACTATTCATTGTCTTCTTCATTGATTTATTGGAGAAGATAGAGAATGAATGGGATGCTTAAACTCATAATATAGCCATAACTATGCATAAGGAATACTAGGGAATTATCTTACCAATTTAGGAAGCTTGGATCTTGGATTTTGAATAATTTTCCCTTTGAAATGCCAAAAAGCCGAGAGCAATGTTCTTGGTGATGAGAAATAGAATTTTGTTTTGATGAAAAATGATTTGTTTGGCTTGGTGGATGAAGTTTTGTTTTTTTGTTTTAGTTAATTACCTTTTTAGCCTTAAACTTTGTGTGGTTCTAATTCAACCACATTTCCTTCCTCCCTATGTCATGCTTATGTCATCATATGGTGTCATCCTCCCCTCTTTGTCCTCTTCCCATTGGTTGGATGACATCATCCTCTCTAATCTCTTTGATTAACTTCATAATTGTTTGTCTAATGACCGCTGATCTGTTATACGGTTCGCTTAACTTTCGTTTTCGTTTATCGTTTGAGGGATCATACCCGGGATCTTATTACTTAGGTTCCCTTAACCTTTCTCAATATATTATATTCCTTTTATGATCCTCTCTTATAATCCTTTAATTTAAATCCTTTTTATCCTGTTACCTTATACTCAATTCTTTCCGTATCTAGTGAATTTCCGGGAAAAAATCAAAGTGTTCGGAATTGGATTCTGACGATCTTTACATACACTTATATACCATATAGAGTACTAATAAAATCTCAGAATATCCATAACAGAACCCCTACATAGTGTGGCATGAAAAGTTTTCTCATTCAGCTAAAACACTATTCATAAGGGTTACAAAAAGTTCAAAATTTTAGGGGTTATTACAGTCTCCCCTCCTTAAAAGAATTCCGTCCCGGAATCAAATAGAAAACAATTGGGGGTACTTTTCTAGCATTGCGCTCTCTAGTTCCCAAGTTGATTCTTCCACATTATGATTCTGCCATAGTACTCTGACTAGCTTGATCACTTTGTTCCGAAGCACCTGCTCCTTCTTATCTATAATCCTTACTTGCTTCTCCACGTAAGTCAGATCTGGTTGCATATCCACCTGCTCGTACTCCACTATGTGTCTGGCATCCCGATGATACTTCCTTAGCATTGACACATGGAACACATTATGAACTTGTCGCAAGTTAGGGGGTAAGGCTAGCTCGTAAGCTAACTTTCCAATCCGTCTTAATATCTCAAAATGTCCAATATATCTTGGGCTTAGTTTTCCTTTCTTTCCAAATCTCATTAATCCCTTCCAAGGGGATACCTTTAGCAGTACTAAGTCCCCGACTTCATATTCCTTGTCCTTTCGGGCTAGGTCTGCATATTTCTTCTGTCTGTCTTGGGCTGCTACAAGCCGCCCTCTGATAAGATCCACTATGTCTTTGGTCCTTTGGACCACTTCAGGTCCGAGCATCTTCCGCTCCCCTACTTCATCCCAGTATAAGGGAGATCGACACCTTCTTCCGTACAGGGCCTCATAAGGCGGCATTCCGATGCTAGCATGAAAGCTATTGTTATAAGAAAACTCGATCAACAGCAAGTGATCATCCCAACTTCCTTTAAGGTCTACTGCACAGACTCTTAACATATCCTCTAGTGTCTGGATGGTCCTTTCACTCTGCCCATCCGTCTGGGGATGGTACGCGGTACTCATATTTAACTTGGTCCCCGCACACTCTTGAAAGCTCCTCCAAAATTTGGAGTTGAACCTGAGGTCTCGGTCTGAGACAATGGACGCTGGGACTCCATGTCGCGTCACTATTTCCTTAAGGTAAATGTCCACCAGTCTATCGACTGTGTATCTCTCATTGATAGGAATGAAATGAGCTGACTTTGTCAGTCGGTCTATAATTACCCATATGGCGTCGTGATTGGCTTTCGTCCTTGGCAAGCCTACAATAAAATCCATCGCTATCTGTTCCCATTTCCATTCGGGAATCTCTAGGGGTCATAAAAGTCCACTGGGTCTCTGGTGCTCTGCTTTTACTCTTTGGCAAGTCAAACATTTGTTTACCCATTCTGCTACGTCCCTCTTCATGTTGGGCCACCAGTAATATTCCTTCAAATCCTTATACATCTTGGTACTTCCCGGGTGAATGGAATACCTTGAACTATGGCTTTCATCCAAAATCTCATCTTTAAGCTCTTGAACGTTCGGAACCCAAATCCGGTAAGAGTACCTCATTATCCCTTTATCATCTTTCTCCGTATGGATCTCCTCTCCAGTCATTGACTTTCTGCCTTCATTCATTATTTTCTCTTGGCACAATCGGATCTTTTCCAATAACTCTGGCTGCATTGAGATCTCAAAAAGCTTTTCAGTTCCAGTTCCGGTTACCTTTACTTCTATTTCCATTCTCTCAAAATCCCTTATCAATTCTTCTGAAGTCGTTTTCATTCTGAGTCTTTCCTTTCTACTAAGGGCATCAGCCACCACATTGGCTTTCCCTGGATGATAGAGAATCTCACAATCATAGTCCTTGATTAGTTCTAACCATCTCCTCTGGCGCATGTTGAGCTCTTTCTGCGTAAATATGTACTTGAGGCTCTTATGGTCTGTGAAAATCTCGCACTTCTCTCCATACAAGTAGTGCCTCCAAATTTTTAAGGCAAATACTATTGCCGCGAGCTCAAGGTCATGAGTAGGATATCTAATCTCGTATTCCTTCAGTTGTCTTGACGCATACGCAATCACTTTACCGTGCTGTATAAGCACACACCCTAATCCTTTGTGCGACGCGTCACTATATATCACAAAATCTTCTTTTCCGTCTGGCTATGCCAACACCGGGGCCGTTACCAACCTTTTCTTTAATTCCTGAAAACTGTTCTCGCAGTTCTTCGTCCATTCAAACTTCTCTGTCTTACGAGTAAGTCGTGTCAAAGGGGCTGCGATCTTCGCAAAGTCCTGTACAAATCTACGATAGTAGCCGGCCAATCCTATGAAACTCCTTACCTCTGTGGGTGTGGTTGGCCTTTCCCAATTTGAGACCGCCTCTATCTTGGAGGGGTCGACCAATACTCCTTCTTTATTGATCACATATCCTAAAAACTGTACTTCATTCCGCCAGAATTCACACTTCGAGAATTTGGCAAATAACTGTTCCTCTCTGAGTATTCCTAGAGCTATCCTCAAATGCTCTGCATGTTCTGCCTCAGTCCTTGAGTAAATCAAAATATCATCGATAAAAACTATCACACACTTGTCCAAGTACTTCTTAAATACTCTATTCATTAAATCCATGAAAGCCGCTGGGGCGTTGGTTAATCCAAAGGACATTACCAAGAACTCATAATGCCCATACCTGGTACGGAACGCTGTCTTGGAAATATCTTCGGGTTTAATCTTTAGTTGGTGATATCCAGTTCTCAGGTCGATCTTGGAAAAATAAACAGCATCCTTTAGCTGGTCGAACAGATCGTCTATTCTAGGTAATGGGTACCTGTTCTTTATGGTTAGCTTGTTCAACTCTCGATAGTCGATGCACAGCCTCATGCTCCCATCTTTCTTCTTAACAAATAAAACTGGTGCTCCCCACGGAGACACACTGGGTCTTATCATACCCTTATCCAAGAGTTCCTGCAATTGGATAGCTAATTCCTTCATTTCTAGCGGGGCTAACCGGTAAGGTGCTTTTGAAACTGGCGTCGTCCCTGGGACCAACTCAATAGCAAATTCAATCACTCTATCGGGTGGTAATCCCGGAAGGTCTTGCGGGAATACATCTTCAAATTCGTTGACTACCGGAATATCTTGTAAGTTGGGCACCTCCTTTTGCGTGTCCACCACATAGGCTAGGTAAGCCTCGCTTCCTTTTCGTAGCATCCTTTTGGCCTGGGCTATGGTCAAAAATTTTTGCGTCTGCCTTTTTCCTCTAAATATAACTTCTTTCTTCCCTGGGATATTTAACTTAACTTTCTTCCCTTTACAGTCTATCTGAGCATCATTGCTAGATAGCCAGTCCATTCCCAAAATTACATCAAACTCCCCTAATTTAAAAGGAATCAGATCAACACTAAAAGATTGTTCCCCTATGCCTATCTCACAGGCGGGGTGAATCTGGTTAACAGGAATAATCTCATGATTGGCTATTTCTACTTGTAAGGGTTCTATCAAGGGTTCAGCCTTAAGTCTTAACTTACGCGCAAGGTCCTTTGATATAAAAGATTTAGTTGCTCCCGAATCAAATAAAACGTTTGCACTGACTGAGTTTAGAGAAAGGGTACCTGCTATCACATCTGAATCTTTCATAGCATCCTGGACTGTCATGTTGAAAGTCCTTGCAGTAGGTGGCTTATTGGAGGCAGCCCTGCTGGCTCCTGAAGCTGCTGGTTTGTTCATTGGGCATTCCCTCTTCCAATGACCCGGGCGTCCACACTGATGACAAGTGGTGGTTGGAATGACGGCAGGGGCTGACGAAGGGCATTTGTGAGAATAGTGGCCCACTTGCCCACACTTAAAGCAGGTTACTGGCTTTCCCTTATATTCCCCAGAATGCATTCTTCAACAAGTGTTACAGGCTGGCAATGGGGGTCGAGACTGGTTGGAATATGACATTCTTGACTTCTGGCCGCTCTGGCTCACATTCACACTCATTGGCCGCTTAAACCCAGTGTTCTTTCCCGGTAGGGACACTACCCCTCGATTAAATCTAGATGGGAAGCTTCTTCCTGCGGAACCTCCACCCATGCTCATACTTTTCCTCTTTATTCCCTTCTTCTCTCTTTCCTTCTGCATCTGTTCACTTCCGGCTTCTACAATTGTTGCCTTTTGCACCAGAGTGACATAATCCGTAAGCTCAAGGATTGCCACCCTATTCTGAATCCACGGTTTCAGTCCCTGCTGAAACCTCCTAGCTTTCTTTTCCTCGGTGCTCACAAACTCCGGAACAAACCTTGATAACTCAGTAAATTTCGCTTCGTACTCTGCTGCAGATAAGTTATTCTGCTTTAGCTCCAAGAACTTGAGCTCTATCTGGTTTTCCATAAACCTCGGGAAATACTTTCCCAGAAACAACTGACTGAATCTCTCCCAGGTTATAATATCATCTGTCTCCATGTTTTTCTTGGCCTCCCACCAGTAGTTAGCCTCTCCTTTCAGAAGGTAGGTAGCAAATACAGTCTTCTGCGCCTCATCGGTACTCAAAATCTCAAAGGATTTCTCCATTTCCTTTAGCCATGCCCTTGCCTCAACTGGGTCGGCTGATCCATGGAACTCAGGGGGCTTAAGGGACTTAAAAGCCCTGAAAGAGTTTACCACAACATTGTTATTTCCTTGAGGGGGTGGGTTGGGTTGACGTTCCAAGTTCTGCCTTAGTAGTTGCATGAACTGGCCCATGGGGTCCATGCCTGGGTTTGGTATTGGTTGCTCAACCTCAGTTTCTCTTTCTTCAGCCTCTATCTCAAATCCCTCAACATCATATGTTTCCTCTTCCTCTTCATACAGGGAGTCATCTTGTTCCACATAATCCTCATCTTCCTATTCACTGTGTTCCCGGTTCCTATCGTCCTGGTTATGGCTTCCCTGGTCCTCAGATCCAGGGTTCGCCCTAGTTCCAATCTTTCTTGGCGGCATGATACTGATAAAAAAAAATTATTATTTGGAAATTCAACGTTAGGTCACAATCATACACAACATCGTGTCTTGCACAATTCTATAATAGGGAGAATGTATCTCGCAATTTTATTTTTATGACAGTTCTAATAAGAAGTGCAGTAACAATAATGATAAAAACAGTGATCTCGTCACTAAGGAACTGAACCGAAAGGAAACAAATATATACATAATGCGAGAAATACATAGTTTGATCTGGTCAAAAGTACAACAGTGCTACAACCATCTGTCCCAAAAGTGATACTCAAGAGTCTATCTGTCTAGTCAGAAAAAGGGATGCTATATACAAGTCAACTATCCCGGAAAATTGGCTCTTACTAAGGCCTCGGCTAACTAGACAACTAGACTATCCCATCGTCGGTCCTGAATCACACACCGGAGCGGGTCAGCTCCCATACCCTTTCCATCGCACGACGGAAGATATAGTCGGCCTGCCTCCTGGAGATCCTACCGTGCCTGTCCCCCTGGAGCGATCTGAGCCTCGCTCGGGACGTGAGCTCTATCCCCGTAAGCTCCCTCCTCAAGGATCGGGGTATAACAGCCCTAGTCTCATAAGCTCGGGTACGCCTACCCGCCCTCTCCGCATCCAACTCCCTCCTGGCCTCATCCAGTCGGGCCTCAGCAACAGCCACTCGGGTCCTCAGTACATCCTGAACATAGCCGTGGGCTAACAAAGACTGCCTGTGGGCAGGGTCGAGAGGTGGTGAATCCGGAGCCGCTGGGGGTGCCTCCTCGGTCTGCCTAGGCTCGGAAGTATGGGTCTCTGAGATGTCATCATAGGGGATCCAAGATAGTGGTGGAGGGGTAGGAGCTCTGACCACCGGAAGTGTGGGTAAAGGGGTACCAACGTACACTACCATAGGTCCGACACACTCCTCAGCTATTGGGACCTCATCAGGGTCCTCCTCATATGGAATAGCAATGACCTCTGTCTCTGACTCCTCTGAGGGGTCCTCCTCATCCTCCTCCATCTCAGGCTCCTCCTGATCCTCGACATCTAGCAGTGCCTCATCATGCTCACGCTCGAACATCTCAGGGTCCTCTATCTCATACGCCTACACATTAAACGAGCTAAGTTACTATCATGATACTTGTAAAGGTTCCCGTAAGGGTTTTAACTGTCAGCACTACTTTAAGTAGTCCGACCATGAACTTGGCAAGAGTTCTTATTATCTTTGTGAGTTTATTATTATATCGTCGCATCATCTCTGAGGTTTATAACGCTTAGCTCTGATACCATTTCTGTAACACCCCCAGATCCGGGGTCAGGGATCCAGGTCGTCACGGTCTTTCTTTCCACAATATCACTTCACTTAATTAATAATAAATAACCTTATGTTGTGACCCCACACTAACACACACCACAACCCGTTATAGTCTCAGAGATGAAATTGAAATAAGTACAAGTCCTTGAATCCACAATTAAAAGTTATTACAACCCAAAATGATTACTTGATAAATTTACAGTTAATTGCCATTATCTACCACAAGTTATAATTATACATAATTGATTCTCAAAAGTAGAATGCCTGATCTACCAATAGATCTACCTCTGCAGCTATAGCAGCTACCACAACAATGGGAAGACGCGGGACGCTTCCCACACGCTTGCGCTGGGTCTGCTGGAGTCTGGCCATCTTTCCTAACTGTTGTTGTGTGATGAAGAAATAAAGCAAGAGTGAGCCTTACAGCTCGCAAGATAATATATAGTGATAACAATAATACAAGTATCTAAATGGATACTTACTAGAATCCTTTATCATGTGTAAGGTAATTACTTACTGGATATAAGTTTTTTTTAAAAGAAGATGAAGTTACCAATTACTTCACTATACTTATACCATTTTTAGAAATCTACTTGAACTACTACTGTTCAAAGTATAATAAGATTCAAGAGGTCATCCCATAGATGAGACCACAAATTAAACTTGAATATATTTGATCTTTGAAATGTTTTGAAAAGAAATGAAGTTAAGAGATACTTCATTCAATGGATACACCAATAAAACTGTTTGACCCTGTCAATGCTTCGGCAACCACCCATTCGTAGCCTTTCGATTGAAATGCTACGGGTAGTGTTGCAGAATTATCCAACTGGATGATGAACTCATTACGGGAGTTTGCCGTGCCAGGAAGACCACTTACGATGATCAGTCGTAGTAGTACAACCCCACCATTTTCTACATGTAGAGGAGAACCTATCGGATTTACTTGTCAACCGAACACTGAACTCCTAAGGGATGGACCGCCTTAGCGGAACTTCCAGGCCATTTGGGCCAATATAATAAGGCTGGGCCGGCGCTACTCGGCCACTTACGCCACTCCTAGTTCAGGTGAAATCCATGACTCTGAAACGTAAAGCTCGTCCCCAATTTCCCCAAGTAGAAACTTGTTGATACGGCTCCACCAAGAAGTCGTATCTAGTTGGAAAGGAAAACTCACCGATATTTCCCAAGCGATGCCTGTTAATGGATTAACTTGTTCCAAGAATTTTACTTCCCGAGTGTTGGGTAAGTAATCAAAATTCTTTTATCAAGACAGCAACCTTGTTGCGAATATAAAACACACCACAGAGCCGGATCCCTCAGGTTTTGAGCGAGTATTTAAATCCCCTTTTTAAAAGGAAGATCTTAAATATAAAATGAATTTCGGGATCCGCTCTAACTTTTGAAAATCATTTTAAAGACTTGAAAACACTTTAAAGAGTGTTTGGAATAATGCTGATTTAATAAAGTAAATCAGTCTCAATAAAAAGAAATATCTGAATATTATTATTTAAATAATATTCCCATAAAGAATACTTGAGGTAGAAGTTGGAAAACTTACTTGAAATGGATAGTAAATAATCAAAGATATACTTATACGAAAGTAATATCTTATTTGAATAATCAAAAGTAAGTTTGATTTTTGACACATTATTCTTTAATAAAAATAAAGAATATATTTAAGAAATAAGCGGAGTCATAATACCTCGAATGAATATTATAAATAATATTCATTAATTAAAATAAAGGAGTCATACATCCTCCAATGAATATTCAAATAATATTCAATTAATAAAATAAAAGGAGTCATAAGTCCTCGGAAGAATATTCAAGAAATATTCAAATGAATAATATAAAGTTATCGAATAACCCTTATTCGACTAATAGTTTTGAAAACTATAGCCATATATATATAAATATATATATATATACAAAATCTACTCGGGATCCTCGACTCCCGGTTTTAGAAAATGTTTTCACCTTTGGGTCCCTATACTAAGGGTATACTCAAATTACCGCTATTCTCTAGCATAGGTATTATGCAACTGAACCAACAGATATATAAACCCAGAATATAAATCAGGCATGCATATATACCATATCACATGCTACAATATATCGCAAGAATTTGCTAATAACAAATATGCATTTATCGCAAGATCATGCATATACACATATACATCACAACAACAGTTATACGGGTAGAAAACTTGCCTGAGCGACTGGGGGTGATTAATGGCTTGGGACGAGTCTGGTAAACTATAAACAACAAGTAAGTTGGAATTAAACCAAAGTCACTTGTAAATTTATACATTAACCAACTTAGACTCTAACGCTCGCTTTGCGCTTACTGATTCTCTTAAGTCACTCGAGTACCCTCGGCTCCACCATTTTTAATAATTTAACCATTACGAGTTTTAAGGCGATTCCTTCGCGAGTGTCTTACCAACTGCCTAACACTCTTACCATAATTGTTTCTTACATTAATTAACCCTTTTTGGTCTTTAACCTATGTTTCAAAGTAAGGCTAGGGGAAAAGTTTCGTTCGCGAAACGCCGTTACTTAAAACGGTCGTTTCTCCTAAACCGTACATCGGAATCAAACGAACTACATATCAAAACGAAGCTCCTCTATCTAAACATGGCAATGGTCAAAATCTAGCAGGGAGTTCTCGGGTTCTAATGTTATGAACAAAAGTAGTCTAAAGTAAATCGGACATTACGACGGTTATGTTTACGCGATTTCCCAAATTTAAACCATTCCAAATCCACCACAATTCAACCCCAATTCACAACCCAATCAAAACTCCATCCAAACTACATCATAACAGCCCCAACACTCAACATTAACAATTTATACTTATTCTTAAACTTGAATTTAAACTATACTACATTCTTTAACCAAATCATAAGATTTCAACATTCCAATCTCCACCATTCCAACCCAACTCTAAACCAACAATCATTAAGCTACTCTAATACCATAACAACCAAAATCTGAAAGGAATATGTCCTAAGTCCAATCATGAATTAGGATTTAGGAATAACTCTTTATGTAATCTGTTTTGATTTCATTGATATTAATAAAAGACTTGTTTTGTTTTTATTACGGGCTTTATCTATTTAAGTGTTTAAATAAGATATACCATAGTTTAGAGTAAAGCTTTTTATGGATTATGATGAGATCATAATAGTGAGACCTAAAAAGATGATAACTCTAAATTAAATAGTTCCTGGTCATAGGATTACTAACTGGTAATTAATAATCCGCAAAGATCGGTACATACTATGCTTGCTTCATTATGAAGGATGTCTGTTCTCATAGACATTTGTGTGGTGACACTATAGCTAGTATGTAGGTGCTTATTATGGAATAAGTTCACTGAACATGACTCACACAGCTGAACAACTGATGGAGTTCACTCACGTGTCCGCAGTTGTTCACATAGTGATAGTTGTACAAGTATCCTTAGACTTGAGGTCATCATAGTCATCTTGTGTACACTGAACTATGCTTTGGTTTAGTTCTTAGTCTCCAGGGACAATTATTAGGGCTCTTCTGGGTATAAGAATTTGTACACGAAGATAGTGTATGATCAATAAAGGATCTACCCCTTCCAGTGAAGGAAGCGAATGTTCAAGGCTGATCCACTTATGCTAGTTCAGGAATCTCTAGCCAGAGTGAATGAAATTAGAAAGGAGTTTCTAATTTGCATAGAACTACGCATAGTAAATGGTAAGCAAGTGATTAAATTAGATAGGCTTGACACGAGATCCATGCCTTGTATTTAATCGGGACATTGTAGGGTAGAAGGAGTTTATTGTACGGTAACTATTCACTGACAGGTTCTTGGTATTCTAAGCAGTGAATTCATATTATCCGGATAGTCGCGATATGTTGAGAAGCATCACTCACGATGTAGAATAAATGTGATTAATTAATTAATCATATTTAATAAATTAGAGAATTTATATAAATAATGATAAAATAGTTTTATTATTATTTATTTCTACTACCGGCTTAATATTGAACCTACAGGGTCACACCATAAAAAGAGAATGATTTTATGGTGGAGGAATTAATTAATAATGGATAATAATTATTTATTTGTGAAATAAATAATTAATTGGCAAATTTAATAATTGATTAAATGAGATTTAATTGATTATAAATTAATTAAGAAAAGTTCTTAATATTATTAATTAAGGATTTAATTTTTTGGAAATTAAATCAAGAGAGAGAATTATTTCTAAAGTGTTTAGAAAAAGGATTAATAATTAAAAGGTGTTTTAATTATTAATAAGAATAATAAATGGGATAATAATAATAATATTTATGGGAAAATTTCAGCTGAAAATTTTGCCTATAAATACACTATTATAGACCCTATTTTATTCTAATCCAAGAAACTCAAAAGTTTTAGAAAACCAAATTCTCTCCACCTCCTCCTCCTAAAAGTCGTTTTCTTGGTGGATACCGGTGGTGTGCTTCACACTTGAGGAGCAACTGCTAAGGATCTCTGATCGTTGTCTCCGAATTATTTTTAAAGGTTAGATTCGATCCCTCGAATTTTTATTCACGATTTATATGCTTTTATTTGGATTTTGTGTGTATAAAAGTGTTTTTCCACGCCCCGCTGCGTTTAAAAATCCAACAATGGTATCAGAGCATAGGTTGTATGCATATAGATCTGTGGTAAAAATTTCAGAATTTTATGTGCTTGTATGAATTAATTATGATTTTTACAAGTTATATCAAGGATTAATTTTGTCTGATGAGAAATCGTTTCTCAGAATAATTTTGAATGTTGATCTGGGTTCTACAAGTGTTGTAGATCATCTGGGTATTTTTTTTCATAATTTTGTGATGTATAGATTTTTTATTATGAATTTTTGAAGATCTTGTAATTAAATTCGTAATTAAATAAATCATATATATATATATAAATTGTTTATAAGTATGTATATATATTTGTACAACATCTGTATATACATCTGTGGTCTGTACATTTTTGTTGCTGCACGGAAAGAATGTCAGGCAGAAAGAAGGTCTGACTTGCACGGAGTTCGAGAAAGAAAAGGCGGCGGCGGCTGCTAAAAAAAAATAGGGGTGTAACGCATTCCGGGAATGCGTTACACACCTGTGGCGCATTCACGGAATGCGTTACACCCTTTAATGGCTTAAAAGGGGTGTAACGCATCACCGGAATGCGTTACAGGGCTTGTAACGCGTTCCTGTAATGCGTTACAGCCCGTCTGTTGATTTAAAATTGATTTTCTGGGGGTTTCGTAACTCCGTTTTGGGCGTGCAATATACCGTTGGATTTGTTTTTCCGAGTTGGATCTAATGGAGTGATCAATTTTAGTTTATATAAAAGTTTTGAACTATTTATATTTCCATGAAGTGTTTTAAAGCTGTTTTTGACTGTTTTAATTGCTTTTAAATGCTTCATGTGATACATAGAGATGTATAATGCTTAGACTAATGTGCTAGATGGTATAACATGCCTACCTTGATGTTTATTCATGTTGATATATGTGATATATGCTTAATTTATCATGCGATGATAGATTTAGGTGAACTTAAATGAACATAAGGCGTTTGTTAGACAACCGAGTATAGTGAAATTGTTTCATAACCTTAAGAATAATATTATGAATACAATCATGAGATTCTTGTGTTTGTGAAACACATAATTGAATATGAATTTTTGATATGAGAGAAAGGATGATTCTGTCAACAACAGATTTCTATCTGTAAGAAAGGGTTATTAAGTGACGCCTCTTGACAATGCTCCACCCGATCTGGGAATCATCTGATTATTGATTATTGATTTGAAATATTTAATTTAAAAGGAAGAATTTCTTTATAATATGATTATGATTGTAACGTAATATAATCCCTCTAAAATTAAATAATATCAAGTAGTAATTGGCCAATGATACAACGGGCTTGTGTCGGTCATAGCCTTCCAACATGATAGAAAGTAGTTCTTATTTTTTAATCATTGTCGGTTCATGCTACAGCCGAGGGCTTTGATTTCGAAATAAGAAATACTTGTCTATTACATAGAGATGTGTACATTGAATAAGAATCTAAAGGTCGGTACGTGCTACAGCCGTGGGCCTTTGGGGACTGATTCAACTGTACGGAATGTTGGGTTAGACTTGACTTAGAATATTGAGTTTGTCATGCTACAGCCGAGACTCAATTATTCAAGAGGCTAAAGTTTGATTAGGGAATAACATGAGATGTAATTGACAAGATTTGTCTGCCTATTGAACATTACATGGGGGTTCGTGCTACAACCGGGGTCGTGTAATGGAATGTAGGATCCCTATTCCCACTAGCATTATGAATGCTTAATTTTTCACGTAGGGGGTTGAATAAATTAGGAAAACTAGTGGGAGCCACTTATGAATAAAGACCCGATTCATATAGTGTTTTGAAATGAAATCGAATATTTGCTAAGTGTTGTTATGTGTTTATCATTTACAGATTTACTTTGTATGTTATGTCTTCTGCACTATCACTCAGGAGCATACTAGATGCTCACAAATTGACTGGTCCTAATTATGCTGACTGGCTTCAAAACTTGAGAATTGTTCTCAGGATTGAGAAGCTGGAATACGTGATTGACTCACCTAAGCCTACTGAACCTGCTAGTGATGCACATAATGATGAACACGTTGTGTATCGTAAGTGGATAGATGATGCGAATGTTGCTCAATGCATCATGCTAGCTTCCATGAACATTGAGCTACAGAAGCAACATGAGCATATGGATGCTCACACTATCCTAATGCATCTACAAGAGTTGTATGATGTGGCGGGGAGGACAGCTCGATATGAGATATCGAAGGAGCTGTTCGGTTGTAGGATGACTGAGGGATCATCCGTGAATGACCATGTACTTAAGATGATCAATTTGATTGAATGTTTTGGACAACTTGGTTTTGCCATGGATGGGGAGCTGAGCCAAGACCTGGTCTTGCAATCGCTTCCGAGTTCGTTCTCGCAGTTTGTTGTGAACTTTCACATGAATAAGTTGGATGTCAGCCTGCCTGAACTCCACAACATGTTGAAGACTGCGGAATCGAATTTTCCCCCTAAGAAGAGTTCTGTTCTTCTAATTGGTGAAGGTTCCAATCCTAAGAAAAGGAAGAGGAACTCTTCCAAGAAGAAGAAAGTAGGTGAGAAAATTCCGGTTCCACCAAAAGCTGAAGACCCCAAGAGCAAAGTTATTTGCTTTCACTGTAACAAGGTGGGGCACTGGAAGAGGAACTGCAAGGTTTACCTTGCAGAATTGAAGAAGAAGAAGGGTAGTGAGACTACCCTTCTGGTTCAGGTATGTTCATGATAGAAGTGAATATGTCATTAAATAAAATTTCTACTTGGGTATTAGATACCGCTGTGGTTCTCATATCTGCAATTTGTTGCAGGGACCAAGGAGAAGTAGGACTCTTGAGGAAGAGGAGGTGATTCTACTGATGGAAATG
The DNA here is from genome assembly GCF_009905375.1 of Apium graveolens. Classification (NCBI taxonomy): domain Eukaryota; kingdom Viridiplantae; phylum Streptophyta; class Magnoliopsida; order Apiales; family Apiaceae; genus Apium; species Apium graveolens. Next base: position 80,364,091 of record NC_133649.1, read on the forward strand.
GAGCAAGAGTTGCTGCTGAAGATGTAGAATCATTTCATTTACATAGGCCTACGGGCAAGACTATTGTTTGAAATAATTGTTATTTTGTTCCCTCGATTGTGAGGAATATTATTCCCATGTTAGACTTGGCTGGATTTTCATTTATTATTGAGAATAATGAATGTTCTATTCTTAGAGATAATATTCTTTATGGACGTGGTGCTTTAAATAATGGTCTGTATGTATGTGACATAATTTATTTCAGATTGAACAAACTAATAAAAGAAAAGGGATGATGAAAATCTCACTTTATAGTGGCATTGCAGTCTCCATTTAGTAGACATGGAGAAAGGGCTGCAAATTTGCTAGGAATGGTACACACAGATGTATGTGGATCAATGTCTACGCAAGCCATGGGTGGATTTTCATACTTCATTACTTTCATAGATGATAGATCTGGATTCGGATATGTGTTTGATGAAACACAAGTCTGAGGCCTTTGAAAAGTTCAAAGAATATAAGTATGAAGTGGAGAAACAACCAAACATAGTATTATAACTCTTCGATCAGATCGAGGTGGTGAATACTTTAATGGAGTGTTTCTAGATTATCTCAAAGTAAATGGTATAGTCTCCCAGTGGACTCCTCCAGATTGGTATCTGAAAGGAGAAATCGAACTTTGTTAGACATAGTTCGGTCCATGATGAGCTATGCAAATCTTCCAGTATTCCTATGGGGTTATGCATTGGAAACCTCAGCATATTTACTGAATAAGGTGCCTTCCAAATCTGTTCCTCAAACTCCGTATGAGATATGGAAAGTAAGGAAACCGAGTCTTAAACACGTTAAGATTTGGGGATGTCTAGCTTATGTCAAGAAAGTTGACCCAGATAAGCTGGAATATCGATCCGTAAAATGTAGTTTTGTGGGATATCCTAAAGAGACTTTAGGGTATTACTTTTACACCGATCATCGGGTGTTTGTCTCCAGACATGCTACCTTCTTGGAAAAGGAGTTTATCCTTGAAGGAAACAGTGGGAGCAAAATTGAACTTGATGAAGTTCAAGAAGCACAAACTACTACGGATCAAGTGGAAACACCTGTTCTGACTGAACAACCTTTTGTGGAACAGCCCATTCATAGATCAGGGAGAGTGTCTCGCCAACCTGAGAGGTAATATGGCCTTGTCATTGAGAATGACAATGAGTTGTCGATCATTGATGATGACGACCCTGTGACCTATAATGAGGCTATGAGTAGTGTTGACTCAGAGAAATGGCATAGTGCCATGAAATCCGGAATGGAATCTATGTATACGGTATACAAAAGATAGATTATAGCAGATGGCCGGGTGGAGACCTATAAGGCCAGGCTTTTGGAAAAAGGATTCAAACAAAGGCAATGGATTGACTTTGATGAAACTTTTTGCCTGTAGCCCTGTTAAAATCAGTTCGGATTTTGCTTGCGATTGCTGCTTACTACGACTATGAGATCTGGTAATTAGCCAGATGGTTTTATTTCCAAGAGAAATGAAAACCTAGTGTGTAAGCTGCTGCGAACCATATGTGGTTTAAAGCAAGCTTCTCGTAGATTGAACATTCGTTTTGATGAGACAATCAAAGAGTTTGATTTTATCAAAAACGTAGATGAACCATGCGTCTACACAAGGGTTAGTGGGAGCGCGATAACATTTCTTATATTATATTGAATTAGAATTGACACACATAACAACATAGCAGACCCACTCACAAAGCTACTTTATGAAAGTCACTTTGATCGTCATAATGACAGGATGGGTATTAGATACCAGAGTGATTGGCTTTAGTACAAGTGGAAGATTGAAAGGAATATGTCCTAAGTCCAATCATGAATTAGGATTTAGGAATAACTCTTTATGTAATCTGTTTTGATTTCATTGATATTAATAAAAGACTTGTTTTGTTTTTATTACGGGCTTTATCTATTTAAGTGTTTAAATAAGATATACCATAGTTTAGAGTAAAGCTTTTTATGGATTATGATGAGATCATAATAGTGAGACCTAAAAAGATGATAACTCTAAACTTAAATAGTTCCTGGTCATAGGATTACTAACTGGTAATTAATAATCCGCAAAGATCGGTACATATTATGCTTGCTTCATTATGAAGGATGTCTGTTCTCATAGACATTTGTGTGGTGACACTATAGCTAGTATGTAGGTGCTTATTATGGAATAAGTTCACTGAACATGACTCGCACAGCTGAACAACTGATGGAGTTCACTCACGTGTCAGCAGTTGTTCACATAGTGATAGTTGTACAAGTATCCTTAGACTTGAGGTCATCATAGTCATCTTGTGTACACTGAACTATGCTTTGGTTTAGTTCTTAGTCTCCAGGGACAATTATTAGGGCTCTTCTGGGTATAAGAATTTGTACACGAAGATAGTGTATGATCAATAAAGGATCTACCCCTTCCAGTGAAGGAAGCGAATGTTCAAGGCTGATCCACTTATGCTAGTTCAGGAATCTCTAGCCAGAGTGAATGAAATTAGAAAGGAGTTTCTAATTTGCATAGAACTACGCATAGTAAATGGTAAGCAAGTGATTAAATTAGATAGGCTTGACACGAGATCCATGCCTTGTATTTAATCGGGACATTGTAGGGTAGAAGGAGTTTATTGTACGGTAACTATTCACTGACAGGTTCTTGGTATTCTAAGCAGTGAATTCATATTATCCGGATAGTCGCGATATGTTGAGAAGCATCACTCACGATGTAGAATAAATGTGATTAATTAATTAATCATATTTAATAAATTAGAGAATTTATATAAATAATGATAAAATAGTTTTATTATTATTTATTTCTACTACCGGCTTAATATTGAACCTACAGGGTCACACCATAAAAAGAGAATGATTTTATGGTGGAGGAATTAATTAATAATGGATAATAATTATTTATTTGTGAAATAATTAATTAATTGGCAAATTTAATAATTGATTAAATGAGATTTAATTGATTATAAATTAATTAAGAAAAGTTCTTAATATTATTAATTAAGGATTTAATTTTTTGGAAATTAAATCAAGAGAGAGAATTATTTTTAAAGTGTTTAGAAAAAGGATTAATAATTAAAAGGTGTTTTAATTATTAATGAGAATAATAAATGGGATAATAATAATAATATTTATGGGAAAATTTCAGCTGAAATTTTTCCTATAAATACACTATTATAGACCCTATTTTATTCTAACCCAAGAAACTCAAAAGTTTTAGAAAACCAAATTCTCTCCACCTCCTCCTCCTCCTAAAAGTCGTTTTCTTGGTGGATACCGGTGGAGTGCTTCACACTTGAGGAGCAACTGCTAAGGATCTCTGATCGTTGTCTCCAAATTATTTTTAAAGGTTAGATTCGATCCCTCGAATTTTTATTCACGATTTATATGCTTTTATTTGGATTTTGTGTGTATAAAAGTGTTTTTCCACGCCCCGCTGCGTTTAAAAATCCAACAAAATCATCATAATATACAAAGTAAAGCTAGGGTTTGGAGATGATATACCTTCCTTGAAGTGGTGTGAGTAGCTAGGAAGCCTTAGGAATCCTTGAGGAGTCTTAGGAATGCTTGGATCTTAAAGGAAAAGCAAGAAAAATCAAGTTAAAAACCTTGAAATCACTATTCATTGTCTTCTTCATTGATTTATTGGAGAAGATAGAGAATGAATGGGATGCTTAAACTCATAATATAGCCATAACTATGCATAAGGAATACTAGGGAATTATCTTACCAATTTAGGAAGCTTGGATCTTGGATTTTGAATAATTTTCCCTTTGAAATGCCAAAAAGCCGAGAGCAATGTTCTTGGTGATGAGAAATAGAATTTTGTTTTGGTGAAAAATGATTTGTTTGGCTTGGTGGATGAAGTTTTGTTCTTTTGTTTTAGTTAATTACCTTTTTAGCCTTAAAATTTGTGTGGTTCTAATTCAACCACATTTCCTTCCTTCCTATGTCATGCTTATGTCATCATATGGTGTCATCCTCCCCTCTTTGTCCCATTCCCATTGGTTGGATGACATCATCCTCTCTAATCCCTTTGATTAACTTCCTAATTGTTTGTCTAATGACTGCTGATCTGTTATACGGTTCACTTAACTTTCGTTTTCTTTTATCGTTTGAGGGATCATACCCGGGATCTTATTACTTAGGTTCCCTTAACCTTTCTCAATATATTATAATCCTTTAATTTAAATCCTTTTTATCCTGTTACCTTATACTCAATTCTTTCGGTATCTAGTGGATTTCCGGGAAAAAATCAAAGTGTTCGGAATTGGATTCTGACGATCTTTACATACACTTATATACCATATAGAGTACTAATAAAATCTCAGAATATCCATAACAGAACCCCTACATAGTGTGGCATGAAAAGTTTTCTCATTCAGCTAAAACACTATTCATAAGGGTTACAAAAAGTTCAAAATTTTGGGGGTTATTACATATGGTTCAAGAATTGAGGATTCAATTTTACTCATGAAAGATAATTTTCTTAGTTTGGCTTACTAGCCTTGTTGTGCAAGACATGCCTGCATCATAACAAGGCTAAGTCAAATTGACAGCCCTAAGAATTAGTTGTATGATAATCTAACTTTATATTTTGTATTGTATTACTTGAGTCTATAAAATTATAAAAGATTAGACTAGACTATTTTTCTGTAAACAGTCTCAAGCCTAAGAATAAACTCTGGAAGAAGATCATGCCTCAGAGAAATTGTGAAGAAGCTTGGAGTTTGAATAATTCTATTTTAGGAAAAATATTTTAAGTCAAGATATCTACAAGTCACAGTGTTGGTGAGACTACGCAGCTGTATGAACAGTTATGTGATAACTCAACATAATAACAACACTAGAACATGACAGGTTAATAATACAATGCCTACACATGAAATCAGGAAGAATGAAGACAAGGCAAATACAAAGAATCAAAAGATTAGAACAAGGCCTGAAGTTTGTTTACAGGTCACTGAAAGAAGTTCATTAATATGATCATGCCTCAGTGAAGAACAAAGGTTAAAGACTTTCAGGGTTTCATAAATGTTGAAGATTCAGTATAAAGTGCCATCGGAAGATTTCAGTGTATTGGCATTTATTTAAGGTAGACAGTGTTCGAAGCATAGGAATCTGAAGAATTGATGACAGGGTATAGACAGAGGTTAATGAAGACGTCTAAAGTACCATAAAGGATTCCAGTGAAAGTACAATTGTTATGTTAGATATATTTGATAATGTCATGTGTAATATGATTTATATTTAGCTTTCAGATCTTATCTAACAGGACAAATCAGTACTTAACTGGAAATCAGCACTTATACTGAAGGCAAAACTTAAGATATCAGAACTTAAATTATCAGAACTTAAGTTAATCAGAAGATATTTATCAGGAGATAATATCAGGACTTAAGATCACTTTCAGATAAGGCAAGCGGCTGATTGAAGGGAAAGAAGATCGAGACTAAGACAGAAAGAAATATGCATGAAGAAGGAATTCTATGAAAAATAGAATACTTGGAAGAAAAGATAACTAGTTGATATATTTTAGGAAGCAGAATTATATTCTATATCAATTAGAACATTACCTTGTAACTGTGTAGTATATAAACACATGCATAGGGTTTACACTCTAAGTGTTATCATAATTGAAGTTATTATTCTTTGTAACCTTAGCAGCTCTCATGATAATATGTTTATCACTGAGAGAGGACAGTTCCATATTGTAACAGAGTTTATTGTGTTGAATAAAATCTGTTTTCTGTTACTTGTGTTCTTAATTTCGATTTGATTGTGCTAAATACTGTATTCAACCCCCTTCTACAGTGTGTGTGACCTAACAAGTGGTATCAGAGTAATCTGTTAACACACAAATAGTTTAAGATCCAAAAACAATCATGTCTGAAGAAGAAACTCCAACCAAGCCCACCAAAACTGAAGAACCTCCAAAAACCATAACCCATAGTCGATATGAGACTATAAGAGTTCCCATGTTGAAACCTTCTGAGTATTCCATATGGAAAGTGAAGATGACTATATTTCTGGAAACTACAGATCCAGAATATCTCGACTGGATTAATGAAGGACCACATATGCCAACCAAACTCTCTATGGAAGTTGCAGGTCAGCCAGCAAAGTCTGTACCAAAGGAGAAAAGTGATTACACTGCTAAAGATATCTCATCGATTGCAAAGGATGCAAAGGTAAGACACTTGCTGTATAGTGCCATTGATAATGTCATGTCAAACAGGGTAATTCAATGCAAGACTGCAAAAGAGATATGGGATGCTCTGGAAACAAGGTGTCAGGAAACTGATTCAATCAAGAAGAACATGAAGACTATACTCACTCAAGAGTATGAGCACTTTGACTCAAAGCCTGATGAGTCATTAACTGATTTATATGACAGATTTGTCAAACTCTTGAATGATTCGTCACTAATTTTCAAAGAGTATGATATTGAAGATTCAAATCTTAAATTCCTGTTAGCTCTTCCTGAAAGATGGGATTTGAAGGCCACAATAATAAGGGACAACTATAATCTTGATGAAACAAATCTTGATGAAATATATGGGATGCTCAAGACTCATGAACTTGAGATGGAACAAAGAAGCAAGAGTAATGGAAGAAAATCAAGGACAATTGCTTTTGTGGCTGAGGAGGAAAGTCCCAAAGTTGCTGCCTCAAAGAAAGGTAAGGGAAAGGCTCTCATCACAAAGTCTGATACTGAGTCATCAAGTTCTGATAGTGATGATGACTCAGAAACTGAAAGTATACCTGAGATGAACCCTGATGAGGAGATGATGAAGCTGTGTGCTTTTATGGTGAAAGGAATCACAAAGATTGCGTACAGGAAATTCAGGAGAGGAAAGAAGCTTTCCAGGAAAGGTGCAAGTTCTGATAAGAAAGGTTTCAGAAAATCTGAAGGCAAAGGAGGAAAGTCTGACAGAGGAGATTACTCAAATGTTAAATGCTACAACTGTGGTGAGAAAGGCCACATATCTCCAGATTGCAGAAAAGGGAAAAGTGACAAAGGCAAGGCTCTTGTCACAAAGAAGAAAAGCTGGTCAGATGCTTCAGATTCTGAGGATGAGGAAAACTATGCCTTGATGGCAAATGCTGATAGCAGTTCTGATACTGCTGACTTAAAGGTACTTCAAACTACTTATGCCTTTCATATTGATGATATTACTGAGTTGAAAAGATATCTTAAGACCATGTTCATTAGTTATAAAGATTAAACTTTAACATGTAAAAGATTAACTTTTAAAAATCTTGCTTAAAAAAAGAGGAATGATTATTTAAAAAAAGAGTTAGTCATATTCCATCAAACTCAGAAAGATAGAGATGATGCCTTTTATGTTAGGGATGAAGTGCTAAAAATGAATGAATCTCTAAAAACTGAGTTAGAAAAGGAAAGAGAGATTATCAGGACTTGGACTAACTCTGGTAAAGCAACTCAGGATATTCTTAGTAGTGGAAACTGGAAAGAGGGCTTAGGTTATGGAGATAGTAAGAACAGTAAGGGAACTGTAGAAACTGAGCCTATAGTTGTTAAACAAAAACCAAAGGTAAATCTTGTTAAGTTTGTAATTGCAAAGTCTGATATTGAGAAATCAGAAGTTAAGGAGAAAGTAACTTCTGACAAACCTAAACAGGATAAGCCAACTCAAGTTAACATAGGCTTAATGATAAAGAAGCAGCTTAAGCATAAGCTGAAAGATGTTAAGAATGTAAACAAGGTAAAGCCACCTAGGAAAAATAGGAATGGAAAGCAAGGTGTGAACAAAAGTAACAATTATAAGCCTGTTCCTAATGCTCCTAGAAAAACATGTCATAACTGTGGAAATTTAAACCATCTGGCTTCTTTTTGCAGGAAGAATAAGAATATAAACTCCTTACCTTCAAAATCAGGAGTTAAGAGTCAGTCTGTTAGATATAAACCATAAAATCCTTGTTTTCATCGTGGTAGTTTATGGAATTCCATTTATACTTGTAAGGAATATCATAGTTTGTACTATGATTATTATCAAATAAAACCTTCTATAAAACCTTCTGGGATATGGCAATATCAATCTTTGGAATGTCATCATTGAAAAAGTAGCTCTAGTCTCAGGACTTAAACACAATCTGCTAAGTGTGAGTCAAATCTGTGACAGAGGTTATCATGTGGATTTCTTTGAAGAACACTGTGAAGTTGTAAGCAAATCTACAGGCAAAGTTGTTCTGAAAGGATACAAGCATGGTACATTTATGAAGCCAAGCTTTCAACAAGTACTGATGGTTCTGTTATCTGTCTGTTAAGTAGATCATCAATTAAAGAAAGCTGGGATTGACACAAGAAACTCTCTCATTTAAATTTTAACAATATAAATGAACTAGTCAAGAAAGATCTTGTGAGAGGACTGCCAAAATCAGTATTTGCTCCTGATTGCCTTTGTGATTCATGTAAGAAGGCAAAACAAAGAAAATCTTCATTCTAGAGCAAGACTGAATCATCAATTCTTGAGCCTTATCACATACTACATGTTGATCTATTTGGTCCAGTTAATGTCATGTCTATTGCAAAGAAGAAATATGCTATGGTCATAGTGGATGAGTTTACCAGATACACATGGGTGTATTTCTTGCACACAAAAAGTGAAACTGCATCTATCTTGATTGATCATGTCAAGCAATTGGATAAATTGGTCAAAGATTCTGTGAAGATCATAAGAAGTGATAATGGCACTGAGTTCAAGAATTTGATCATGGAAGAGTTCTGCAAAAACCATGGAATAAAGCAGGAATTTTCTGCTCCTGGAACTCCACAGCAAAATGGAGTTGTTGAAAGAAAGAATAGAACTCTTATTGAAGCTGCACGAACTATGCTTGATGAAGCAAAGTTGCCAACCTACTTTTGGGCTGAAGCTGTGCAGACTGCTTGTTTTACTCAAATGCAACACTTATCAACAAGCATGGAAAAACACCATATGAGATAGTGAAGAAAAATAAGCCAAATCTGAAGTATTTTCATATATTTGGATGCAAGTGTTTTGTTCTTAAGACTCATCCCGAACAGCTATCCAAATTTGATCTAAAAGCTGATGAAGGAATTTTGTTCGATATCCACTTTCTACAAAAGCCTTGAGAGTCTACAATTTAAAAACAAGGGTTGTTATGGAATCTATCAATGTCTCTTTTGATGATAAGAAGATTACTGGACTTGAAGATTTCAATTATCATGATCAGCTGAGATTCAAAAATGAAGTTTTAAATTCTGATTTTGTAAATCCTGACAGTCTAAATCCTGATACTGCAAACTCTGATGGATTAAACTCTGATGTTATTGAAACTGTGGTGACTACGCCTAAGGAAAATGCACCTATGCAGGGGGAGCATACTGAAGATCCAACCACATCTCAAGAAGCATCAGAACCTACAATAGGCTCTTCAAGTTCTAATGGGCCAAGTTCTGATAATTCTGGAAACTCAAATTCTGAAGGATCCAACTCAGAGAGCATAATTTCAGGGGGAGCATCAGAAAAATATGATGGAGACAGCATGGATCATGGGGGAGCATCCAGTTCTAGAGATAACCTTCCATCTGCAAGGAAGTGGACTAAAGCACATACACCTGACTTAATTATTAGAAATCCTGATGCAGGTGTCAGAACTAGAACAACTACATCAAATGAATGTCTCTATCACTCTTTTGTTTCTCAGACTAAACCAAAGAAAGTGAAAAAAGCTCTTCAAGATTCTGATTGGGTACAAGCAATGCAAGAAGAGTTAAATGAATTAAAAGAAATGAAGTCTAGACCCTAGTACCAAGACCAAAGAACAGGTCTGTTATTGGCACAAAGTGGGTGTTCAGAAACAAAACTGACAGTGATGGCATAATTACAAGGAACAAAGCAAGGCTGGTTGCAAAAGGATACTCTCAACATGAGGGAATTGATTAGGATGAAACATTTTCACCAGTTGCTAGATTGGAAGCCATATGGATATTTTTGGCTTATGCTGCTCACAAGAAGTTTAAAGTCTTTTAAATGGATGTGAAAATTGCTTTTCTTAATGGATAATTGGAAGAGGAAGTATATGTTGAACAACCTCCAGGCTTTGTAGATTCCAAATTTCCCAATCATGTCTACAAGCTTGATAAAGCACTTTATGGCCTTAAGCAAGCTCCAAGAGCATGTTATGTGACTTTAGCTCAGTTTCTTCTGGAAAGTGGATTTAACAGAGGGACTATTGACAAAACACTTTTCTACCTCAACCATGGAAAGGACTTACTTTTGGTGCAAATATATGTGGATGATGTCATATTTGGTTCTACAAATTACATACTTTGTAAGAAGTTTGCCAAGCTGATGCAGTCAAGATATCAAATGAGTATGATGGGAGAACTTAACTATTTTCTGGGCCTTCAAGTCAAGCAGAATAAAGAAGGAACTTTTATTTGTCAATCTAAGTACACCAGAAATTTGTTGAAGAAATTTAAAATGCAAGATTGTTCAAGTGCATCCACTCCTATGGCCACTGCAACAAAGTTGGATAAGGATCTTGGTAAATTAGTAGATATTACTGATTACAGAGGTATGATTGGTTCACTACTCTATCTAACTGCAAGTAGACCTGATATCATGTATGCTACCTGCCTTTGTGCAAGATTTCAAGCAGATCCAAGAGAACCTCACTGAACAGCTGTGAAAAGAATTTTTAAGTACCTTAAGGGTACAACTGATCTGGGATTGTGGTATCCTAGAGAATCAGACTTTAAGCTAATAGGTTACTCAGATGCAGATTTTGCAGGATGCAAAATTGATAGGAAAAACACAAGTGGAAGCTGCTAATTTCTTGGAGGCAGATAGGTTTCTTGGTTTAGCAAGAAACAGAAGTCAATTTCCACATCAACTGCAGAAGCAGAATACATTATTGCAGGAAGCTATTAGTGCACAGATTCTTTGGATGGAGAATCAGTTACTGGATTATGGGTTAGAATTTTCTAAAATCCCTATTTACTGTGATAATCAAAGTGCTATTGTTGTGACAGGTAATCCAGTTCAATACTCAATGATAAAGCACATCAGCATTAGGTACCATTTCATACGGGAACATATGGATGAAGGTACAATGGAATTGCATTTTGTTCCAATAGATCAACAACTAGCAGATATCTTCACAAAACCACTTTGTGAAGCTACTTTTACAAGATTGGTAAATGAACTTGGAATGGTTTCAGGTTCTTTCTCTAAATCTGCTTAGTTTATGTTCTGATACTTCATACTTTATGATCAGTATTTACAGATATTACTATCTTTGTGTATTATGTGCTTAAATTGAAAATTACTTAAGTGCTGATTGTTGTCTGATGTGAATTTCTAAACTCTGATAGTGATATGAATATTTCTGTGACTATTCAATCCAATGAGGATAACTGTGCTAGATGTTGGCCTAGTAGTCTTTAATATACTAAAGATCCCATGTTTGAAGTAGTTGTTTATGTGGAAATCTTTTAACACAAGCAAATTCTGATATTGAGCTTAGTTAAGTTTACTTTGTGTATCTTATTACTAAGTCAAAAACTAGAATAGTGCTTCTTATCTGTTAAGTTCTGATGTTAGTAAATCTGGTGGATGTACTAAGTGCTGATAAGCCTCACTTATCAAAAGAAATATAAAAGAAAAGAAATAAAAATCAGGTACTCCTTTGAGATCGAGAGTAAAAATGTGGAAGGGAAGACCCAAGTGCATTGCTGGTATTAAGTAATATGCATTAGAAAAGCAAAATAAAATTTTCTTGGTGACTTTTCACACTCTATGATTACTGGAGAAATACTCTGATAACAACATAAATTCTGATAAGCAGTCGTGACTCACTTACACTGAGAAGCCACTGTAAAATGGAATATCAAAAGATGCATAAAATGAGCACAAAACAGTTGAGGTGGACTCATGCATGAACTCATTCTAAAGTAGACTTCAGAATAATGACAGATTTTGAGTAAAGTTCTTAGTTATGCCTTATTTCTAAGATGTACCGAAGTGAATCAGACTTTACTCTTTGTCTGATATTTTGCTTAATGCACACACTTACACTCCATATGAATGATGAAAATTACTGTGGTGATAAATGTTGTTTTAGATGAACAGTTTATGTGTCAGATTGCATAAATTCTGAGAACAAGTTCTGATGATTAAGTTCTGATGAAACCATATCAGTATTTGTGTGAAGAATTACGGGAATACACATTCACTTTTCGAGTTAAGGAGCCATATTCTGATGACTTTTAAATCCTGATAATAATCAAGTTTTGATGCTGACGTGGCGGTATTTATTTACTTGGTTTATTTTTGGTCATTACCTGAATGATAATATTTTTACAGAATATTGGTTAATGTGAGATGAAGAAGTCATAATCATTATGGGTTAGTGCTTAGCGTGTATGTCTTGAAAAACTGCATGCGCATAGTAATTATTATTATATCCCGTGCTCATTAACTCTGACTTTAGATCTTTTACTGAACGTTATCATTACACATCAGTCTAGGGAGTCGAGGGGTCATTATTTTTACTTGTAATTTTTAACCAGTCCTCGCGTCCCTTAGCATTCCATTGCCTATTTAAATGACTGATCATTCATCAATAAAACCACATTTGTTCACTATTCTCAAACAATGGCACATTTTAGTTGGTATTACTCTTATGGCACAGAAACTGTGACTATCTTTCGAAATGGAATTCCGACTTCATATTCTATCAACAACATTCCATTTGTCATCTGGATTCAACTTCGAGAGAACATTAAAAATGATCTGTTGTCTTTCCAAAGAGAAGTTCATCTTTGTATTCTTAAACAGCAGGAGCAAATCATTCGTCTTGCTGTTCTCTTTGTTGAAAGTAGGAAGAAGAATTAATTGTTATCCATCCGTTTCTCTTCACCGTCAGCTTTGTCGGTCTCCTTAGACTAGGACTAAGGCTGTTGATGTTAAGAATCGTAGAATATGACTATCTTGTAATTTTTGCATGTAATTGCTAAATTTCATCACATGTAATCATCTGATATATTAATGAAATTTTCTTTAATTGCAAGATTTGTTCTTTGTTTCTCAAATTATGTGACTGTGCATGCTTAATTGCAATTTATCAATCTTTACTTCATCGACTTTTAATTTTATTTTGTGATGAATGTTTTGATTAAATTCTGTTGATTTGAGGAAACAACTGAGGAACAGGTTCCAATATCAGAACCTGTTGTTGTAGAAGCTGAGAAGGTTACTTCTCAGAAAGATACTGTAACTGGGAGTTCTAGGCCTCTCAAAAGGCTTAGAAAGTTAAATTCTGATGATACAGCTCCTACAGTGTCTCCACCTTTAAAGAAATTAAAGAAACAAAGAGCTCACAGGGACATAGTTGAGTCAGATTCAGAGGATGTAGTGGAAGCAGCTAAGGAAGGGGATCAGGAATCTCTGATCTCAACAGAACCAATTATTATTAAATCACTTCCTTCTGCACAACCAGAAACTGCTCAAGACAGAATACCTACACCTCCTATGTCACCTATAGTTGATCCAATACATACTAAAGAACCAGGTACAAGTGCTGAAATTGATATTCATAACTTGATTGTGCCTGAGGTTTTGTACTTGGAAGCTCCAGCAATTCAACTCACTCCACCAACAACATCAATTTTGGATGTTGATCAGAACCTGGCTGCAGATCAGAATTTAGAGGATGATGTTGAAGCCTTTATAGCCTCACATACTGCTATTTTATCAGAGGATGTTGATCCTGCAGGATCTACAAGTTCTGATGCTGCCAATGAAGAAACTACTGGTGAAGCTGCTGCTAATTTAGATGCTGATGCAGCTGGTCCATCATGACATGCACCTCAACAAACAGTTAATAAAACTGATCTAATCAAGAAGTTCGTTAAGGAAGCACCAGTACCTTGGAGTGAAACTCCTAGAGGACAGGAGTGGACTAAGGAATGGAACTCAGTTAGTTTTGTTCTTTCTGAAAAGATTCTTGCTGAGCATCTGGAAAAAGCTGATGAAATGCTGCTAAATGATGATTTCAAGGCACAGCTAAGAGTTACTGCATTGAGTAGCAAGATATGAACACCAAACTTGAAAAGAACAGATTTTTCAAGCCAGCCTTTGACATAATTGCCTACATTGAGAACACCCAGGAGAAGCAACAAACTCAAATTAAAGAAATTCTGAAGAATCAAGCTTCTCATCAAGCTCAACTCAATGAGATCCAATCCTCAGTGGAATTGCTTGTCTCTCTTCTTTTACCTGCTGATGCCAAAAAGGGGGAGAAAGTGATTAAGTCCAAATACAAATCTATCCAGACACTAAAGGGAAAGGATGATTGAAATGATGACCAGGGAAACTCTAACAAGGGTAGAGGTCAATGTCAAGGCAGAGGATTTTCATCAAGTAAAGCTAGAATTACAAGTTAAGGAACAAGTTCTGATATTGGGAGAAGAATAATTTCTGATACTGGTAAAAGGATAAGTTCTGGTGAACATCTAGAACTTGATGAAGAAATTTCAAAGGAGTTATTTCTTAAAGAAAATCCAGGAATGGACTTTGAGAGTCTAAAGGAAGAAGAAGCTAGACTCAAAGCAGAAGGTGTCAAGTCAAAATCTAAAGCTTCTGTTGTTGAAAAGAAATTTCCAAAACCTAAGGGTATTGTGATAAAGGAAAGAACAAATTCTAAGGCAATCAAAGCCAAATCACAAATGGAAATTGATCCAAGGTCCAAGGGCAAAGAAAAAGTTGATGAACCTATAAAGGTTTATATGCCAGTCATGGATAAAGAAATAATTGATGATGAAGAAGATGCTAATCTTACTCTGATGCATAAGAAGATTTTTCAAACAACCTCTGAGCTGGCTCATGTTGTTCAGAGTCAAGATGTAGTAAGTTCTGATATGATAGTGAAGAAAGCAACCTCTGACATAGCTCAAGTTGGCTTGATATCAGAAGATAAGGAAAAGGAGACCTCTGACATTGCTCATGTTAAACCTTCAAAGATACTCCTACCAGGATTTACCAAAGCTAAACAGGCTCAACCTTTGAAGACTGTAACAAGTGGTTTTGAAGCAAGAGTTGTTACAGGAAAGGAAGCAAGAGATAAATCTGGATTGAGTAGTTCTGATGAAAGATGAGTACATAACACTACCAATGATCCAACTTCCTTAAGTGAACCAGGTGTTGGAGCAACTCCTGAAAGATTGAATCGACTTGAATCTGTACAAATGGTTTACTATACCTTTTTGAAAGAACATATCTTGTTATATTTTATGACAGATGGAAGGGTATACCATATTAGGCAGAATGCTATACCACTGAAGTATTTTGAGGAACTGGAACATGTTCTATTCCTACTTCAAGTGAAAGACAGATTAACAGATAGTGCTGCAGGTTATTTAAAGTCTCAAATTCAAAGACTGAAGAAGCTTTATTCTGTAAAGTCTGACAACACATACTGTCCCAAGTACAGAGATCAAAAATGTGATATTGTCGAAATGAAGCCTAACTCTGCTAAGATCATAACTACTTTTTTGGGTTATAAGGCTGTGGAATTCAATCTAGAGTCTGACAAGGCATATCTGATTAGATTAGATCAGGAGATAAGAAAAGCTAAGATAAATGATCTCAGAGCAGCTATTTTTCAAACTGGTGAAGATACAGCTGAATTGATAAATGCTAAAAGGAGGATGGTCAATGAACTTGAATATGCTGAGAGATGTTTGTTGAAGAACTATCTCAGAACAACTCCTGATATCAAAGAGATCAGAAATTGAAGCCAAGTCAGAGATCTACAACTGCTTAAATTCTAAAGTATATATAGATTGAAGCTGTTATCAGAAGTTAAAGATGGTAAATATGAAAGGACTGAAAGTTGTAGGCATCTAGTCAAATTCTCATGCATTTGTACTTAATGTTTTTGACATCATCAAATATCTGTTGAACTTGTATATTATGCTAATTTACAAGTTGGGGGAGATTGTTAGATATATTTGATAATGTCATGTATAATATGATTTGTGTTTAGTTTTCAGATCTGATCTAACAGGACAAATCAGTACTTTACTGGAAATCAGCACTTATACTGAAGACAGAACTTAAGATATCAGAACTTAAGTTATCAGAACTTAAGTTAATCAGAAGATATTTATCAGGAGATAATATCAGGACTTAAGATCACTTTCAGATAAGGCAGACGGCTGATTGAAGGGAAAGAAGATCGAGACTAAGACAGAAAGAAATATGCATGAAGAAGGAATTCTATGAAGAATAGAATACTTGGAAGAAAAGATAACTAGTTGATATATTTTAGGAAGCAGAATTATATTCCATATCAATTAGAACATTATCTTGTAACTGTGTAGTATATAAACACAGGCATAGGGTTTACACTATAAGTGTTATCATTATCGAAGTTATTATTCTTTGTAACCCTAGCAGCTCTCGTGATAATTTGTTCATCACTGAGAGAGGACAATTCCATATTGTAACAGAGTTTATTGTGTTGAATAAAATCTATTTTCTGTTACTTGTGTTCTTAATTTCGATTTGATTGTGCTAAACACTGTATTCAACCCCCTTCTACAGGGTGTGTGACCTAACAGTTTATTGACAATCAGTGTCTGAAGCGATAAAGTTGTTGCAAGTTTAACAATATAATCAAGGCCATAATACGAATACCTGAATCGGGGTTAGTCGTCTGTGAACCAGACCAGTTGCACTAGGTGTCAACAGCTCGTGAAAGGAATCTGGGTATTATTTATAGAAGGATTGTTAAATTGAGGAATGTACTTGGATTGAACGTTTATCTATTTAAGTACGAGAAGAGGTGCGCGGGGTATACAGCCAAACAACTCAGGAGATTGGCGAAACTCAAAGTTTAATTGGTAAATTAAATAAATTTATTTAGTGGACTTTAATATAATTTATAATAAACTTAAAATAATTTATCTTATAAACTTTAAATAAGTTTATTTTATAAATCTAAATTAATTTATTTATATAATTTATATTTAAGTTTATTTTATAAATTAATTTAGTTACAATTTAAACTTAAAAAGAAAAAGAAAAGAAAAAAAAAGAAAAGAAGGAAAATAGAAAAAGGAAAAAGAAAAGAAAACAAAAAAAGAAAATAAAAAGAAAACAAAAAAAGAAAGAAAGGAAAAACAAAAAGAAAAAGCAAAAAGACAAACAAAAAGGAAAAACAAGTAAAAAGCAAAGTAACATGTGTGTGTTTGTTTTTGTTTTGGTGGTTAACAACTACTAATGTACTAGTGTAGTTGTCGCCACAGGTTTCCTTCCCCCCTGGTCGCCATAACAAATATTACTCCCTCCAGCTTCTTAATCGCCACACACATGCAGTGGTCGCCATAGGATTTGTGATCAAATAAGCTAAGGCAAATATACTCCCTTGGTCGCCAAAGATGTAGGATTTTATACATCACAGAAGCATGGTAAAACATTTTTCTTGATATAAAATCCATATAATCACATATAAATCGTGAATAATTCGAGGGATCGATTACTAACCTTTAAAAGCGATCCAATAATGATGAACGGAGATCCTTAGCAGCTGCTCCTCAAGTGTGAAGCACTCCACCGGTATCCACTAAGAGATCAAGGTAATGGAGGAGGAAGGGGTTGAGAGAATTAGGGTTTTCTTTCTCTTTCCTTGGTTGAGGCAAATAGGGTTTATAATAGTATATTTATAGGCAAAAATTTCAGCTGCAAATTTTCCCATAAAATATTATTATTATTAACCCTTTAATTGATTATTCTCATTAACCAATTAACTAATAATTAAAACACCTTTTAATTATTAATCCTTTTTCTAAATACTTTAGAAAATAAATCTCTCACTTGATTTAATTTCCAAAAGTTAAATTCTTAATTAATAATATTAAGAACTTTTTCTCAATTAATTTATAATCAATTAAATCTCATTTAATTAATTATTAAATTTGCTAATTAATTATTTATTTCATAAATAAATAATTATCAGCCATTATTAATTAATTCCTCCACCATTAAATCATTCTCTTTTATGGTGTGACCCTGTAGGTTCAATATTAAGCCGGTAGTAGAAATAAATAATAATAAAACTATTTTATCATTATTTATATAAATTTTATAATTCATTAAATATAATTAATTAATAAATTAATCATATTTATTCTACATCGTGAGGGATACTTCTCAGCATATCGCGACTATCCAGATAATACGAATTCACTGCTTAGAATACCAAGAACCTATTCAGTGAATAGTTACCGTACAATCGATTCCTTCTACCCTGCATTGTCACGATTAAATATAAGGCATGGAACTTGTGTCAAGCCTATCTTATTTAATCATATGCTTTCCCATTCACTATGCTTAGTTCTAATTAATGTGAATTAGAAACTCCCTTCTAATTTCATTCACTCTAGCCAAAGATTCCTGAACTAGCATAAGTGGATCAGCATTGAACATTCTCTTCCTTCACTGGAAGAGGTAGATCCTTTATTGATATACACTATATTCGTGTACAAATTCCAATACCCAGTATAGCCCTTATTATTATCCCTGGAGACTAAGAACTAAACCAAAGTATAGTTCAGTGTACACAAGATGACTATGATGACCTCAAGTCTAAGGATACTTGTACAACTATCACTATGTGAACATCTGCTGACACGTGAGTGAACTCCATCAGTTGTTCAGCTGTGTGAGTCATGTTCAGTGAACTTATTCTATAATAAGCACCTACATACTAGCTATAGTGTCACCACACAAATGTCTATAAGAACAGACAACCTTCATAATGAAGCAAGCATAGTATGTACCGATCTTTGCAGATTACTAATTACCAGTTAGTAATCCTACGACCAAGAACTATTTAAGTTCAGAGTTATCATCTTTTAAGTCTCATTATTATGATCTCATCATAATCCATAAAAAGCTTTACTCTAAACTATGGTATATCTTATTTAAACACTTAAATAGATAAATCCCGCAATAAAAACAAAACAAGTCTTTTATTAATATCAATGAAATCAAAACAGATTACATAAAAGTTATTCCTAAATCATCATACATGATTGGACTTAGGACACATCTCTTTCAATCTCCCACTTGTATTAAAGCCAATCACTCTGGTATCTAATACCCATCTTGTCTTTATGACGATCAAAGTGACTTTGAGAAAGTGGCTTTGTTAAAGGGTCTGCTATGTTGTTATGTGTGTCAACTCTCTTGACGTTGACATCTCCTCTTTCAACAATCTCCCTAATCAGATGAAAGCGCCGCAGGACATGCTTGGAATTCTTATAAGATCTTGGTTCCTTAGCTTGTGCTATTGCTGCGTTGTTATCACAATACAACACAATAGGCTCCTCAATGCTAGGAATAACTCCCAACTCAGAAACAAATTTCCTCATCCAAACGGCTTCTTTTGTAGCCTCACTTGTAGCTATATATTCTGCTTCCGCTGTGGAGTCAGCCGTTGTAGACTGTTTGGAAGTCTTCCAACTAATCGCACCACCATTTAGAGTAAACACGTACCCTGACATGGATTTGCTATCATCACTTTCTGATTGAAAACTAGAGTCAGTATAACCCTCTATTTTCAACTCAGATTCGCCACTAAAAACAAGAAAAATATCCTTAGTCCTTCGCAAGTACTTAAGGATGTTCTTCACTGCTTTCCAGTGGTCTTCACCTGGATCGGACTGATATATGCTCGTCACACTAATTGAATAAGCAATATCATGCCTAGTACATAACATCGTGTACATGATAGATCCTACTGCTGAAGCATAAGGAATCTTACTTATACGCTCTCTTTCCTCAGGTATCTTAGGAGACATCTTTTCGGAAAGGGACACTCTATGGCTCATCGGTATGAGACCTCTTTTGGAGTTTTCCATGCTAAACCTTCTAATCACTTTCTGGATGTATATACCCTGGGTAAGACCTATCATTCTTCTAGATCTATCTCTATAGATCTTCATACCGAGAATGTAGGATGCTTCTCCCAAGTCCTTCATAGTGAAGTTCTTCGATAGCCACACTTTGACTGATTGCAGCATCGGTATATCATTTCCTATAAGAAGTATGTCATCCACATACAATACAAGAAATGTTACCGCGCTCCCACCAACCTTCTTGTAGACACATGGTTCATCTATGTTTTTGATAAAACCAAACTCTTTGATTATCTCATCAAAACGGATGTTCCATCTACGAGAAGCTTGCTTTAAACCATATATGGTTCGTAGCAGCTTACACACTAGGTGTTCATTTCCCTTGGAAAGAAAACCCTCTGGCTGTGTCATATACACTTCCTCTTCAAGTTTCCCATTGAGGAAGGCCGTTTTCACGTCCATTTGCCAGATCTCATAGTCGTAGTAAGCAGCAATCGCAAGCAAAATCCGAATTGATTTTAACAGGGCTACAGGCGAAAAAGTTTCATCAAAGTCAATCCCTTGCCTTTGTCTGAATCCTTTTGCCACGAGCCTGGCCTTATAGGTCTCTACCTGGCCATCTGCTCCAATCTTTCTTTTGTATACCCATTTGCACTTAATAGGCTTCACACCCTCAGGTGCTTCAACTAAAGTCCATACTTGGTTGGTATACATAGATTCCATTTCGGATTTCATAGCACTATGCCATTTCTCTGAGTCAACACTACTCATAGCCTCATTATAGGTCATAGGGTCGTCATCCTCAATGATTGACAACTCATTGTCATTCTCAATGACAGGGCCATAATACCTCTCAGGTTGGCGAGACACTCTCCCTGACCTACGAATGGGCTGTTCCACAAAAGGTTGTTTAGTCTGAATAGGTGTTTCCACTTGAATCGTAGTAGTTTATGCTTCTTGAACTTCATCAAGTTCAATTTTGCTCCCACTGTTTCCTTCAAGGATAAACTGCTTTTCCAAGAAGGTAGCATGTCTGGAGACAAACACCCTATGATCGGTGTAAAAGTAATACCCTAAAGTCTCTTTAGGATATCCCACAAAATTACATTTTACAGATCGAGATTCCAGCTTATCTGGGTCAACTTTCTTGACATAAGCTGGACATCCCCAAATCTTAACGTGTTTAAGACTCGGTTTCCTTTCTTTCCATATCTCATATGAAGTTTGAGGAACAGATTTGGAAGGCACCTTATTCAGTAATATGCTGAGGTTTCCAATGCATAACCCCACATGAATACTGGAAGATTCGCATAGCTCATCATGGACCGAACCATGTCTAACAAAGTTCGATTTCTCCTTTCAGATACCCCATTCAACTGTGGAGTATATGGAGGAGTCCACTGGAAGACTATACCATTTTCTTTGAGATAATCTAGAAACTCTCCATTCAAGTATTCACCACCTCGATATGATCAAAGTGTTATAATATTATGTTTGGTTTGTTTCTCTACTTCATGCTTATATTCTTTGAACTTTTCAAAGGTTTCAGACTTGTGTTTCATCAAATAGACATATCCGAATCTAGATCGATCATCTATGAAAGTAATGAAGTATGAAAATTCACCCATGGCTTGCGTAGACATTGGTCCACATACATCTGTGTGTACCAATCCTAGCAAATCTGTAGCCCTCTCTCCATGTCCACTATGGAGATTTGGTCATTTTACCTAATAGAAAAGACTCGCATGTAGGATATGTGATAAGTGGCATTTTATACCACTTAGAACGTCTTAAAATGGCTTAAATTGGTATCTTAAAATCAAGTATTTTGTGTATTTGATGCGTTTTTCTAGTGTTTATGCATTTCAGGATATTAGTTGCATTTCGGGGGAGGAATCATCAAGAATAAGCCTTGGCATGTGTTCACCATTGCGAGAGGAAAGGAACGGGCAGATTACGGCGAAGAAACGGAGCAAACTTGGATTTTTTCCAGTAGAGGCCTGCGCGCCCGCGCAGCTATGCTGAGCGGCCGCGCAGCAACCTGCGCGCCCGCGCAGCTATGCTGGGCGGCCGCGCAGGGTCGGGGAAAAAGATAAATTATTTTAGACTTCTACTTCTGTTTGGCTTCCAACTTCTATGTAATCTGAGTTTTATGGGACTATTATATAGGTAGATTTGAGACGTTTTCACAGAGAGTATTAAGGGGATTATGTTTTAGATTGTGTTTTACGCAAGAAGCGAAGGAGATAAGGAAGAAGACCGATTTAGCACACCGCAACGAAGAGGAAGCATATTTTCTTGTGATTCTTGTTTTGTTGTAACGTTGGATGCTAGTTTTCTTGCTTTGATTTATTTACTCTTGTGACGTACTCTGTTTTAATATAATTAGTTTAGTTATTATTTTCTTGTGTTTGTTTATCATGATTTCATATGAACCCATGATGGCGATAAGTTCTATTATGGGCTAATCGTGATCATGGGGTTGCAACGGATTTATTATGGAATTCTTTAGTTAATTGTTTAATACTTTAGTGTGTGATGATTGCTTGATATCTAGTATTGGTTGTGCGTATTCGTCTTATGTGTGTCGCGAACATATAAGATAGGGTGTTAATCTCTTGTGAAGCGACAGTGGATCTTGAGATTTAGAACTTGCCATGCTAGCGTAGGTTCATGTATGTTGTGCATGATTAGTGGGTAACTCTAACAGTTTTATTTGCCCTATGTAATCAAAAAAGGAATAACTTGTGCTTAAATCGTTGTGTTGTCAATTTCTGTAGACATATAGGAACTCAACATAATTGATGACTATTCAACTTCTATCTTAATTGTGGATGCTTGGTGGAATGGTATTAGTACAATGAAAGTTGGCTTTTATCAGTTTCGTGTTATTCGATTAATATCATCACTGTCAAATGCTAAAGGTAATAACAATGGCTATAGAAGGAAGTAATAATGAAGTTGTGATCTCATGAGTGTTTTATTATTGATAAATTGAAGTGTTAGTTAAGTGGTTAATTAAGTAGTTAATTATAGTTAATATTTAATCAACAATTTTAAGTGTTATTATCTTAACATTGAGAAGTAATCATACATTGGTGAGTGAGTTTAATTTAGACAATAATTTAGTCTGAGTCTCTGAGGGAACGAACTAGAAAGTATTCTATATTACTTGCGAACGCGTATACTTGCGTGAATATTAGCGCGTGTTTTCGCCCTAACAAGTTTTTGGCGCTGCTGCCGGGGACTCGGCATATTTGTTTAGTTTATGTACTTACCATCATTGGTCATTAGGACTCAGTGATTAGGACGTAGTAGTTACTTACTCTTTTCGGTTGTGTTTCAGGTACTTTAGCAAGCGTTTATGCAAACTCGTTCTCGTGCTCGCAAGAGGACTTTAGATACAGCTGAGGAGACAGACGAAGTTCTGGATATTCCGGAGAAGTTAGATTTTGAGGATTCGGATTGAGGAACTGAGCAGAAAGAACCAGTAAACATGGGAGATCGTATTGTTCAAGCTGATCCAGCTCTTATGGATTTTTCTCGGTCTAAAATTGATGACATTCAGTCAAGCATCCTTCATCCGGCTATTCAAGCTAACACCTTTGAAATCAAGCCGGGCACTATTCAGATGGTGTTTCTTTTGGAGGAGCGGCAACTGAAGACCCCAACATGCACATAAGGAATTTTGTCGAGATCTGCAGCACTTTTAAGTATAATGGCGTGACTGATGAGGCTATCAAGTTGAGGCTTTTCCCATTCTCACTAAGAGACAAGGCTAAAGACTGGTTACATTCTGAACCAGCTGGGTCCATCACTACGTGGCAAGATCTAGCGCAAAAGTTTCTGGTGAAGTTTTATCCGATGGCAAAGACTGCTGCTATGAGGAGTGCTCTTACTCAGTTTGCGCAGCAACCTACGGAGTCTATGTGCGAGGCTTGGGAACGCTACAAGGAAATGTTGAGAAAATGTCCACATCATGGAATGCCGGATTGGATGGTGATCACTGGTTTCTATAATGGTTTGGGGGCCCAATCTCGGCCCATGCTCGATGCAGCAGCTGGGGGAGCCTTATGGGCTAAAAGCTATACTGAGGCGTATAATCTTATAGAGACGATGGCTGCAAATGAGCATCAAAACCCAACTCAGAGGATGACGTCAGGCAAGGTAGCAGGTATTCTGGAAGTTGATGCAGCCACCGCTTTTGCAGCCCAGCTCCAAGCGCTATCAATGAAGGTTGATTCTCTGGCTACATATGGAGTTAATCAAATAGCTATGGTTTGTGAGCTTTGTGCAGGTTCTCATGCTATGGATCAGTGTTCTCTTGTCAATGAATCTGTTCAGTATGTGAATAATTATCAGCGACAACAGCAGCCTATGCCAGCGACCTATCATCCTAATAACAGAAATCATCCAAATTTCAGCTGGGGGAATAATCAGAATGCTATTCAGCCACCATATCAGCAAGGAGTGAGTAAACAGTTTAACCCACCTGGATTCCAGCAACCACGGCAGTATGCTACAAGGCAACCATATCCTCAACAGGGAAGTACAGCTGCACCCACTAGTGCTGATTTTGAGGAACTTAAGCTGTTGTGCAAGAGTCAGACGGTTTCTATCAAGACCTTGGAAAATCAAATCGGTCAATTAGCCAATGCAGTGCTCAATCGTCAACCTGGCACTCTTCCCAGTGACACGGAAGTACCAGGCAGGAAGGAAGCTAAAGAGCAAGTCAAGGCTATTACCTTAAGGTCTGGAAAAGTGGTTGATGCTGAAAAGGCAAAGGAAGTCGAAGCTGAAGTTAGAGATGAAGAATCTAAGCAAAAGGAGAAAGCGGCGGAACCAAGGAAGACTACTGTTGAACACACTCTGCCTGAGGCTAATACAGGGGAGAAACAACTCTATCCTCCACCACCTTTTCCTAAGAGATTGCAGCAACAAAAGCTGGATAGACAGTTCGGGAAGTTTCTGGAGGTGTTCAAGAAACTTCACATCAATATACCTTTCGATGAGGCTCTGGAACAAATGCCTAGTTATGCGAAGTTTATGAAGACTATTCTTTCAAGGAAGGTGAAACTGGATGACCTTGAAACCGTTGCTCTCACGGAAGAATGCAGTGCTGTTCTGCAACAAAAGTTACCACCAAAACTGAAAGATCCAGGAAGCTTCACCATTCCTTGCACAATTGGCAATCTGACGTTTGACAAGTGCCTTTGTGATTTGGGAGCAAGCATTAATCTGATGCCGTTGTCGATCTTTAAAAAACTGGATCTGCCTGATCCAAAACCCACGTACATGTCACTACAATTGGCTGACCGTTCCATTACTTACCCAAGGGGCATAGTTGAGGATGTGCTCGTCAAAGTGGATAAGCTCTTCTTTCCTGCAGATTTTGTTATTTTGGATTTTGAGGAAGATAAGAAGATTCCCATAATCTTGGGAAGGCCTTTCTTGGCTACTTGCCGTACCTTGATAGATGTGCAAAAAGGGGAACTTACTATGCGGGTCCAAGATCAGGATGTGACCTTCAACGTATTCAAGGCAATGAAATTCCCTACAGAAGATGAGGAGTGCTTAAAAGTGGATGTGATTGATTCTGCGGTTACTTCGGAACTCGATCACATGCTAATGTCTGATGCATTGGAAAAGGCCTTAGTGGGGGATTTTGACAGCGATGATGAAGATAGCAATGAGCAATTACAATATCTGAACGCTTCTCCCTGGAAGCGAAAGCTAGACATACCATTTGAATCTCTTGGTACTTCTGACCTCAAGAACGCTGAAGGGAAGCTCAAACCATCAATAGAGGAAGCACCTACCTTGGAGCTCAAGCCATTACCTGAACACTTAAGGTATGCTTTTTTAGGTGATTCATCTACGTTACCTGTTATTATTTCATCTGACCTTTCAGGTAGTGAGGAAGACAAGCTCTTAAGGATTTTGAGAGAATTCAAATCGGCTATAGGATGGACCATAGCAGACATCAAGGGGATAAGTCCTTCATATTGTATGCATAAAATTCTGCTAGAGGAAGGTAGTAAGCCAACTGTGGAACAGCAGCGAAGACTGAATCCCATCATGAAGGAGGTGGTGAAGAAAGAAATTCTGAAATGGCTAGATGCAGGCATCATTTATCCTATTTCTGACAGCTCGTGGGTGAGCCCCGTACAATGTGTACCTAAGAAGGGAGGTATCACTGTGGTCGCAAATGAAAAGAATGAGCTCATCCCTACTCGAACAGTTACAGGATGGAGAGTATGCATGGATTATAGAAAATTGAACAAACCCACAAGGAAGGATCACTTCCCTCTTCCATTTATTGATCAGATGCTTGACAGATTGGCGGGACATGAGTATTTTTGTCTTCTGGATGGTTATTCCGGGTATAATCAGATTTGTATTGCACCAGAGGATCAGGAAAAGACTACCTTCACTTGTCCATTTGGCACATTTGCTTTTCGCAGAGTTTCGTTTGGGTTATGTGGCGCACCGGCCACCTTTCAGAGATGTATGATGGCTATATTCTCTGACATGATTGGAAATAACGTCGAAGTGTTCATGGATGACTTCTCCGTCTTTGGACACTCATATGATGAATGTTTGAATAATCTGCACGCCGTACTCAAAAGATGCGTGGAAACTAATTTGGTGCTTAATTGGGAGAAATGTCACTTTATGGTGCGTGAAGGCATTATCCTTGGGCATAAGGTCTCTAGCAAGGGTCTGGAGGTGGACAAGGCCAAGGTGGGAGTCATTGAAAATCTTCCCCCACCTAATTCTGTGAAAGGAATCCGTAGTTTTCTTGGTCATGCGGGTTATTATCGGCGATTCATCAAGGACTTTTCAAAGATATCTAAGCCGTTGTGCAATTTGCTTGAGAAAGATGTGCCTTTCAAATTTGATGATGAATGTTTGGCAGCATTCGAGACTCTCAAGGAGAGTTTGATCACGGCACCAGTCATTACAGCACCAGATTAGACAGAACCATTTGAGATGATGTGTGATGCGAGTAATTATGTGGTAGGTGCAGTTCTGGGACAGCGCAAGAAAAATCTCTTCCATGTGGTCTACTATGCGAGTAAGACTTTAAATGGTGCCCAATTGAACTACACCACTACTGAGAAGGAGCTTTTGGCTATAGTTTTTGGCTTTGAGAAATTTCGATCTTATCTGCTTGGTACGAAAGTAACAGTATTCACTGATCATGCAGCTATTCGCTATCTAGTTTCCAAGAAGGATTCGAAGCCGAGACTCATTCGTTGGGTGCTTTTACTTCAGGAATTTGAGTTAGAGATCAAAGATAGAAAAGGTACTGAGAATCAAGTAGCTGACCATCTCTCTAGGTTGGAGAATCCCGATTCTACTTCACAAGATAGGACGTTAATCAATGAATCTTTTCCGGATGAGCAGTTGTTTGCAATTCAGGAGGAAGAACCATGGTTTGCAGATATTTTAAACTATCTCGTCAGCAACATAATGCCTCCTAATTTAACATCCGCCCAAAAGAAGAAGTTTATGCATGAGGTGAAGTGGTATATGTGGGATGAACCATATTTGTTTAGACAGGGAGCTGACCAGATCATCAGGAGATGTATCCCGTTCTGTGAGACGGAGGGGATATTACGAGACTGCCATTCCACGGTTTATGGTGGACACTATGGCGGTGAGAAGACGGCAGCTCGTATTCTGCAAGCAGGTTTTTTCTGGCCTACTTTATTCAAGGATGCTCATCAGTTTGTTTTAAGGTGTGATCGTTGCCAAAGAGTGGGAAATTTGTCAAGGAAGGATGAAATGCCATTAAATGTGATGCTTGAAGTCGAGGTCTTTGATGTGTGGGGAATCGATTTCATGGGGCCTTTTATCGCGTCTTGCAATAATCAGTACATCTTGCTGGCAGTCGATTATGTCTCAAAATGGGTCGAAGTTAAAGCTTTACCGACAAATGATGCAAAGGTAGTGCTAAATTTTCTTCATAAGCAAATTTTCACAAGGTTTGGAACACCTCCGGTAATCATAAGTGATGAAGGATCGCATTTTTGCAACCGTAAGTTCACTTCTATGATGCAGCGTTATAATGTGAATCATCGAGTAGCTACTGCCTATCATCCGCAAACAAATGGTCAAGCGGAAGTGTCTAACAGAGAGATAAAGCGCATTCTAGAGAAGGTTGTTTGTCCGTCAAGGAAGGATTGGTCTTTAAAGCTCGATGAAGCTGTTTGGGCTTACAGAACAACATACAAAACTCCACTTGGGATGTCACCATTCCAGTTGGTGTACGGTAAGGGATGTCATCTACCTGCGGAGCTTGAGCATAAGGCCTACTGGGCATTGAAGAAGTTGAACCTGGATTTAGATGCAGCTGGTAAGAAAAGAATGCTTCAGCTTAATGAACTTGATGAATTTCGACTTCAAGCATACGAGAATAACAAAATGTATAAGGAAAAGGTGAAGAGGTGGCACGATAGGAAGCTACATCCTAAGTTATTTGTGCCAGGGCAACAAGTTCTTTTATTCAACTCTCGGCTCCGACTTTTTCCTGGGAAGTTGAAATCAAGGTGGTCTGGACCTTTTATTGTCAAAACTGTGTTTCCACATGGAGCGGTGGAAATTTTTGAGAATGATTCGGACCAAGCATTCAAGGTTAACGGTCAGCGGTTGAAGCACTACTATGGGGACATGGCAAACCGAGAGGTGGTTAGTGCCATTTTATTGACTACTTGAGAAAGGTACGGAACGTCAAGCTAATGACGAAAAAGAAGCGCTGCGTGGGAGGCAACCCATGAATTGTTGTTACAGGAACCCTTAGAAGTTAATAACCTATCCAAAAACACAAAAAAAATCAGAAAACAGGGGCTGAAAATTTTTTTTTCCAGAGACCCTCTGCGCGCCCGCGCAGCTATGCTGAGCGGCCGCGCATGGGTCGAGTTCCAGAAAATTTTTTACAGTTCAGAAAAAAAAAACAAACAAACAAAAACACAAAAATAGTTTTAGCCCATAAACCCACGAATTGTTCCCACTACCCCATCATTTTATCCCTTAATTCCCAAACCCTAATCTAATCCACACCCTATATATACATACACCTATCCTACATATCTCCCACAAAACTTCCTACACTTAAACCCTCTCACAAACATCAAAAAAATCAGTTCTTACACACTTTTATTCATGAATCAATGGCACCCAAGAGAGCACGCACTATTGACAGCAGCAGCACAGTTCCTACTGCTGATTCATCGAGGGGTACTGCTGCAAGGCCTCGGTTAACTGACAGAGCTGTGGAGGAGGAGTACACTAGGCTGTTGGGGAAGCCAATTCTGAAGGAGAGGGGGTTTTTACCATCTGGGAGGGATGGTGAGTTGTTGCCCATGATTGCAGAGAAGGGGTGGATAGCTTTTTGTGAGTCACCCGAAGCAGTACCGATAAGCGTTGTTCGCGAGTTCTACGCGAACGCGAAGGCTGAAAAGAATGGGTTTTCTGTAGTCTGTGGGCTGACGGTTGATTATCATCCTGCGGCGATTCGCCGTGTGATTGGACAGCGAGAGAGGAAGCCCGAGGAGGAGAACTGGAATGAAAAGACTGCTGAGGATTTTGAATTGGATTTGATTTGTGCGACTCTCTGTCGACCGGGCACAGTTTGGACCCGCAGTCCAGGCAATAATGAGTATCGTCACTTTCCGGCGATCGCCATGAACAGGTATGCCCGTGCATGGAATGCATTTATATGTGCTAATATTTTGCCTTCTTCACATGCACACGAGGTCACAGTTGAGAGAGCACAGCTGTTGTGGGGAATTCTGAATGAGGAGTACTATGTGGACCTTGGTGAGTTTATCTACCAAGGAATTCTGAAGTTTTTGAGGGGAGCAAAGCATATGAACATCCCTTATGCATCTACGGTTACGAAGCTATGCCGAGCAGTGGGAGTGAACTGGCCGGCTCATGAGCAGTTGCAGTTGCCAGCCGCTCCGATTGATTCTGGCACTCTGAATGGGATGCAGGAGTGGACCGGTGGTGAGCCTGAGGAGCATGGGCTGGGTTATCATCTTCCAGGAGGGCGTCCAGCACGAGGTGCTACTATGGCTAGGCCAGGGCGTGATGAGGCTGGTTCTTCGAGAGCTCAGGAGGGTGCTGGGATGGCTGATGCCCAGTATAGGAGGCTTTCACGGCAGATGGATGCCATGTATGAGACACAGAGCAGGTTTGCTCAGGAACTCACCCTTGCGTTAGGGACTGCTTTTCGAGGCCTTGGAGCTGATATCCAGTGTCCAGTTTTTGGTGAGGACTCTGCATACCCGCCGCCTGATACTCCACCCACTGAGGGTGATGATGATGATGACTCCGAGTAGGTATACCCTGTGTTCCTTTCTACCACTTTCACTGAGGACAGTGAAGATTTTTAGTTTGGGGGTGGTAGTTAAGGAATATTATGTGTGTGTCATTTAGTTGCATATTCATGATAGTTTAGTTCATATAGTTGCATAATTTATGCCATATAGTTTTTTTTTTATGAATGTCATGTAGCTCATGCATTTACCATGATCCCTTTTGCAATGATTTATCGACTGAATTGTGATATTGATGTGAGTGTAGTGATAGCATTAAAGTGATATTAAGTTGTGTAGGTTGATATGCATGCTAGAAACAATTGTAAGTCCACTAAGTCTTAGAGAATGCGAAAGGGCTAGATTGTGTTATGATTTGGTTGTTTTCAAGGTCAATCTACTTATTATGCTTAGAATTCGATTATAGGTTCTTAGTGATAAAGACATGAAAAAGAAAAATTTTGGAGAAAAAAAATATGGAAGTTGTTGCTAGTTGTGGCTAGGCGTCAAATGGCTAGTAGCCGGCTCGCGT
This sequence comes from Apium graveolens, assembly GCF_009905375.1. Taxonomy (NCBI): domain Eukaryota; kingdom Viridiplantae; phylum Streptophyta; class Magnoliopsida; order Apiales; family Apiaceae; genus Apium; species Apium graveolens. Next base: position 80,394,887 of record NC_133649.1, read on the forward strand.
ATGTTGCGAGTAGTCTAGGGTTGAGCAAGATGGAGCGAAACGCACTTGCTCAGAAGTTATAAAAAAAAAAAATTTGCATAATTGATCAAGAGTGGGCTCTTTTGTATTCGAGTTATTAAGTTCTTAGGGGACTTTGTGCCTAGCGACCTAAGGCTTTTAGAGTCTGGGATCTGCTAACCTAACGCTCGTTATATGGATACCATTGTATAAGTCTTTTGTGGACCTCACTCATTGCACGGTCAAATAAGCATTTGAATTGTAAATAAAAAGCACGATTCCGTAGTAAGCTCCAGAGTTCTTGTAGTGTTGTATATCACTTTGTGCCTAGAATTTTTATTCTTTGTATAATCGTAGGATTGCCTAGAGGATAGTCTAGTCATAATAATTGGTCTAGTTCCGAAGCATATCTGTTAAGCATTTGCACACACCACGTTTCTGGCTGTATGTCCGTTTGCATGAGTTTATTGATCTTTAGTTGTCTAACTGCATTCGTTGAGATGTGGCAATTTGGTTGATTAATTGTAGTAAGGGGGATCGCTGCATTTTCATATAGATTGCATTCATGCATATTTTTATTTGTTTTTGAGTCTGTGACGCTTGAGGACAAGCATCGATTTAAGTTTGGGGGTGTGATAAGTGGCATTTTATACCACTTAGAACGTCTTAAAATGGCTTAAATTGGTGTCTTGAAATAAAGTATTTTGTGTATTTGATGCGTTTTTCTAGTGTTTATGCATTTCAGGGTATTAGTTGCATTTCGGGGGAGGAATCATCAAGAATAAGCCTTGGAATGTGTTCACCATTGCGAGAGGAAAGGAACGGGCAGATTACGGCGAAGAAACGGAGCAAACTTGGATTTTTTCCAGTAGAGGCCTGCGCGCCCGCGCAGCTATGCTGAGCGGCCGCGCAGGGTCGGGGAAAAAGATAAATTATTTTAGACTTCTACTTCTGTTTGGCTTCCAACTTCTATGTAATCTGAGTTTTATGGGACTATTATATAGGTAGATTTGAGACGTTTTCACAGAGAGTATTAAGGGGATTATGTTTTAGATTGTGTTTTACGCAAGAAGCGAAGGAGATAAGGAAGAAGACCGATTTAGCACACCGCAACGAAGAGGAAGCATATTTTCTTGTGATTCTTGTTTTGTTGTAATGTTGGATGCTAGTTTTCTTGCTTTGATTTATTTACTCTTGTGACGTACTCTGTTTTAATATAATTAGTTTAGTTATTATTTTCTTGTGTTTGTTTATCATGATTTCATATGAACCCATGATTGTAACGCCCCCAAATCCGGGGTCAGAGGATTTGGTCGTCACTATGAAACCTCAATCCAAAATAACCTGTTAAATCAATAAATAAATGCCAGCGGAAGATATTTATCATTTATGACCCCAAACTACTCCAAGATCTTTTAGGGTTACAGTTCTAGAAACAAGATATCCAAATTCCACAAATAAATTTTTCTCACTTTCTTTTACATTTCTTTTCAATAAATTCCAACTCAAAACTAAACCCACTAGTATAACTTCGAAATGAAGTATACTAGGCCCAAATAAAATATACAACTATAATACAATATAATATAAACAACTTTATACAATAAAACTTACACTAGTCCGCAAACCCTGGACCAACCACCTTCTAAAAGCTTCTTCTTTGCTTCCTCAAATTACGCAGCTAAACAGCGCAAGCTAATCCTCACTGGAGGTTAAATTTAAAAACAGGCAAGTATGAGCGAAAGAAATGCTCAGCAAGTTCATTACAGTAAATATAGGGTCGTTTGATATAAAACCGACATCTGCATTAGTGCAAAACATTTTTAAAAATCATAGTTGCTGAATCATAAAATTTTAGTTGAGGAACCCCAGAATTGATTCCTTAATTGTATTCAAAACCATTTTGATATTCTTGAGCGACATGCTTCAGCAATACTTTGAATCTTGACGAGAATAAAACTCGTAAAAACAGTGTTTACGGAAATATCGTAAACCACAATAACATGAAACAATGATCATGGAATGAATCATAAACTTTACTCAAAACTCATCTCTTGATATTAATACTTATTTTGTTGTCATATCAAATTAGATATCAATACGAACTTTGATGCTCACAACACCCATAATGAAGTCAACATCAATCATCTATACTAATACCACCTTTGATATTTAACAACAACGTAAGTATCCACAAAATCAGAAACTGAATCAAAGCCACAATTCACTTTTAATCCAAAACAGAATCAGTACTTTTAATCCAAAACAGAATCAGTTGATAAATCATTTATTCTATGAATATCAAAAATGATATGATAATTTAGATTAGGATCATCCTCCGACGGACGTACTATCACATGCTGATCAGCCCGTGTGATAGCACAAGGTCATGATTCATAGAAACGTGACCCCAAAAACACGAGTACTCAAACAAAAAGGCATAACTAGCCTGTGGCAAAATGGTGTCATAATATTTCATATGGCACTTAGAAATAGCCCTCCGCTGGACCGTCCGTCCCGGTCACTTACGCAATTATAATCCAATCTTAAAACCTTTTATTGAAATGGGGTCATGATACTCGACACCCGAAATAATTTTTTTCCCCCAATTCTTGGGTAGGAATATTCGCAACCAAATCACTTTTCTCAAAATCCAAAACATTTATAAATCCGATAATTGGATAAGTAAAATCACTTGACTATTCGGAACATAGAATAGCATAGGGTACTTGCGTAAACAGAATCATTTAATTTAGCGATATGTAAAACATTTATCAATTCTAAACTGAGAATAGGGAAAGCAATACTTGCATAATATAATTCGAAATAAACGTCACTTGAATGATAAGTGAAGTCAGGGGTACTTGCATAATATGAATCGAAATAAACGTCACTTGAATGATAAGTGAGGTTAGTGTACTTGCCTTTGGATTTTTAGCAGTTAGTCACACTCGTAACATCGCATCTATTCTGACATTCTGTCTCAAAGCATCACCGTCCTGTTTTTCAACACCTTACTGATATGCTGCGCCTGCGATTGCTAGAAGCCTGATATCCAATACCATTCCATCTCATTCTTTATCCAACGTCTTGTCCCGATCAACTCGAAAGATCCGCATCTATAATTAAAATATAGAACTTTAATCGTCTAATCGATAATCACTCGACGAACTACGCGTCAAAAGCCTATCGTCTACCCATACGATAGCCCACACACAAGGAAAACAGTCAAACACAAGATTCTTATGACCCTCACATAAATATAACAGACAAACATAGGACCCTTGATCCACATACACACCTAATTCACATAACACATAAGCACATAACTCATATATCACATAATTCATATCACATATGACTCGGTTCATCAAAAGGGTCGACTCGATACGTTTAAAACGGAAATCGGGTCAAAATATGATTTATCGATCAAAAATCGACTCGGAAAGATTCAAAAATCAAACCGCCTTTCAATACAAAAGAAATTAGGTCTCAAAATTATTTTTAGTGGAAGCGAAATGTTTTTCTGAGTCTATACGCGTTCGTTTCGTATTAAACGGACGAACGATTTATTTAATATGAATTTTTGAACATTTTTCGGAATAAAAACAATCTCCGAATCATTTAATAATAAAATTATAGGGTTCAAACACCCTAAAATAATTTTATAAGAATTATCGAGCCTGGAAAATAATTTAAAATAATATCTTAAAGCTCGAAACTATTTTTCGGAATTTTTTTAAATCAATTTTAAATAATTAAATCTAATTAAATAATCAATTAAAATTAATTAATAACTAATTAAATTAATTAATCAATTATTATTTAAATTAATTGACTAATTAAATAATTAATTATCAACTAAAATTAATTAATTAAGTAATTTGGATTTATTTTTAAATTAAAAATAAATTTTCAGATGTAAAATAATGATTTTCAAAATAAAAATGCATTTTTAGAAATTAAAAATAGGATTTTTGAATTAAAAGAAAACAGAAAATGCAGAAACATTTTTTTAGAAAATGGGGGTTTCAGATTTTGGATCAAACAGTCCCCCAAGGTAGGGGATGACCGGAGCTCGTTGATGAACTCGGCCGGAATCTGGGAACGAACCCAGAAACCGGTGAGCTCTCGCCGGCTCCGGCGAACCTTTTACCCCGCCAAAACCCGAGGTTCCAGCCCCGATTTTTACACCAGAACGCCCCAAACGTCAACCAAAACTTATAAACGACCCCAACTTCGCCGTAGCAACACCAGACCACAACCTCCGATCAAACAACCAAGAACTCGACGAAAATTCCGGCGAAACGCGATTTTGCTATTTACTGAACCAAATTCAACGATTAATATCTTAAAACGAAGCTTGAGACATGTATGATCAGTTCATATCATCAAAATAATCCAAAAATCACCCAATTAGAAACCCCTAATTTTCGAATAAAACCCCTAAAAATCGTCTTTGAATTTTACCAACTGTTGAAACGATTTGAAGATATAAAATGATAGAGAATGGTCTGTGATTCATTTTGGTTATTCATACTTGTGATTTGGTGTTCAATAACACCTTCAAAATTAACTTTGATTTTCAGAATTCTCCAAGAACACCAAGAACACATATTCAAGAAATTTTCAGAAAATCAAACCTTAATTTCTATATGATACTGAACTCTATTTTTGAAGTATAATATACCAAATCGACCAGAAAAACATGCTCTATAACATGGAAGCATCAAATCACATCAACAACATCAAGAACAAAAATTCATAATTTAATTATCAAATAATTCGAATATAATTAAATAAATAAGAAAATTACCATGATTTCTGGGCAGAAACTGATGATTGATTCAGAAAGAAGATTTCGAGAGCTTCGTTTTGATATGCTGCACGCCCGAATCGGAGTTCGATAACGCCTTCGTTCGTGTGGTTGAATTCTCGGGAACGTATCAGTTTCTCGGGTTTTTCTCTGTATTTACGGTGTTTTAACTGGTTGCAAATGAATAAACGGAATAAATGAAATAAGCAATAGGCTATTTATATTTATGGAATATTGGATCATTTTGGATCGTTTTGGATCGTTAAATTAGTTGCTTAGCCGCTAAGTAACTGCAATAACGATCCGATTCAATACCAAAATTGGATAATTATCAAAACCGAGCTTTTTATAAAACATTATATACGAGAATAATATAAAAATATCCCGTCTCTCGAAAATACGGGTTTTATTGATTACCGAAATAACTATCGTATCGAAAATCTTGCGCCGGGCCGCGCACGGGTCAAACCGTAATCCGGATTGAAAAAGTCAAAACACGGAAAATGTCCGGAATTACCAGATTAGGTTAGGAAGGAGTTTTCGGAAGAGTTTCGGGTTGTAAAAACGCAAAAACGGTTGAAGTTGGACGATTCCCGGCTTTATAAAATAATTTTGGTAATTATTCAGAAAATAATTAATAATTCATAAATTAATATAAAATCATCTAACGTTCCAAAAATTACCAGAAAATATCACAATTATCTATATTTTATTCTGGACATATAAAAATTCAAATACTCAAATAATATCACATCTAAACACCCAAACATCAATTCCACTTATCAGATAATTCACCAAAATTCACATAAAATCACATAAATAATTCCAAATAATAATAATAATAATATTTGAAAATATGGGATATTACAATGATGGCGATAAGTTCTATTATGGGCTAATCGTGATCATGGGGTTGCAACGGATTTATTATGGAATTCTTTAGTTAATTGTTTAATACTTTAGTGTGTGATGATTGCTTGATATCTAGTATTGGTTGTGCGTATTCGTCTTATGTGTGTCGCGAACATATAAGATAGGGTGTTAATCTCTTGTGAAGCGACAGTGGATCTTGAGATTTAGAACTTGCCATGCTAGCGTAGGTTCATGTACGTTGTGAATGATTAGTGGGTAACTCTAACAGTTTTATTTGCCCTATGTAATCAAAAAAAGGAATAACTTGTGCTTAAATCGTTGTGTTGTCAATTTCTGTAGACATATAGGAACTCAACATAATTGATGACTATTCAACTTCTATCTTAATTGTGGATGCTTGGTGGAATGGTATTAGTACAATGAAAGTTGGCTTTTATCAGTTTCGTGTTATTCGATTAATATCATCACTGTCAAATGCTAATGGTAATAACAATGGCTATAGAAGGAAGTAATAATGAAGTTGTGATCTCATGAGTGTTTTATTATTGATAAATTGAAGTGTTAGTTAAGTGGTTAATTAAGTAGTTAATTATAGTTAATATTTAATCAACAATTTTAAGTGTTATTATCTTAACATTGAGAAGTAATCATACATTGTGAGTGAGTTTAATTTGGACAATAATTTAGTCTGAGTCTCTGAGGGAACGAACTAGAAAGTATTCTATATTACTTGCGAACGCGTATACTTGCGTGAATATTAGCGCGTGTTTTCGCCCTAACAATATGATTCAAAATCAAAGGGGTCAAGTAACCCTTCCTTATGCAATGTCCGCAGTCTATTTTCACTAATATGACCAAGTCTGTAGTGCCACAAGAAAGTGAGATTTTCATCATCCCTTTTTCTTTTATTAGTATGTTCAATTTATAGTAAATTATGCTCTACGTCACATACATACAGACCAATATTTAAAATACCACTTCCATAAAGAACGTTATATCTAAGAATTGAACATTTATTATTCTGAATAACAAACAAAAATCCAGCCAAGTCTAACATGGGAATAGAAATAATATTCCTCACAATCGAGGGAACAAAATAACAATTATTTAAAACAATAGTCTTGCCCGTAGGCATATGTAAATGAAATGATCCTACAGCTTCAGCAGCAACTCTTGCTCAATTTCCCATCCGTAGAATCACCTCCTCTTCTTCAAAAGTCCTACTTCTCCTTAGTCCCTGCAACGAATTGAAAATATGAGAACCACGGGCGGTATCTAATACCCAAGTAGAAATTTGATTTAATGCCATATTCAATTCAATCATGAACATACCTGAAACAGAAGCGGTAGTCTCCCTACCCTTCTTCTTCTTCAATTCTGCAAGGTAAACCTTGCAGTTCCTCTTCCAGTGCCCCACCTTGTTACAGTGAAAGCAAATAGCTTTGCTCTTGGGGTCTTCAACTTTTGGTGGAACCGGCTTTTTCTCACCTACTTTCTTCTTCTTGGAAGGGTTCTTCTTCCTTTTCTTAGGATTGGAACCTTCACCAATTAGAAGAACAGAACTCTTCTTAGGGGGCAAAATTCGATTCCGCAGTCTTCAACATGTTGTGGAGTTCAGGCAGGCTGACATCCAGCTTATTCATGTGAAAGTTCACAACAAACTGCGAGAACGAACCCGGAAGTGATTGCAAGACCAAGTCTTGGCTCAGCTCCACATCCATGGAAAAACCAAGTTGTCCAAGACGTTCAATCAAATTGATCATCTTAAGTACATGGTCATTCACAGATGATCCCTCAGACATCCCACAACCGAACAACTCCTTCGATATCTCATATCGAGCTGTCCTCCCTGCCACATCATACAACTCCTGTAGATGCATAAGGATAGTGTGAGCATCCATATGCTCATGCTGCTTCTGTAGCTCAATGTTTATGGAAGCTAGCATGATGCATTGAGCAACATTTGCATCATCTATCCATTTACGATACACAACATGTTCATCATTATGTGCATCGTTAGCAGGTTCAGTAGGCTTAGGTGAGTCAAGCACATATTCCAGCTTATCAACCCTGAGAACAATTCTCAAGTTTCGAAGCCAGTCAGCAAAATTAGGACCAGTCAACTTGTGAGCATCTAGTATACTCCGGAGTGATAGTGCAGAAGACATAACGTATATAATAAATCTGTAAATGATGAACACATAACAATTCTTAGCAAATATTCAATTTCATTTCAAAATACTATATGAATCGGGTCTTTATTCATCAGTGGCTCTCACTAGTTTATCTAATTTATATAACCCCCTTAAGTGAAAAATTAAGCATTCATAATGCTAGTGGGAATAGGGATCCTACATTTCATCACACAACCTCGGCTATAGCACAAAACATCATGTGATGTTCAATAGACAGACAACTCTTGTCAATTACATCTTATGTTATTCCCTAATAAAACTTTAGCCTCTTGAATAATTGAGTCACGGCTGTAGCATGATAGATTCAATATTCTAAGTCAAGTCTAACCCAACATTTCGTACAATTTAATCAGTCTCCAACGGCCCACGGCTGCAGCACGTAACGACCTTTAGATTCTAATTCAATGTACACATCTCTATGTAATAGACAAGTATTTCTTATTTCGAAATCAAAGCCCTCGGCTGTAGCACGAAACGACAATGATCTAAAAATAAGAACTACTTTCTACCATGTTGGAAGGCTTTGACCGACACAAGCCCGTTGTGTCATTGGCCAATTACTACTTGATATTATTTAATTTTAGAGGGATTATATTATGTTACAATCATAATCATATTATAAAGAGATTTTTCCTTTTAAATTAAATATTTCAAATCAATAAACGATAATCAGATGATTCCCAGATCGGGGGGAGCATTGTCAAGAGGCGTCACTTAATACCCCTTTCTTACAGATAGAAATCTGTTTTTGACAGAATCATCCTTTCTCTCAATATTGAAAATTCATATTTAATTACGTGTTTCATAAACACAAGAATCTCATGATTGTATTCATAATATTTATATTAAGGTCATGAAACAATTTCACTATACTAGATTGTCTAACATACGCCTTATATTAATTAAGTTCACCTAAATCTATCATCGCATGATAAGTTAAGCATATATCACATATATAAGCATGAATAAACGTAAAGGTAGGCATGTTAAATCATGTAGCATATTACTCTAAGCATTATACATCTCTATGTATCACATGAGGCATTTAAAAGTAATTAAAACAATTAAAAAACAGCTTTAATACACTACTGTTAGCTATAAACAGTCCGAAACAATTTCAGAAAATATAATATAATATACCATTAGATACGTCTCGAAAAAAAAAAGAATCCAACGGCACCAAGCACGCCCCAAACGGACCGACCACACGCGCCTCAAGAAGTCTTCTGACGCGCCTACACGCGCACAAGCACCTTCAGGCACGTGACTGACACTCAGCCACTTGCCCCCACGCGCACACGCGCCTCACGCGCCCTGACAGCTGAGCTGACGTCAGCGTGACGTCATCTGATGACGTCAGCACAAGTGCTGACCAGTTGACCGAGCGTGTCTGACACGCGCTGCGCGTGACACATGAGCGCGTGAGCCTCACGCGCGCTAGCCAGCCGCGCGGTCCTTCGCCCGTTTCTGACTTCTGCCGGTTTTTTTATTAACAGCCGCCGCCATCATTGAACACCGTGCAACCCATCAACATCAGCACATTCTTTATGAATTCAGCAGGAAACAATATATATATATACATAACAGATTACACATATATATATATATATTACGAATTTTAATTAAAACAACTTTAAAAATTCATAATAACTAATCCACACATCAGAAAATTATGAAAAAAATACCCGAAAGATCTACAACACTTGTAGAACCCAAATCTATAGTCAAAACAATTCTGAGAAACAATTTCTAATCAATCATAATTAATCCATGATATAACTTGCAACAATCATAATAAATTCATAAAAAAACAGAAAATTCTGAAAATTTTATCACAGATCTATATGCATACAACCTAAGCTCTGATACCATTGTAGGATTTTATACATCACAGAAGCATGGTAAAACATTTTTCTTGATATAAAATCCATATAAATCGTGAATAAATCGAGGGATCGATTACTAACCTTTAAAAGCGATCCGATAATGATGAACGGAGATCCCTAGCAGCTGCTCCTCAAGTGTGAAGCACTCCACCGGTATCCACCAAGAGATCAAAGTAATGGAGGAGGAAGGGGTTGAGAGAATTAGGGTTTTCTTTCTCTTTCCTTGGTTGAGGCAAATAGGGTTTATAATAGTATATTTATAGGCAAAAATTTCAGCTGAAAATTTTCCCATAAAATATTATTATTATTAACCTTTAATTGATTATTCTCATTAACCAATTAACTAATAATTAAAACACCTTTTAATTATTAATCCTTTTTCTAAACACTTTAGAAAATAATTCTCTCACTTGATTTAATTTTCAAAAGTTAATTTCTTAATTAATAATATTAAGAACTTTTTCTTAATTAATTTATAATCAATTAAATTTAATTTAATCAATTATTAAATTTTCTAATTAATTATTTATTTTATAAATAAATAATTATCAGCCATTATTAATTAATTCCTCCACCATTAAATCATTCTCTTTTATGGTGTGACCCTGTAGGTTCAATATTAAGCCGGTAGTAGAAATAAATAATGATAAAACTATTTTATCATTATTTATATAAATTTTCTAATTCATTAAATATGATTAATTAATAAATTAATCATATTTATTCTACATCGTGAGTGATACTTCTCAGCATATCGCGACTATCCGGATAATACGAATTCAGTGCTTAGAATACCAAGAACCTATTAAGTGAATAGTTACCGTACAATCAATTCCTTCTACCCTGCAAAATCACGATTAAATATAAGGCACGGAACTTGTGTCAAGCCTATCTTATTTAATCATATGCTTTCCCATTCACTATGCTTAGTTCTAATTAATGTGAATTAGAAACTCCCTTCTAATTTCATTCACTCTGGCCAGAGATTCCTGAACTAGCATAAGTGGATCAGCATTGAACATTCTATTCCTTCACTGGAAGGGGTAGATCCTTTATTGATCATACACTATCTTCGTGTACAAATTTCTATACCCAGTAGAGCCCTTATTATTGTCCCTGGAGACTAAGAACTAAATCAAAGTATAGTTCAGTGTACACAAGATGACTATGATGACCTCAAGTCTAAGGATACTTGTACAATTATCACTATGTGACAATCTGCCGACACGTGAGTGAACTCCATCAGTTGTTCAGCTGTGTGAGTCATGTTCAGTGAACTTATTCTATAATAAGCACCTACATACTAGCTATAGTGTCACCACACAAATGTCTGTGAGAACTGACAGCCTTCATAATGAAGCAAGCATATTATGTACCGATCTTTGCGGATTACTAATTACCAGTTACTAATCCTACGACCAGGAACTATTTAAGTTCATAGTTATCATCTTTTAGGTCTCATTATTATGATCTCATCATAAAGCCCGCAATAAAAACAAAACAAGTCTTTTATTAATATCAATGAAATCAAAACATATTACATAAAAGTTATTCCTAAATCATCATACATGATTGAACTTAGGACACATCTCTTTCAAAAGAGAAGCTAAAGGTTGTCGCCACAGAGCACCCCTCTCCTCAGCCATCACTTTATTGATTCATTCAATTTATTTGTGTGGTTAAAATTGAGCCACACATATGAACTGAATATAAAGACTACACTTTGCAGCAGAAGCATTTTAAGCTATTGGAATTTATTCTGTTCATCTTATCTCCCAAGAGAGGTGAAAAATAGCAGCAAAGATTTTCAGAGAAGCTCAAACTTTTTGTATATCCGTTTAACTTCTCACCGGAGTAACGTTATAATGCCCGATTTAATTCTTGTATATTCTTAGGGGCATTATAATCGTTACCCGGTAATTAAATCCTAGTACAAACAAAAGCTAGATCATTGTATAGGATTTGATTTGTAAATCTTTGTAGAAGATAGGAAATTTGTTGTTCTTAGATTGTAGCCGGTTAATTTATTTACCGGAGTGTAGCAAGACCCCTTGAGGATTTATATATGAATATATACTTCCCCGAATATCTTGTGTTCCTCGTTTTATATTCCCAAACGCTATTTAGCTCAAGAACACGGAACCACTAACTGAGCACTAAATCTTTTATCCGCTAAATATTAGAAAGAATTTTTAATTTAGTGATTATCGTATTCAACCCCCTTATGTGATAATTCAGGACCTAATAATTGGTATCAGAGCTGGCTGATTGATACCCAAATCAAGATCCTTAAATAAATTTATTTTATTAATTTTATTTTACATAAATTTATTTTATAAATTTGATTTAGTAAATATATTTTATAAATTTAATTTAAATGAGTTTATTATTTAAACTTGAATAAGCTTATTTTATAAACTCAATTTAAATAAATTTATTTTATAAATTTGATTTAAATTAATTTTTTACTTAAATTTTAGTAAATAAATTTTTTAATATAAAATAATTTTTCGGGTAATTGCCTGCCAGTTTTCTGATTCATATTGTTTATTACCTTAGACATTTTTTTTTCATCCAGTTGTAAATCATTTAGCTCCCATTTTTGGTCATCAATTCCTTTTTGGAAGTTTATTCGTGTACATGCAACTAAATCAATGAGTCCCCTGGTACAGTGCAAGCGCATGATTTAAACAAAAAAAAAGGAGGAAACGGGTCAGCGTCTGTTCACGCGCCTGCAGCTGAAATCATGCATGGCGCGTGCATCTAACGCGCGGGTGATCTCCACGCATGGTGGTTGCCGCACAGCCTCCTGTTTTGTTTTTGGCAGCTAACCTAGCTTACTGTATGACGCGGTGCAGACATGCAGCCTTTTGACTCTGGTCGCCACAGGAAGTTAGATTAAGAACAAATAATTCGGATTTCTCATGTGCAGACTCTAGTCGCCTCTCAGATTAAAACTAAGGCAAAGACGGCGCAACTGTACCAAGTCGCCATAAAGAATTATCTGTCTTATTTCTGGTCGCCACTCATCACTTGAACATTTTTGTTGCCCCTAATTTTTCTTTTTTCGATTTAGTTATTTTTCTTATAAATTTTAAAATTCTTAAATTTAATTTTTTCTTAAATAATAATTTACCTTTTTATTAATTTTTAAGAAAATTCAAAATTCTTGAAAATTAGATTTTACGTAAATATTTATTTTTGATTAATTTATTTTCTAAGAAAATTAAAAATATTGGAAATTTAATTTTTTCTTAAATATTAAATTAAGGGTACTCAAGGTATTGGTAGACTCGAGATTCCTCCAGGCTTTTAAAGTGGATTTTAATTTTTCGAAGAAAACGAAGACCATGTGCTATTTAGACGGAAAATTCTCGAATACAAAAATTGAAGATAATGGTTTTCTTACTCCGATGGAACTGATTTCAAGACCTCCAGAAGAAAATTGTGGAACTTCCTTAAATGTTTACTCCATAGGATACCACTGAGTTTTCAGACGCAGGAATTGAATGAAATTTCTACGGGTACAATTTTTCTTGGAGATTTTAAGATAACTCTATGATTTCAGATTATACAGTCACACATAGGTTTGTACCAATGCTATATTTATCCGGGAATCAATGAGATCATACAAGCAGGAATTGTGGAGGTCAGAGAGAATTGTGGGGACATACAGATATCTCAGTTATATGCAATAAAGTTGGAACCTCAGGACAGAATGTGTGGCGCCCTCCAAACCCGGGTCAGAAGTTTGGGGTCCACACACACACCTTAATTATAACCTGCTTATAACAATAATAAAGATAATAATAATATATGCAGTGACCCTACTTACCAACTACCACGGATCGTAACAGGTTAAAGTATGCACACAAGCCAACACACTAATATATTACAAACGGTTCAAATCCCAACTATTTCAAACTCACACTGAGTATCAAACATTATTACAAACTTTTACAAACTTAAATTATTCAAAAGAAGCCTACTAGCTCAGCTTCCTCAACCTGAACCCCTAGCTCTCGCGCTGGACTGGGGATCCTCGCTACCAACTGGTTCCTTTTTAACTGGAAAGAATATAAACAACATCGCACAAATGAGCTAACTAGCTCAGCAAGTCACAATGACAAAACTGAGAATAATGATCATTAGGTGACTATGATTATGATATCAAGTGAACAATGGATTATGATTTAGAATTGGATAATATACTTTTAATTTAAAAACCAAGGTTAGGCTGCTGATCAGTCACGCACTAACCCCGAGCAAGGCACACAGCATTGCTCTAACTACTGGATCCAAGGCACACATTGGCCTAACTTGACCATTATATGGTCTGACCACGAATCTGGTCCACAATTTTATAAAAACAATCCAATTCTAACATAATAACAGAATATGCAATAATAAACAATAACCAGAATCATTAACAACAATGAGTGTTTAACAATGAAAGGGTTTCAATATCTTTGTAAGGATCAATAAAGTAGTTTAAAAGCTTGAATGCTGGGTAATGAAAGAATTGGATACAAAAGAATCAATAATTCAGGGTTTCAAAGATTTGGGCTTTCAAAGCATAGGATACAATGGTTGAATGTACAAGTAACTCAGTTCAGTGTTTGGGATTTTGTTTGCATGTATTTATGGAATAGTATTGTATACTTAAGGTTCGAGTTTGGGTTTACAATAATCAATGGCTTACAAATGAATATGGTTCATGGCTCAAGAACAATAACTGAATCAGGGTTTAGGTTTCCGTGCTTCAAAGCACTTGCAATGTCAACAAGACTATCAAGAATTACAATATCTCGAGAAAGTTCAGAACACTTGCCTGGTATTAGCTTACTACACTGCACTCGCTTCCAATCACAATCGTCTTACTCCTCAACTATCTGTTTCCCTTTCCTACGCCTTGCCTCTTCTGCTCACATATCATAAGCATCTATCAATCATCAACTCACAAGGTTCTATTCAACGCACACTTTTATCTACCCTTCGTTTTACCCAAATCCGATTAACGGATTGAAATCTATGCAATAACCAAGTAAATATCGAATATATAGATCGATAGTCAAACAACAAGTCACGTATAACACATAATACATCACGTAATCAAAGACATATCATTTATAAAGAAGTCTCGGGTCATAAATAGGCTTTCTGGTATTTAAAATAATTTTTAAAACATTTTTCGGAATTAAAACGGGTCGTTGGATCAATTTCGGGTTAATAAACAGGGTTCGGTTGGCCAATTCTGGCTTCGAAATAATTTTAGAATAATTATCGAGCCTTGAAAATAATTTAGAATAATATTTTAAAGCTCGAAACTATTTTTCAGAATTTTTAAATCATTTTTAATAATTAAATCTAATTAAATAATTAATTAAAAATCAATTAATAATTAATTAAATCAATTAATCAATTAATTTTCGAATTAATTGACTAATTAATCAATTAAAAATTAACTGAAATTAATTAACTAATTAATTCAGATTTATTTATGAATTAAAAATAATTTTCAGAATTAAAATAATAATTTTTAGAATTTTCAGAAATTAAAAACGAATTTTTTTAATAAAAATAAATGGGAAATATGATTTTTTAAACATTTTTAAAACAGGAATCCTATTTTTGCAAAGTCTGGAAACTACAGGGACCAAACTGCATCGTCCCCAAAACTTCAGGGACCAAACTGCAATTTTTACAGTCCAGTCGCCGGAAAACACAGGGGTGGCCGGAGAACACGATTCCGGCCTCCTCACCTTGCCACAAGCTCCAGATCACATCTACACAACTCCAGGAACACAACCATGCAATCAAAACAACCTAACAATCCCTGAGTTGGCCGGAATTTGGCCGTGAAATTTTCCAGTTTCCGGCGAACATCGGAAAACTTCAAAACACAACTCCCTTCTCTACAGACCTCGTTGGTTCATGAAACTTATACGACTGGATTGCTAATTTCACAGAGAACACAACCCACTATATCACAACATCAATCTATCACAGAATAAGAAACCCCCAAATTTCAATTAAGAACATTCATACGGGTTATAAACCCTAATTTTAAAATTCGAAAATCAAACTCAAATTTGAACATGTTATTGAACTCCAAATCAGACGTATGACATATGAAAATCATCAGGAAAACAAGCTCTACAACATGCAATCATCAAATCATACAAACAATCATCCGAACAAAAATTCATATTTTTAATAAAATAAATTCGAAAATAATTAAATTTTTAGAAATTCAACCTTTGATTCTGCAGGTGTATGGATTACAGATTCTGATAGAGCTTCTCAAGACCTTCAAATCCAGTACTCGAGCTTTTCAAACAAAGATTACTAACACCTTCAAAAGTTGGTTTGATTCTCAGAAAGGTTTATGAATATATGATTTTTCTTTGTAAAATTATATATTTATCTGTCTGCAAATGATTTTGATACGAAATAAAATACAGTAAAAGGCTATTTATAATTACGGAAAATTAGTATCCCGTTGGATCATTCCGGATATAAAATGGTACGTTTATTTATAAAAACTGATCCAAACGGTATCGGTTTTCGGGATAATTATCCAAATCAGTACAATTTGTACTGCGGTCTTGGTCTCAGCGCCCAGTTACACGTACTACGAAGTGATAATTGTGATAGTTTAATAAAAAGCTCCCGTTTATCGAAAATACGGGTTTTATTGATTTACCGGAACGAATATTGTATCGAAAATGTTGCGCCGGGACCCGCGCAAGACAAACCGTACGCCGGATCGAAAAAGTCGAAACATAGAAAATGCTTGGAATATTACAATTAGGTTAGGAAGGAGTTCTCGGAAGAGTTTCGGGTTCCAAAAACGTAACAACGGTTGACGTCGGTTGACGTCGGTTGGTTCCCGTTTTTATAAAATAAATTTTAATTACCCGGAAAAAGATTTTAAAAGTTTCATATGATTCTTATAAATCTATAAATCAACATAAAAATAATTAGGAAGATATAACAATTATCTATATTTTATTTTGGACATATAAAAATTAAAATACTCAATTAATATTATTTTTGAATATTCAAGTACATATATCACTTAACAATTAACTCACAGAATAGATACTAAACACACATATTAATTATTTAATAGTAAAAATAATTACACGTTTTATCCCGGATATTACATCCTTCCCCCCTTAAAAGGATTCTATCCTCAGAATCTCCTAAGAAAACAAATGAGGATACTTTTCTCTCATATCACTTTCTAACTCCCAGGTTGACTCTTCAACCTTTGGGTTTCTCCACAATACTCTTACTAACTTTACCACTTTATTTCTCAATACTTTCTCTCTTTCCTCTAAAATCTCTATTGGACTCTCTACATATGATAAGTCTGCCTGAAGCTCTATTGGCTCGTATTCAATTACATGCCTGGAGTCTGGATTATATTTCTTGAGCATCGATACATGAAAAATATTGTGAATGTGCTCCATGTGCGGAGGTAACGCCAATTCGTAAGCTACTTTGCCAACGCTCTTTAGGATCTCAAAAGGTCCGACATATCTTGGGCTTAGCTTCCCTTTCTTCCCAAACCTCGTTAATCCTTTCCATGGTGATACTTTCAATAATACCAAGCTCCCTTCTTCAAATTCCATGTCTTTCCTTGACTGGTCTGCATATCTCCTCTGACGATTTTGTGCGGCTATTAATCTCTTCTGGATAATTTCAACAACTTCTTTTGTCTGTTGCACCAATTCAGGTCCGAGTATTTTGCGTTCTCCTACTTCGTCCCAATATAATGGAGATCTACATTTGCGTCCATAAAGGGCTTCATAAGGTGGCATCCCAATGCTGGCGTGATAACTGTTGTTATAAGCAAATTCTACCAGGGGTAAATGCTCGTCCCAACTTCCTTTGAAATCAATAGCACAAACACGTAGCATGTCCTCGATTGTCTGAATTGTTCTTTCACTTTGGCCGTCCGTCTGCGGGTGATAGGCCGTACTCATATTCAATTTTGTTCCCAAATATTCTTGAAAACTCTTCCAAAATCTTGAATTAAACCTTGGATCTCGATCAGATACGATAGACACTGGAACTCCATGACGAACTACAATTTCTTTTAGATACATATGGACTAACTTGTCGAGCGAAAATCTTTCATTTATAGGCAGAAAATGAGCTGACTTGGTAAGTCTATCCACTATAACCCAAATGGCATCATGATTAGCCCTTGTCCTTGGTAATCCAACTATGAAATCCATGGTAATATGTTCCCACTTCCATTCTGGAATCTCCAATGGCTGTAGCAATCCGCATGGTCTCTGATGCTCTGCTTTAACTCTCTGACAAGTATAACATTTGCTAACCCATTCCGCAATTTCCCTCTTCATATTTGGCCACCAATAATTCTTCTTTAAATCTCTGTACATTTTGGTACTCCCTGGATGGATGGAATATCTTGAACTATGTGCCTCTTGTAAAATTTCATTCTTTAACTCCGTCACTGGTGGAATCCAAACTCTTGAAGAAAACCTAAGAATACCTTGATCATCTCGTTACGTGCATAATTCCTCACCTACCAAACTATTTATATCTTGATCCATTACCTCTTTCTGGCATTTCTTTATTTTCTCCAATAACTCTGGTTGGAAAATCATACTGTACAATTTTGCTTCCTCAGGCTTGCAAATTCTAACCTCCAATTCTAATTTCTGAAATTCTTTATATATTTCTTCAGGTACAGATAACACATTTAACCTTTCCTTCCGGCTTAACGCATCTGCTACAACGTTCGCCTTACCGGGATGATAATTAATCGAGCAATCATAATCCTTGATCAATTCTAACCATCTCCTTTGCCTCATATTAAGTTCCTTCTGGGTAAATATATATTTCAAACTTTTGTGATCCGTGAAAATCTCACATTTTTCTCCATACAAATAATGTCTCCAAATCTTCAAAGCAAAAATTATGGCTGCTAGCTCCAAGTCATGAGTAGGATATTTCTGTTCGTGTGGTTTCAATTGTCTTGACGCATAAGCAATCACCTTGTCGTGCTGCATAAGAACACATCCTAGTCCTTTATGAGAAGCATCGCTATAAATTACGAAATTCCCTTGATCGTCTGGAAGTGACAAAACAGGTGCCGTGATTAATCTCTGCTTCAATTCTTGAAAACTTTCTTCGCACTTGTCGTTCCATATAAACTTTTCATTCTTTCGTGTAAGCTTTGTTAATGATGTGGCAATCCTTGAGAAATTCTGAACAAATCGACGATAGTATCCCGCCAATCCTAGGAAACTTCTTACCTCAGTGGGTGTTCTCGGTCTCTCCCAATTCGTAATTGCTTCGATCTTTGCCGGGTCCACTTTGATCCCTTCGTTACTGACTATGTGTCCTAAGAACTGAACTTCCTGTAGCCAGAACTCACACTTCGACAGTTTAGCATATAACTTCTTCTTCCTTAAAATCTCCAAAGCTGTTCTCACATGTTCCGCATGATCCTCTTTTGTCTTGGAATAGATTAAAATATCGTCTATAAACACAATAACAAACTTATCCAAATACTCTTTGAAAATTCTATTCATCAGATCCATAAACGCTGCTGGGGCGTTGGTCAATCCAAAAGACATCACTAAAAAATCATAATGCCCATACCTTGTTCTGAAAGCTGTCTTTGGTATATCTTCTGACTTGATCTTTAGTTGATGATATCCTGATCTTAAATCAATTTTGGAGAAATACTTGGCTCCCTTCAATTGGTCAAACAAATCATCGATTCTGGGTAACGGATACTTGTTCTTGATTGTCAGCTTGTTGAGCTCCCTATAGTCAATGCACAGTCTCATGCTTCCATCTTTCTTCTTGACAAATAATACTGGGGCTCCCCACGGGGATACACTGGGTCTAATTACTCCTTTCTCTAACAATTCCTGTAATTGCTTTGCTAACTCTTTCATCTCAACAGGCGCCATTCTGTACGGGGCCTTGGACACCGGTTCTGCTCCAGGTGCTAAGTCGATCGCAAATTCAATTTCTCTATCTAGAGGAAGTCCTGGTAATTCGTCGGGAAATACGTCTGGAAATTCATTCACTACTGGAATATCTTCAAGTTTTGCTAGCTCCTGACTTCTGTCGATTACGTATGCTACGAAATGCTCACATCCTTGCCGTAATAATTTCTTGGCTTGAATCATTGTTAAGAACTTATTTACTTGTTTCTGACCTTTGAACGTTACTATTCTTTCGTCTAGCGATTTCACCATTACTTTCTTATTTCGACAATCTATTTGAGCATCATGCTTAGATAACCAATCCATCCCTAATATCACATCAAATTCTCCTAACTTAAATGGTATTAAATCTACACAAAACTTACTACCAAAATCTCAACCTCACAATTTCCACAAACTTGGTTCACAGTTACACGTTCTTGATTTGCTAATTCCACAGTCATTATTTCATTTAAGCATTCAACTGGACAATTTAATTTACTAACAAAGTCTTGTGAAACAAACGATCGAGTTGCTCCCGAATCTATTAACACTTTGGCACATAAAGAATTCACATTAAGCATACATGCCACGACATCCATATCCTGGATCGCATCCTTCACCGACATGTCAAAAACTCTAGCCCTTGGAGTCTCATTCACTATTGGGGTAGATCCCATAATCCTCAATGTATTACTGACTGGGGCTGGTGTCTTGCAATCTCTGGCCATATGTCCTGGCTTCCCACATTTAAAGCATGTAAATCCAATGGCTGGAACCTTCACTGCTGGATTCCGGATAGACTGATACTTATTTGCTGGCTCTCTTACTGGCTGATTTCGGCACTCCCTTGAATAGTGCCTTT